>NC_044304.2:11562507-11907586 GCF_007474595.2 Lynx canadensis
GCCAAGGAGCCATGTCAAGGCATGTTGGGTGTTTTGTGCCCTATTTTCAGGAGGGACATCTAAGTACCTAGGGCTAGGTCCATGGACTGGCCTTTGCTCTGCTCTGTGCTGCAGCCTGGTCTTGTCCCCTCACCTCCCTACTGTGCTCTATAGAATTCCCAACTATGGAGGTTGGAGGGGGTATGCAATCCCGGCTCGATCTTCCACCCCCACCACAAAGCCCATCCCTGCGTCTTCTCTATGGCCCCTGATGATCTGTCTCTCATGCCAGCCACCATAGTGCCCAGGATAAGTTTTTCTACAGCTTTGTGAGGCCCTGGATGGGTGAGTAACTGTTAAGTGAAGGAGGTTGGGGACAACCTTGGGGTCGCAGGGGAAAGCACTGCCCTTGCCTACTCCTCGTGGCTGCCTCTACTAGGGGATGGGCTCCTGCTGACTGCTGGTGACAAGTGGAGCTACCACCGTCGTTTGCTGACACCTGCCTTCCACTTTGAAATCTTGAAATCCTATGTGAAGATTTTCAACAAAAGTGCAGACATCATGCATGTGAGTTGAACCAGGGACCCGGTGGAGCCTTGGGCAAAGGGGAGTGGCCTGGAGTCCTGGCCTGCTAGATGACTTTCGGGCCATTGTACTTCTTCTCAAAGCATCAGTTTCCCCATCTGTCAAAAGAGGATTATAAGCTCTTCTTAGAAGGTGGTCAAGACGATGTAATGGAATCATGGTCCTGGCACATTGTAGGGGCTCGGAAGGTTTTAGCTTTTAATCTGCCTCACTGAACTCTGTGATACTTGAGACACTAATGATGAAGATTATATGGTAGCTCTTTGTTCACTGAACTGCACCTTGAAACTCATGAGGTGGAAAGGATTTGTGTTTTATTGCTCGCAAGATGATGAGTCCAGAGAATGGTTCTTATTTTGCCTGGAATCACTCACGTGTCTGTGGCCATGGCTGGGTTTGGAAGACAGCTCTACTTTCCCAGGCTCAGCTCTGCCATACATTTGGGTCGTGGCTAATGGTTGGTTAGTCTAGGATGGCCTTGGTGGGACAACCAGACTCCTGCATTTGTCCCTCATCTTCCAGTAGGCTAGCCTAGGCTTGATCACATGGTAGACCCTGGGCTCCAAGAGAACAAGCAGAAACATGCAGTACCTCTTGAAGCCTAGTTTCAGAACAGGCAACCAGGACCTCCACCTTCTTCTGTTGGCGGAAGCAAGTCCCACATCCAGCTCCAATTCAAGAGCTGGAGAAAGAGGTTTTACCTCCTAATGGAAGATCTGCCAAACCTCATTGCAAAGGGTGAAGGTACAGGGAGGGAGGAAGAAATGGAGACATTTTTGCAGCAGTCGCCTACCTCTATGATAATGACGAAGAAGAGAGGGTGATAGCTAATGGTTACTTAGCTCTTGGTGTATATCAGGAACCATGAGATCATGACCTGAGCCCAAGTTGGACACGTAACCGACTGAGCCTCCCCACTGCCCCTCATGCACCAGTTCTATTGCACACGTTGTCTTATTTAATTTCCACAACCATATAAGGTAGAGATGATGATTATTGTCTCATTACAGGTAATGAAGCTGAAGCTCAGAGAGTGTAGGGAGCCTGCCCTTTCACAGCTAGCATGTGAGCTAATAAATGGAGTTGGGTTTCCAACCTGGTTTGTCTGACAACAGAGCAAGTCACTTAACTGTTACTGAAGCTTTGACAGGTGGAGTCCAGAGGGCAGCAGTGAGTTGACCAAGGGCACACAGCGGTGTAGGAAGCAGAGCCAGGATTTGAACTCAGGTCTCCTGACCCCCAGCCATTGGGTCTTAATAGTAAGAGTTTCTATTCCCACCCAAGCCTTGTCCTCCCTGGAGATGGTGGTGGGGTGGAGGACCAGGAGCTGGGTTTTGGGGAGTCCATCCTGGTGATTGGGACTGAGGGGGAGCTCAGGGGATAGGTCCCAGCCCCAGTTTGCCCCATTCTCTGTCCAGGCCAAGTGGAAGCACCTAGTCTCAGAGGGCAGCACCCGATTGGACATGTTTGAGCACATCAGCCTCATGACCTGGACAGTCTGCAGAAATGTGTCTCAGTTTTGACAGCAATTGCCAGAGTGAGTGCTTGCTCAGGACCTGGGAACATGAACCGTAGACCCACGGGAGTAGATGGAGTAGGGAGGGCTGGCCAGGGCGATCAGAGGACTTCCTGATAGATGGAGATCAGATGGATCAGAGTGAGACAAAGAAGGACAAGGAAGGGAAAGAGAAAGGTAAGGTTTCAGTAAGCAAAAATGCTTGATAAAGGCCAACAGGACTAGGATGAATAAAGCATGTGCCACTTGGGAATGAGATTGGAGAGTTGGCAGGGGGGCTAATCTTAAGGATATTGAAAAGTGAAGCAAAGGGGTCTGAGCTTTATCCTGAGGTTTCCAGGGATGGAAGGTGGAAGGTGTTTGAGCAGATGAAGGCCATGGTCAAAGCTGTTCTTCGACATTGGACTCTAGAGACCAACTGTCACATAGACACAGAATGTGAGGATGAGGCAGCTTGAATGTGGTGGCGAAAATGGGGCATATTTGGAGGAAAGTAAGGAGGAATGGGCAGGGGCAGATACTGTGTAGGGCAGAAGAGAGATGAGTGTGATACCCAAGGTCTGCCAGGGTCTGGGCCATAATTCCATTCACAGAGATGGCAGGTGGAGAGAGAAGCATGTCTGGAGGACACTCTGTTTGCAGGGACATGCTTCTGAGGTTCTGGTTGGAAGGCACTCTAGGGCCTCATGTGGATTAAGGAGCTGTTCTCTATGGCCTGACCCTTCAGGAGCCGCAGTGAATATATTGCTGCCATCTTGGAGCTCAGCGCCCTTGTGGTTGAAACGGCAGAGGCAGATCTTCCTGCACCCGGACTTGCTGTACTACCTCACCCCTGATGGGCGGCGCTTCCGCAGGGCTTGTGACCTGGTGCACAACTTCACAGATGCCATCATCCAGAAGCCGCGCTGCTCCCTCAATACTGAGGGCTCCGATGACTTCCTCAAGGCCAAGGCTAAGGCCAAGACTTTGGACTTCATTGATGTGCTCCTGCTGGCCAAGGTGGGCTCCCTGGGATAGAATCAAGAGTTACAATGGACCTTGACTCCAAATGTCAGATGGGAGAACTTGGACTTGACCCAGTGGGTACTGAAGAGGCACGGAAGGTGCTTGAGGAAGGGAGAGACAGGTCAGGGATATGTTTAGACATGACTTTGTAGAAGGCTGCTTGGGAGAAGAAAGCTGCAGACAGGGAGACCTGTGGGATAGGGCTCTAGAGATGATGAGGGACCAATCCTGCTTTGGTGATGGAGCCTGAGGGACTGTTTCAGGCGAGACTCAGGTGCCCTCCGAGCCGGTGTGATTCAGGAGGTCGTGCCCTTTCTGCAGGATGAAGATGGGAAGGAACTGTCCCATGAGGATATCCGAGCTGAAGCTGACACCTTCATGTTTGGGGGTAAGCATCCCAGTGTGGACCTGCAGGGGGTAGGAGTCTGTCCAATCCCAGGGACTTGGCAGGTGGGCCCTGGACCACCCCATCCCACCGCACCTTCCCCATCCTCCCTGAGGGCCCTAACGAGGGCGCTGTCCGCCCTCTGGTGCTGAACAAGCCCAGAGACCCAAGCCTGTCTGGGCTGTCTCTCAGGCCATGACACCACAGCCAGTGGTCTCTCCTGGGGTCCTGTACAACCTTGCGAAGCACCCAGAGTATCAGGAGCGCTGTCGGCAGGAGGTGCAAGAGCTCCTGAGGGACCGTGAGCCTAAAGAGATTGAATGGTGAGTGCAGGTCCTCATGTCCTGTTCTGGAACCCTTCTCATTGGCTCTGCTCCCCTGCTGGGGAAGGGGAAAGAACTTTTTGTTGATTGTGTCATTGTTGCTTAGAGAGACTAGGAGCAGAAACCCAGAGGCAAGGGTATGGTACCCAGCTTGGAGAGCAGGGGAAAGCAGGCTTATGCAACAGAAAGATTGGAGTGTCCACATTTATTGCCCTGTTTGCTTGCTATGTGACTTGAATAAAACCAATTCCCTTTTCTGAGTACCACTTTTCTCCTCTGGAAATGGGGGCGGGACAGGTCAGGGAATGTCTCCTCCAAGGGCTGCTTGGAGAACTGTGACAATGTGTGTAGAACAGATGCCATCCAGTGTGTGTTCAGTAAATGAAGTTCTCTCCCTTGCTCTTCTGCATGAAGTTGCACATTTCCCCCAAAAGACCCCTCCTCTTAATTTTTGCTCTTATATCTAATTCCCATCTACTATCTATTCCAGGGATTCACAAGTGGTCTTTGAGGGTAAAAAAGTTACCCATTGCTTGGTTCAGTAAACATGTCTACCTTCCCGGCCCTTCTCAACTCCATGTCCAGTCCCATTCAAGTCCTACTTGTTCAAGCCTGGATCGTGGAGGGAAAGAAGGGGGTGAGGCTGGGTAGCAAAGAACAAATATGAATTCAGCCCTCTGGGAATGGGTAGTGGACAGTGCTCCAGGCCTTCCGGACAACTTGTGCAAAGGTCCTGATGGAGGCATGCAGCGGTGGGCCTGGCGTGTTTGGGAGGAAGTAAACGTGGCTGGATCCTTGTGAAATTGACAGTGTGAAGCATGTGAGAGGCTCCCAGTGAGGCTGGAGCTGGTAGTGGTAATGGAAGCCCTCTTGGTCTGCTTTGGAAATCACGTGAAGATTTTCCAAAGGTGTCAGTTTCAAGTCCTCTGGGAAGCCAGTATTGGATAAAAGATAAAATGTTCAGGGATACTGCTCTCAGGGAGGGAGTCTCACACTGGGCAGAAGTGATCAGAAAGTAGGGGCCCACCATGCTCTCTCAGTGGCTGGTACCTGCCCAAGAGAGTGTGGCCTTGGCTTGAATGCTGCTGCAGAGCCCAGAGACCATCTAACTGGAGGCTGTCAGCCGACTGCACTCCTTGGAGCTGGACATCAAGTTCTTTCTTGAAGGGAGATTCGTGACTAATATAGGAAGGCAGTGGGGAGCCATGAGAGGTGTTTGAGCAGGGGAGAGACAAGTCAGATATTCGAATTAAACATATCTGCAAACTGGAGAAGATGAGGTGGAGCCTGGGGGTCCCGGGGAGAGTTGGGGCCAAGGGCTGAAGAATGGGGAGGGAGATGTTGGACTGAACACTTCAGTCCTTCAACTTCAAGGACTTCAAGGTAGTGCCTTCAACTTCAAGGCTGGGCTCAGTACAGCAGTTGTGTGAAGTGGAGAAGTGTTTTTGTGTGTCTCTCAACTTCAAACAATGCACTTGGTAACACTTCAAATGGTGCGCAGTGCTTTACAATGGATATAATAGCCTTTGTCTTTTTTCAATCTCGGTTCTATTGAGATATAGTTGACATAAAATACTGTGTATACAACACAAGGTATACACCACGAGGGTTTCATATACGTATATATTGCAAAATGAGCACAGGGGTAAATTCTTTCCTTACCTCACACAAGCCTCTTCCTTATCCAGCACCGCAATCCCATCCCCACCTTTGATGATCTCTGGTGTGCTTCCAATGGTCATCTCTGCCCACACCTATGTGCCCACAGTCTCTCTCATTTTGCGCATAGTCTTTTCTCTCCACAGCTGAGAGAAAACACAGAGCATTCAGGCATGCACACTGACAATATAACTTCAAGATCTTTTCCTTTCCCCTCCAGACGTACGTTTTGGGAAATTAATTTTGAATTACAAAATCCATAATGGGAAGAAGTCCTTTCTTTTCTTTTCCTTGCACAAAATGCAACACTACGGAGAAGGTTAGGTCCACCTTTGTTGCTGTCCCCCCAAGCCTAATCAATCCCCTGTCTCCTGAGCGGTCTCCAGGGACATCAATTGGTCATATGTCCTTTCAGACTTTTCAGAAGGTCTTGTAGCTATGTATTTCTATAGTTATAATAGTTTTAATAGAAACACACACACATTTGGTTATTTGTTCTTTTTTCTCTTAACAGTTGTTTTCGACTCCTCTCTAATTGTAAATTGCACACTTTATTCAGCTCACCCCTCTGTTGGGGACGTTTATGTGATGATTTGCAGTGATGACAGATATTGCTGAATTGCCTTCAGCACCTCTGTACCGATTTACCCCGCAGTGTTTGATAGGACCAGTGATCTGTATTTCCTCCTTTTGATAACTGTGTAGTATTCCATCATATGGATGTATCATAATTATGTAAACATTCCCCTGCCGAGGGTCATTTCTATAGTTTGGAGCCTTATGCTGTAATAAACATGATGTAGCAAACATCCATGTACACACTGATTTTTGCTCCCATGTGAGGATGTCTCTCCAGAACAAATTTCTGGGTGTGGAATTGCTGAATCAAAGGCCATTAGAGTTTTCACAATGTAATCCCTCTTGACAAATCCACTCCTCTAGACAGATTTTGAGAGTGACAATTTTCTCGCATCTTTGCTGACAGTGTGCATAATGAAATTCTGAAACTCTTGCCAATCTGGTAGGTGAATATAATACTTCATTGTCCTAATGAATATCACTTTAAGAATGGGTAAAACTGAGCACGATTTTCCCATGTTTATGAACCATGCATATTTCTTTTTCTGTGAAGCTTCAATTTGCATAATTTGCCCTTTATACTTTGAGTTTTTTCTGTTTTTCTTTTTTTTTTAAATTTTTTTTTCAACGTTTATTTATTTTTGGGACAGAGAGAGACAGAGCATCAACGGGGGAGGGGCAGAGAGAGAGGGAGACACAGAATCCGAAACAGGCTCCAGGCTCTGAGCCATCAGCCCAAAGCCCGACGCGGGGCTCGAACTCACGGACCGTGAGATCGTGACCTGGATGAAGTCGGACGCTTAACCGACTGCGCCACCCAGGCGCCCCTCTGTTTTTCATTTTAAAATTGATTTGTGAGGACTCTTTACATATAAAGAAAATTAGTTCCTTTTCTGTTATGCAAAAATTCGTTCCTGGATTGACTTTTGACTTTATTTTAGTTTTTGTTCATTTATTTGGAGTCACGTTTATTAACTTTTTTGTATAGCTTCTGTTTTTTTTTTTTTTTTTTTTTTTTTTAATGCTTGGAAAGGCCCTTCCCATTCTAATGCTAAACTGTAAAACTTGTCTGTTTTCTTGTAATGGATTTATTTATTAAATTATTTTGTTTATGGGACACCTGGGTGGCTCATTTGGTTGGACGTCCGACTCTTGATTTTGGCTCAGGTCATGATCTTGTGATTCATGAATTTGACCCCACCTTGGGCTCTGTGCTGACAGCTCAGAGCCTAGAGCCTGCTTCGGATTCTCTGTCTCCCTCTCCCTCTCTGCCCCTTCCCTGCTCATGCTGTCTCTCTCGCTCAAAAAATAAATAAACATTCAAACAAATTTAAAAATTCACAGATATGTGTTATATCACAGATCTGCTGCTGGTTCTTATCTTTCTCAGAAACATAGCACTGTGACTTTGTCAGACATCCGTGGTTCTATGTACATGTAGATTGTTGCTTGGACTGTCATATGGAAAGTTCCTCCCTAGTCCCTTGGACCTAAATATCCAGGAGGTTTCCATCTCATGACCGCAATGAACCTCTTGGTGTTCATGTCTTTATCTACCTGTCTGAGAATCTCTCCAGGTCCTAGGCTGAGAGCCAACTTGCTGGGTCATGAAACACACATCGCCTTTCCTTGACCATGCCAATGCCTTGCAGAGTGGTGGCTCCTGTCCATACCTTTACTGTCAGTGAGTGGAGTCCCCCGACCCCGGTGCCTCAGCCGGGCTTTGCCATTACCCACCTTGTTAATTCTCACCTCCAATACATATGAGGTAACATCCCATTGCTATATAATTTCCATTTCTCTGGTAATCGGCGACTTGGAGCATCTCTTCACGTTTTATTTAGTTATTTCTTTTCAATGGTTATTTATTTAGTTTTGAGAGAGAGCACAAGTGGGGGAGGGGCAGAGAGAGAGGGAGACACAGAATCCAAAGTAGGCTCCAGGCTCCGAGCTCTCAGCACAGAGCCCGACACGGGGCTCGAACTCATGGACCTCGAGATCACGATGTAAACCGAAGTCAGATGCTCAACTGACTGAGCCACCCCTGGGCTGGCTTCTTTTTTCTTTTGAGGGGCATCTTTGTTACACTATTTTCCCCACATTTATTCATTGTTGAGAGACAGAGAGAGAAAGAGCACAAGCGGGGGACGGGCAGAGAAAGAGGGAGTCAGAATCGGAAGCAGGCTCCAGGCTCTGAGCTGTCAGCAGAGCCCGATGCAGGGCTTGAACTCACGAGCTGTGAGATCATGACCTGAGCTGAAGTCGGAAGCCAAACTGACTGAGCCACCCAGGTGTCCCTTGAGTGGCATCTTTGTAATTCTTTACTGTCTTTTCAGGTCATTTATGCATTTAAGAAATTGGAAAAAGGGGCACCTGGGTGGCTCAGTTGGCTAGGCGTCCGACTCTTGGTTTACTCAGGTCGTGGTCTCACAGTTTCATGGGTTTGAGGGCTGCATGGGTTCTGTGCTGGCACCGTGGAGCCTGCTCGGGATTCTCTCTCTCTCTCTCTCTCTCTCTCTCTGCCCGCCCCCGACTTGCACTGTCTCTGTCTCTCTCAAATAAATCAGTAATGATAAAAAAAAGTAATTGGAAAAGTATCCAGCTATTAGAGTTGTGTTTTTTTAAATTGAAAGGTTAATCCCAATAACCTAGCTTGCCATTAATGGAACACGAAGTCTCAGTTGGAATTTTATCCATTTCATTTTATTTTTTTTATATATATATGAAATTTATTGACAAATTGGTTTCCATACAACACCCAGTGCTCATCCCAAAAGGTGCCCTCCTCAATACCATCACCCACCCTCCCCTCCCTCCCACCCCCCATCAACCCTCAGTTTGTTCTCAGTTTTTAACAGTCTCTTATGCTTTGGCTCTCTCCCACTCTAACCTCTTTTTTTTTTCCTTCCCCATCCCCATGGGTTCCTGTTAAGTTTCTCAGGATCCACATAAGAGTGAAACCATATGGTATCTGTCTTTCTCTGTATGGCTTATTTCACTTAGCATTACACTCTCCAGTTCCATCCACGTTGCTACAAAAGGCCATATTTCATTTTTTCTCATTGCCACATAGTATTCCATTGTATATATATACCACAATTTCTTTATCCATTCATCAGTTGATGGACATTTAGGCTCTTTCCATAATTTGGCTATTGTTGAGAGTGCTGCTATGAACATTGGGGTACAAGTGCCCCTATGCATCAGTACTCCTGTATCCCTTGGATAAATTCCTAGCAGTGCTATTGCTGGGGTCATAGGGTAGGTCTATTTTTAATTTTCTGAGGAACCTCCACACTGCTTTCCAGAGCGGCTGCACCAATTGCATTCCCACCAACAGTGCAAGAGGGTTCCCGTTTCTCCACATCCTCTCCAGCATCTATAGTCTCCTGATTTGTTCATTTTGGCCACTCTGACTGGCGTGAGGTGATACCTGAGTGTGGTTTTTGATTTGTATTTCCCTGATAAGGAGCGACGCTGAACATCTTTTCATGTGCCTGTTGGCCATCTGGATGTCTTCTTTAGAGAAGTGTCTATTCATGTTTTCTGCCCATTTCTTCACTGGGTTATTGTTTTTCGGGTGTGGAGTTTGGTGAGCTCTTTATAGATTTTAGATACTAGCCCTTTGTCCGATATGTCATTTGCAAATATCTTTTCCCATTCCGTTGGTTGCCTTTTAGTTTTGTTGGTTGTTTCCTTTGCTGTGCAGAAGCTTTTTATCTTCATAAGGTCCCAGTAATTCACTTTTGCTTTTAATTCCCTTGCCTTTGGGGATGTGTCGAGTAAGAGATTGCTACGGCTGAGGTCAGAGAGGTCTTTTCCTGCTTTCTCCTCTAAGGTTCTGATGGTTTCCTGTCTCACATTTAGGTCCTTTATCCATTTTGAGTTTATTTTTGTAAATGGTGTGAGAAAGTGGTCTAGTTTCAACCTTCTGCATGTTGCTGTCCAGTTCTCCCAGCACCATTGTTAAAGAGGCTGTCTTTTTTTCCATTGGATGTTCTTTCCTGCTTTGTCAAAGATGAGTTGGCCATACGTTTGTGGGTCTAGTTCTGGGGTTTGTATTCTATTCCATTGGTCTGTGTGTCTGTTTTTGTGCCAATACCATGCTGTCTTGATGATGACAGCTTTGTAGTAGAGGCTAAAGTCTGGGATTGTGATGCCTCCTGCTTTGGTCTTCTTCAAAATTCCTTTGGCTATTCGGGGCCTTTTGTGGTTCCATATGAATTTTAGGATTGCTTGTTCTAATTTCGAGAAGAATGCTGGTGCAATTTTGATTGGGATTGCATTGAATGTGTAGATAGCTTTGGGTAGTATTGACATTTTGACAATATTTATTTTTCCAATCCATGAGCAGGGAATGTCTTTCCATTTCTTTAAATCTTCTTCAATTACCTTCATAAGTTTTCTATAGTTTTCAGCATACAGATCCTTTACATCTTTGGTTAGATTTATTCCTAGGTATTTTATGCTTCTTGGTGCAATTGTGAATGGGATCATTTCTTTATTTGTCTTTCTGTTGCTTCATTGTTAGTGTATAAGAATGCAACTGATTTCTGTACATTGATTTTGTATCCTGCAACTTTGCTGAATTCATGTATCAGTTCTAGCAGACTTTTGGTGGAGTCTATCGGATTTTCCTATCCATTTCACTTTAGTGTGTGTGTGAATGTGTGTGTGTGTGTGTGTGTGTGTGTGAGAGAGAGAGAGACAGAGAGAGAGAGAACCCGTGCAAGTGTGGGATGGGCAGAGGACCAGGGAAGAGAGAATCTTAAGCAGGCTTCACATCCAGCTCAGGGCTCAACATGGGGCTCAGTCTCACGACTGTGAGATCATGCCTTGAGTCAAATCAAGGGTAGGACCTTTAACCAACTGAACCACCCAGGCACCCCTCAGTTGGAATTTTAAAATGGTGATGATCCAGTTATCACTCTACTGTTGAACGTATTCAGGGCAATGATTGCCTTTAAGTGTATATATTTCTGGACCACAAAAGCTCACATCAGGATTTAAGGGAGGGGACAGAACAACCCAGAGATCCTGGAATTTGGGCTACATGGAGGTAGCAGGTGGCCTTTGAGACTGACTCCCCCGGGGATGTTCCTGGTTAGAGAGAGGGGTACACATTGGATGTTTTGTCAACAGGATGGACTGTGCTGGAGACTGCTAACTGTGTATCCTCATATTCATTTTGGCCTTCCTATAACCCCTAGTTTTTAGTTTAGGTGCACGGCAGGCCGAAATATGGATTGCATTTGAAAGCTTTTCTTGAAACTAGATGGCTAAATGACTATACCCTGTCCCATAGGAAAAGTCGAAGAGTACCTGCTAATTCTAGAAGCCTTCCTTATGGAGACGTAGACACTCTCTCTGTCCAGTTTCCCCTTTCTTCTTTGCTGCGTCTTGGGGTGATGTGGGGACTGCAGCTTCATCCTGGATCAAGGAGGTAAGACTACTCTTCAAGGAAGGTGGGGCAGATAACTAGATGCAATTAGGTTCAGATGACCCTGGATCCACGGCCCCTTGGAGTTTTACTGCCAAGGTCACAATCACAGTCTGCTATTCACTAGCTGTTTGGGTGGGGGGAAATTGTTGGTCTCTCTGAGGCTGTGTTCTGTTACAATACAGTAATAGCCATCTTGTTACCCTGATGGAGAGACTGACAAGAAAACATGTGCAACATCACTCAATCAGTAGGTTGGTAAGTACTCTCTTCTTTTTGCATCGCATTCTAATATTTAAAAGGGTGTAGGCACAGAAGTTAAATTTAAGTGTTGGGAAATGTGACAATCTTCTGTGAAGAAAATTATCATTAGAAGATCTAGTTAGTTGGGAACGCAAGCTGGTGCAGCCATGCTGGAAAACAGTATGGAGGTTCCTCAAAAAAAAAAAAAAATAGAACTACCGTACAACCCAGCAATTGCACTACTGGGTATTTATCTAAGGGATGTAGGTGTGCTATGTCAAAGGGGCACATGGTCAACAATGTTTATAGCAGCGTTTCGACAATAGCCAAAGTATGGATGGATGAATGGAGAGAGAAGATGTGATATATATATATATATATATATATATATATATACACACACACACACAATGGAGTATCACTCAGCAATGAAAAAGAATGAAATCTTGCCATTTGCAGCTACGTGGATGGAACTATTATGGTAAGTGTAATTAATCAGTCGGAGAAACACAAATATCATATGAGTTCACTCATATGAGGATTTTAAGAGAAAAAACAGGTGAACATAAGGGAGGAGAAACAAAAACAATATAAGAACAGGGAGGAGGACAAAACAGAAGAGACTCTTAAATAGGGAGAACAAACTGAGGGTTACTGGAGGGGTTGTGGGAGGGGGATGGGCTAAATGGGTAAATGGCACTAAGGAATCTACTCCTGAAATCATCGTCGCACCATATGCGAACTAATTTGGATGTAAATTATAAAGATAAAATAACGAATGTTTAAATCAAAAGAAAAAGAATAAAGAAGATCCAGTTTGTTTTGAATATCCATAGTTACCTCTGAGTAACTTCAAGGGCCTTTGATGCCAAGCTGGCTTTGACGCTAGGAACTAAAAAAAAAAAAAATCCGTCTAAAGAGGCATGATCCGGACTTCATTTTTGCCTAGGTGTTTCAAGAGGTGGAGGTCACGAGGGTCTCAAGAGAGAAAAGAAGGTGGGGGGTGGGGGGTGGGAGTGGAAGGGCCTCCTTCAGCACCTGGGACAGCGGCCGCTCCGGGACTCCCTCCTCTCAGGCTGTAGGAGTACCTCCCCTGGGCTACTGAGTCCAGGGCCACAAAACCTCTCTGGGTCCACAGGTGGGGGGCCCAGGAGGCCTAGTGACTGCAAACTAAGAACGGAACATTGCAACCTTAAATGAATAAATATTTAGTACAATCGAAGCTGAAAATAACATGTTTTTCTTGCCGAGTTCTTAACTAAAATTACTTTTCCTATTGGGGTGCCTGAGTGGCTCAGTGGTTTAAGCGTCCAACTCTTGGTTTCTGCTTAGGTCATGATCTCAAGGATCGTGGGTTCGAGCCCCATGTTGGGCTCTGCACTGACAGAGCGGAGCCTGCTTGGGATTCTCTGTCCTTCTTCCTGTGCCCATCCCCACTCCCCGCACACCCCATAAATAAATAAACCAAAAAAATTTTTTCATATTCCCAAAATGATACATCGGGTTTTTTTTTTTCAAAGAAAGCGCCAGTGGAGTGTGAGGCAGAGGGATGGGGAGAGCGATCCCACGTAGCTTGATGTCACTACCCTGGGACCAGGACCTGAGGTGAAATCAAGAGTCAGATGCTCCTGCGGCGCCTGGGTGGTTCAGTCGGTTAAGCATCTGACTTCAGCTCAGGCCACCTTCTCATGGTTCATGAGTTTAAGGCCCGTATTGGGCTCTGTGTTAATAGCACAGAGCCCGCACTTCAGATCCTTTGTCCCCCACCCCCGCCCTTCCCCTGCTTGTACTCTCTCTCTGTCTCTCTCAAAATAAATACGTAGACTTAAAATAATTAGTCGTAAAAAGAAAGAGTCAAAAGGCTTAATTGGCTGAGCCACCCAGGTGTCCCAAAATAATATGTCTTCCTAGAAAAAAACACCAAGAAGAAAAAGTAAGAAATAAAAATCACTTTTATATCCATAATTCCAACTAGTCAAAATAATCCCTTCATATTTTCTCACGTATACTTCCAGCTTGTATTTGTATGTAATGTTATGCAAGTAAAAATTATATTTACATCTAAAATGTGCATTTACATTTACACGTCATCTTCTATTTATAAAATGCTCTTTTATTGTCTAATAAGTGCATGACAGATGGACAACATCATTAGACGTTAGGGAAATGCAAACCAATGCAAAGCTTCCATTAAAATTGTCCTTGTCAAGAAATTTTTGGCTATTCTAAGTCTTTTGCAATTTCATGTACATTTTATAATCAGCTTATCTATTTCTACAAAAAGTCCTGTTGGGATTAGGGTTGTGATTTCTTCAAATCTATAAATCCATTTGCAGAGACTTACTATCTTCACAAGGTGGAGTCTTTCAAACCATGAATATTGCTTCTCTGTCCATGAATTTGCGCCTATTGGGTTTCTTCCTCAAATGTTTTAAAATTTTCTTCATAGAAATCTGGAACACATTTTGTCAGATTTATACCTCAGTATTTCACTTTTTCTGGTGCATAATACTTTAAAATGGGTATATGAAAATATTGTTCCGATTGTTTATTGCTTCTATCCAGCAGATTTGGCATTCTTTTTCTGCAAAGGACCATATGGGAAACATTTTAGGCTTTGCACAACCCATTCAGGATGTCCTCTTCCTCTTGCCCCTCTTCTCCATTTACAATCGTCTTATTTTTGAGAGAGGGAGAGACAGAGACAGAGACAGAGGCAGAGTGAGAGTGGGGGAGGGGCAGAGAGGGAGAGGGAGACACGCAATCTGAAGCAGGTTCCAGGCTCTGAGCTGTCAGCACAGAGCCTGATGCAGGGCTTGAACTCACAGACCGTGAGATCATGACCTGAGCAAAGTCGGACGTTGAACCGACTGAGCCACCCAGGTGCCCCGTACAGTCCTCTTAAAATATAAAAACACCTCTTAGCTTATAGACCATACGAAAAAGGCCAGAGGCCAGATTGGTCCATGGGCCATAGTTTTCTAATCCCTGAAATATAGAAATAGAATTTCTATGTTTTATATTCTAGGTAGAATGTCTTCTGTATACATTCTTGTATATTAATCATGTATCCTGAACTCTATTAGGTAATTCCCATTGGAACACAGAAAATGTTGTTGTTTCCTCAGTCTTAAAAAGTCCCTTCCCTTGACCCACTTTCCCACTAATGAACCATTTCTTCCCTCCACCGTGCAGCTACCTTCTCCAAAGAGTGAGCTCTACTTGTGTTCAATGTCTCCTCTTGCACTACAAACAGGCTTTGAGTTTCTGCTAAGGACTGTGATGGTGAATTAATGAGAGAGGGAGGAGGAGAGGCATGAAGCCCTTCGATCCCCAGGACTCTGCTGCACCTGCGTGTATTGATTCTAAAGGACAGGAGCCTGCTGTCACTCACTGCTGTGGGTCTCTTTCCTTTCTTGGGTGTGTGGGCGATGCCCACGTCGCTGGGAATTTTTGGGACAACAGGCTCTGGCCTGGCCTCTGGTCTCCATGAATTCAACATGTGTGTGAGCGTGTCTGGGTTTAAGTGTATGTGTGACTGTGTGTGCGTTCGTGCTACTGTGTGTATGCATGTGCGAGGGTGTGTGTATGTGAGTGTATCCATGTAATTGGGTGCATGGATGGGAACATGTGTGTAAATCTGTGTGCATGTGTGTTTGTGTGTGCACGGTGAGTGTGCGTGTGTAAGTGTGCAAGTGTGTGCACGCGTGGATGCATTGGGGTGTGTGTGTGTGTGTGTGTAAGGGTGTGACTCTATCTTGAAGTCGCTAAAGCCTGTAATGGGCAGGGACCTTAAGTGGTTAAATAAGGATGACTGGAAGACGCAGCCATTTACAAAGCTATGGGCAGGGCCAAGGGATACCATCGAGGCTAGTGCAGCATCCTGGGGCTAGCATCAGCTGAGAGTCATCACCACTGCCAGGTTGATGGGGCCAAAGAGTAGCTATTTCTGGAATCCAGGGAGCTTAACTGTCACGGAAAGTGGAGGTAGCCTTCGGCAGAGAATGGACGCCATTTCTCTAATCTCCTCGGATTGCCTGCAGGTGCCCACCACTGACCCAACGCCAAATTCTTTTGACCTCCTTCACCCATTGCACCCATTTCCTACACCCTTCTGGCCACCAGCAGCGTGTTCTTTCTTTCTATGAGTTCATTTTTTTAAAGAATACATATAAGTGAGATCATATGTTACTTGTTTTTTTCTGGTTTATTTCAGTTAGCATAAGGCCCTCAAGGTCCATCCGTCCTCCCATGTAGTCACAAAGGGAAACATTTCCTTCGCATGTCACTTTGAAAGGTCCTTTCCCCTACTCTCCCTGATGGGGTCTGATAGAATGCTTGCATTGCCCTGTGAGGTTTACCAAGCCTACTTTACAGACATGAAGACTGAGGCTCAGAGGGGTGATAGGCTGTGCCCAACGCTGGTGACTCACAGAGTGACTGCCACCTCTGGTCTGACACACACTTGTCCACTTCCCGGCTCTGGGTGTGGATGGGGGTTGACGTCTGGTGGCTGGCGTAAACATTTGCCATTCTGTGTGTGGCTGGGGGCCATTGCATAAGCCAGGCTTCTGTCACTTGGCAGCTGAGACATTCCTTGTTGGATGAGAAACGACTGGGGACGCTCTGATCCTTCTCTGGCTCAGAGCAGAATGTCCACACCTGAGGCTTCCCGCCTCAAGAGTCATGGGGAGCCCCGGTCCAATAGACTCTGCCTTCTATATCACTGGGGATTGTTGGTTGGGGGGTCGGGGATGACCTCTCTGGGGGTCAAACTCTGCCTTTCTGTGTGTGGCTGGGGGCCATTACCCAGAGGCCCTGTGGGGTTTTAGTCCTTGGTATGGCTCATCAAAGTTCAACACCTACTTATAGCTTCAGTATGAGGCTGGATTTTGCCAGCTGCCTTGGCCTTGGTCACTTGTGTGATCTTGCATGTGTGTGCTCTTAGCCCCCGAGTCAAAAGAACAACAAGCCACCTGCCTTTTTGTGCAGCATGGGTATCCCGCCCCACGCTTGCCCCTGGTGACTCTCTCTCTTCCTCCAGGTCTCTGCTTGCCCTGATGCCAGGCTGAAGGTGGGACCCTCCCCCCGGCACGTCCCTTATCACGGTCTGTTATGTTCTTGATGATTTACTGGATCACCGCTCATCTCCCCACCAGATGCGAGGCCCTTGACAGTGGAGTCTGTGTTCACTGCTGCATCCCCAGTGCCTAATATTGTGTGCCCCGCACACAACAGATGGTCAGTAGACACGTGGTTGTGTGAACAACCCCTGGAGATTTAGATTTTTTTTCTTCTTACGTTATGACTGAAACAAAACAAGATAAAACTGGGAAGCCGAGAAGTGAAGCCTTTCCCATCCCACTTTCTCTGCAGAACCTGGACTCAGAGGTCTTAAAGCAACATTTCTTAAAGCTTGAAGGCATGTACACATTTCCTGAGGATCTACTTAGACGCAGTTTGGAGTCAATATTTCTGGGCCGGGGTGCAAGATTCTGAATGTCCCGCAAGCTCTCAGGTGGTGCCTACGGTGGAGGTCTGAGGACCACACTGAGTAACCGATCCTTAGAACTCATGGCTGCAAACCTTTCTTTCATCCCCAGATATGTAATGAGCACGTACTATGTTCTAGGCTCTGCTGCCGTCTGTGCTGTCATATTCACCTCATTAGCTGTGGGGCTGTAGCAAGTTGCCTCACCTGTCTCAATCTCTGGTTCCTCCTCTGTCAAAACAGGCTCGTGAATTGTGGGGCTGTTGGAAAATTGCACCACAACAACAGCAGCGAGAACAGTGACTGGCATTTATTAAGCCCACCCTTCTTCTGTCCTATGTGTTTTACGTGCGTAGGCTTTTAAAATTATTCCTGCTATCTTAGGAGGTGGCACTTGCGAAATGCCCATCTGCAGAGGGGAAGGAGCATGACTGAGAGGGTCAGGGCGCCTAGTGGGAAGTGGGGTCTGCCCCGGTGCCCAGGCTGGCTCCACCGGCTGTGTGACTTGGGACAGCTGTACAATAGGGAGAAAAACGTGGTTAATGTATCTACAGGGCTTAAAACGGGATCGTGGCTCATGTGGACAAATGCCATTCCTGCTGTAGCTGCCTGCCCATTCGTGGCACACAGTAGGTGCACAGTGAGCTGAGCCACTCTAGGCACTGGGTGCTCTTTCTCTGTGTGTCCAGGATTCTGCCTGGATCATTGTACTCTGACCTTGCCTCCTGGCCCTGATATGGATGGGCCTGCCAGCAGGGGAGGGCTGCCTCCATGGAGGGGAAGAAATCTGGGGGTGGGGTGGGAAGACGGTACTACCCACCCCACTGAGGGCTTTAGGAACAGCCCCATGGAGCCCCTGGCCAGAGGGAGAGGGAGGTTTGGGGTCTTCCCAGCACTCTGCCCGTGTCAGGACGACTCTTGGCACGTCCCCTGCTCAGTAGCTTTGCCAAGCTTGGCCCGGGCTTGGGTGTGTGGCAGACCTGGGATCCTCCCAGCTCTGCAACTTGGGCAGAGGCTTGCTTTCTCTGAGCCTCTTCTGTTTGCTCTTCTGTTAAATAGGCATCTTTGGGCCTCTGTCTCTTGGGCCAGACTTTGCTCTTCTGTTCAATAGGCATCTTCCCTCCTATGGATGTCATCGCCTGGATCTCTCTCTCTCTGATTCCAGGCCACTGGCCCAGAAAGTTGGCAGGTGCGGGGGGGGAGGGGGCGGAGATATTTCATTATCTCATTGGCAGAACACCTGGTGCACAATAGGTTTACTTTACATAGAGTACCTGGCACACAGAAGGAGCATTTTATGCACAGTACCTGGCACTCAGTGGGCATGCATAATGTCGAGCACCTGCCACACAGTAGTTAACGCTTATGTAGAGTTCACAGCAAAGAGTACATGTCACACAGTAGGCATGTTTTATGTAAAGTTCTTTGCACAGAGTATGCTTATTTTACGTAAAGCACCTGCCACACAGTAGGAGAGCTCTAAGAGGGCACCGGGCACACAGTAGGTATACTTTTCATGGAACACCCAACACACAGTAGGTGTGCTTTATGTAGAGCACCTAGCACTTAGTAGGCATGCCTTGTAGAGGGTCCCCAGCACATATAGGCATGCTTTAGGTCAACACCTGGCATACGCTTGACAGGATTTGTGTCAAACAGAAGGGGCACACAGTGGGTGTACTTTATACGACGTACCTGGCTCGTGGTAGGCACACTTCATGTAGTGTTCCCAACACACGGTAGGGACACTTTTTGCGGTACCCAGCACATAGTAGGCGCACTTTACAGACAGTCTTCTGCAAACAGTAGGTTTACTTTACGTGGAACGCTGGCACAGAGCAGCACACACATTAGTCACGAGCTCTTTCTTGGCCACTTATCTTTTTTGGGGGTCCCTGATCTTTCCTACCTTCCTGTGAAACCGTCTTCTGTCCCCCTTTCAGGCCCTCATCTGACATCCCATTTCCCAGATGGCAAGACTGAGCCTAGAGAGGGCCGGCACAGCCCAAGGTCACAGCCAGGAGGGGGCTGAACTGCGTGCAGGGTCTCCCAGCTCTGTCTGGGCGCCCCTCCCTCTCCTGGCCTCCTGCAGCCTTACCCCCTCACCTCCAGGTGCCTTCTTCCCACTGGGCCCTTTACCCCCTGAGTCTGATGCAAGTAACCCCCAGCCAGAAGGGCTTTTTGTTCCTGACCCCTGTGGTCTTGTGTCAGCTCAGGCCCTAGGCTCTTTGGAGGCAGGGCTTGACTCCTTCCAGGCTGTGCAGCCCGGAGGCCCGATGGGCCCCGATGCTTCCTGATTCTGCGCTGGGAAATGGTGCATGCCTCTGACCTGCCTCGTACGTGGAGAGGAACCCCAGAGATGTTTTGGGAGTAGGCTTGGCTGCACCCTGCCCCCATGGCACCTGACTCTCACGTTCAAGCATTTCCCTGCTGTGCCCCGCTGGCCTTGAAAGGGCAGAAGTGGCTGTTAGCTTGGTGCCCAGGAGTCACTTTGCCCATCCCTCAATGGATCCCCCACCTCCACATGGGAGGTGCTGAGTTCTGAGGATGCAATCCCATACTCTCTTTATAACACGGAAGTCCCCTTCCCTCACCTACTAGTTGGGCCACTGCCAGGTGGGGAGGAGGTAAGCAGGCAGGCAGGGATTGGCTGGTTTAGCCTGGCCACTGCCAGTGTCCCCTAAGACAGGCGCCAGGGACAAAGACTATCCAAGAGCGGGGAGAGGAGGCTGTGTGGATAAGGTGCCCTGGTCTGAAGGTACCTGGCTGGGGGTCTTGATCCTGGGTAGCAAAGGATGTTGCCCAAGGGTGGGGTGGCTCCAGAGAGCCGCTGGGAGCAGTGTGGCTACTGGTGGGTGGTTAGCTATCTCTCTGTGTCTCTGTCTTTCTTTTTCTCCCTCTCACTCACTCTGCCTCTCCCTCTGGAATTGTCTAGGTCCTCCTCCCCTCTCTGAATCACCACTTGCCCAGTGCTGACCACTCACCATGCCTACCCTTCTCTCTCCCTGCCACTCCCATTCCGGTGTGGGGGAGGGGCTCTCCCTCTGTTCCTGAAGAGTCCAGAGAGCTCACCCTTGGGCCCATTTCCTCGGCCTCAGGAAAATCTGTCCCCTCTGCCTCCAGGATGCTGAGTCTGTCCTGGCTGGGACTCGGGCAGGTGGCAGCCTCCCCATGGCTGCTCCTGCTGCTGGTGGGGGTCTCCTGGCTCTTGGCCTGCGTCCTGGCCTGGAGCTACAGCTTCTATGACACCTGTTGCCGCCTCAGGTGTTTCCCGCAGCCTCTGAAGGAACACTGGTTTTGGTGTCACATGGGACCGGTGTGTGTGGGTGGCAGCACGGGCCTGGGGCATCGGGGTGGATGCACTTTCCCAGGGGTGGGGAATGGGGACCAGGGGTGGGGCTGGGGTCTGGGACAGCAGAGAATGAGGAAGGCTAGGGAGCTGTTCTGGAATCACTCATTCATCCCAGGCCATTTCCACATCTTCATCTTCGCACCCCTCGCCTGTTTGGGATCCATTTCCTGCCTCCCTTCCCCACATTAATGTCCCTCTGAAGGGCTCCCAGTGCAGGATGCACAGAGCAGGGTCCCCTGGCATTCCCAGTGTCCATGGCTACCCCAGAGATCTTCTCAGGGGCGCTGTCCAGGGTCTGCTCGCTACCTGGCCCATTCCCTTGTGTCTGCTCAACTACCTATAGGAATTACCTATGACCTCCCCACCTCGACTCACAGGGGTCCAGCTCTCCACCCACACCCCTCCCCAACAAAGCTTCCTCTCAGTCTACACTTCCCTGCTGAGATGTCCCAATGGGCCCATTGCCCAACCTGAATAACGTTTAACCACTCACTTTCCCTTAGAGAAGCCTTCTTTGACTCCCCACCTGCACGGACCTTTGACTTGGGTCTACTCATATGTAAAGAATTAATTGTCCAGTTACTTATTTTCCACCTCTTTATCTGGATAGTTGCTCTGGGGATCAGATACTACATTGTCCAGCCCAGGAGCTGGCATACAGTAGGCACTCAGGTAAGTGTTTGATGACATAGGTGGTGAGCTTACCCTTACCTGCCATGTTCAAGGTCAAAGGGATGAGCGGCTAGCCCTTCCCATCCCCAGACAGGCTGAGGGAGGAGCACAGCTCTCCTTAACTGCCCAGCATGAGGACCACAGCTGGGGGAGGGACTTCCTGCTATTTTACTGCTCATTATGGCCAAATTTGGAATGAGGGCATTCCAAGCTCATTGTGAACTTTGCCTGAGATGCTGGGTCTGGGAATGGTCTTGACAAACCCTGGGGGCAGCAGGAATGTTATAAAGTTACTGTTTCCACTCCCTGTTCCAGGGCTTGGCCATGGAGGCTGGTCTTGGTCACTCTTCTTTCCTCCAGTCCGTCTTGCTGTGTGACTTCAGCTGAGTCACTCTCCCTCTCTGGGCCAATCTCCTCAAATGCCTCGGGGTTCTTAGGGAGCAGGGAACAGTCCCAAAAGTGAAAATGACTCGTATTCCCCTGTCTGGAGCACCTGGAAGTATTTGTCAGGCCGGGATGGGGCTTCCCGTGGGACTGGAGAGGATGCCTCACTGGGAGGCAAACCCCCTCCTTCTCCTTTTGGGGGACGCGGCCTGGGTTTCTTCATTAGTAAAAGGCACGGCTGATGGGGGAGTCCATAGGTTCAGGGGATAGGTTCATAGATAGTCCATAGGTTCATAGGTAGAGGTAGATAGAAAGATAGACAGACAGGCAGACAGACAGACAGACAGATGGGATGAACCATGCAAGCTGGCGGGCAGAAGAGGTTGTATGTGGGAGCTACCCTCCTGACTGATGGGCAGAGCTCACACCTGTGTCCTGGGGTCTGTCTCAGAGCTGGAAGGTCTGCATACCTTCACCATCTGGGGAGCGGGGGGGTCGTGTGGACTGGCCAGGACATGTCAGGACATGGGAACGAGCCCCAGTACAAAATGTGAGGCCACACTGCTGTTCCCGTGGGCACCTCCCTGAGATTGGAACGACTCCCAGGAGAAGAAAGATCTGACTTCTCAAGCCAAGGTCGGCCTCTCTGGGGGCAGGAAGCGTGTCTTCTCCCTGTGTCCTGGGAGGGACGCTTGGGACATGGAGAGTCTTCCGGGATCCCTCTGCCCCCAAGGGAAGGAGCAGGAGGAAACAGAGATCCCCTCCATCTACGCAGAGTCTGGACACACTGACCACTGCAGAGGGTGCAGGGGAACTTGCCATGGCTCCTTCTGCGGAGGTGACGGCCCCTGTCTTGCTTGTAGGTCCACCCCACAGAGCAGGGCTTGAGGGTCTTAATTCAGCTGGTGGCTGCCTACTCGCAGGGTTTATGATCTGCTCGGGCTCCCATCATTTCTGTCACCGTGGCATTGCCTGCTCTGTCATCATGCCACGGGTACCCATCTGGAATATGTGGCCATGGGCACTGTGGCAGCATCTGAAGGCCACATACCCCTCCCTGCCAGGCTTCTGTGAGGTCCCTGTGGATTCCAAGGTCCTTTCTGCTCTTGGGTGACCTTGGTCATTGCTTTCTTCTGGACACTGCTTCAGGAGTGTCCTTGGGGAGGCTCAGTCCCAGGTATTGTCTTGGGGGAACCCCAATCTTGGGCATGTAGAACTAGAGACACCCTCAATCCTGTGTGGTCAGAGTGGGTCTGACGGAGAGACAGCGGTAAGGGTAACTCAGAGGGGAAGCCAGGCATCTGCTGCTTGGGTAGGCTGGGAGGCTTCTTAGAGAAGGAGTTGTTGGAAGGGGGTGTGGACTGATGGGTAGGAATTTTTTAAGAAAAGAAGAGAAAGTATATACTGTGGAGAGGAATAGCCCACTCAAAGGCCTGGAGGGGACAGAGCAAACACCTGTTTTTTTTTTAAAGTTTATTTATTTATTTTGAGAGAGAGAGAGAGAACACCCATGAGTGGGGGAGGGGCAGAGGGAGAGAGTGGGAGAGAGAATCCCAAGCAGGCTCCACACTGTCGGTGGAGCTCTTGAACTCACGAAACATGAGATCATGACCTGTGCCAAGATGAAGAGTCAGATGCTTAACCACCTGAGCCACCCCGCTGCCATTTGAGCACCGGGGTTTTGAGCAACCATGAGTTGAGTGCATAAAGAGCAATGCTGGTGAGAGGCAGGGAGAAGGTGGAGGGGACAGCAGAGCCAGTGGGGCTGCACGACTGGGTGGGGGGTAGGGGGTTTATTCTGAGGGTTCTCGGGAGCCATGGAGGGTGTGCAGGTTAGGAGACACAGACAAGCTTAGTGGGAGAAATGGAGAGGGAAATAGAGGTGAAGAAAGAGAGAGATACAGAGAAAAAGTGAGGGAGTCAGAGAGGACATACAGAGAATGTAAAAGAAACATACACAAACATATCATCTATCATCTACACATCCATCTCTCATCTCTTTCCTTTCTCTCTTCATCCATCCACCCAAGCATGCATGCATGCATGCATCCATATGTCTGTCCATGCATCCACCCGTCCTCCAAGCATCCATCCATCCATGCATCTATGCATCCATGTATGCATCCATCCATCCATCCATCTGTCCTTCCATGCATGCATGCATCCATCTATCCATCTGTCCATGCGTGCATCTATCCAACCATCTTCCCATTTATCTGTCATCTATCTTCTATCTCTCTCTCCCTCACTCTCTCTCTCTCTCTCTCTCTCCATGTATCAATCTCTCTATCATTTATCTATCTCTATCTACCTCTATATCTCTATCTATCTATCTATCTCTCTATCTATCATCTCTCTATCTATCTGTCATCATCTTGCAGCTCTCCATCATCTAGCTATTATCATCTGGCTGTCTATCACTTACCTAAAGAAACAGTTGAAGATTGTGAGAGTGAAGGGAGAGGGAGAGGCACATAGATAGACACACAAAAAGAGACAAACAGACCAACAAAGGGAAGCTGACTTGGTGAGATGTAGAGGTGTAGACTAATAATGCAGGCAGAAGGGGGGATGCAGTGGGAAGTTGTAAGCTTCTGGGGCTGCTGCCTGACCTGGCCTCACCCTCTCCACCCTGCTGTCCCCAGGTAAAGAGCAATGAAGAAGGCTTCAGGTTCATGGAGAGTCTGAGTCACAGCTTCCGTGATGTTCACCTGTGGTGGATGGGGCCCTTCTACCCACTTCTGCGGTTTGTCCACCCCAAGTTCGTTGCCCCCCTGCTCCAGGCCCCAGGTACCTCTCCCAGGAGTACCCGACCCAGCCACTCCTTTGTCCCTGTTCCCAGTTCTTCAGAGCTCTGGACAGACCTGGTTGAGCAGGGAAGTGGGTAATATTGATGGAGACCTGCCATTAACCTGCTGGGTGACTGGCAGGTCCCTGGCTCTCTCTGGATCCCAGTCATTTACAGTTGTGAGTGGTGGAAATTCAGCAACGTTGGTCTAAGAGAAAAAAGGGAATCTATTGACTGAAAAGCTGAAGGAATGTTTTCTTCAGGCGTGGTTGGATCCAGTCTTCAAACAGTGCCCTTGGGAATCTGTCTTTCTCTTGTAGTTCTGTGTTCCTTGGTGACAGCTTCACTCTCATGCTGACAAAGATGTGTCTAAGAAGCTGAACCCCCATGGGAATGTGAGCTCACTCTCTGCAGACCCAGAAATAGTTGCAGGATTCTCTTAAATTGGCCTGGCTTGGGTCACAGGGACCAATTCTTCGTCTAGCCAACGCAACTTGATTGTTAAGGGTTAGGGTCATATGTTCAGCTCTGGAACGGAGGATGGACTGGCATGGCCACCCTCCCTAGCTACTTGGACTGAGGGAGAAAGAGGAGCGTGGTGTTGGTTCCAGAAGGGGATGTACAGGCAGATACCACAGATGTCCATTCACTGGCATCTCTGCTAGGGGGGCATTTCCTGGGTGAGGAAACGGAGGCTCAAGGAGGCTTAATAACTTCTCAAGGTCACATAGCATGCCGAAGGCTTTCTCTTACTTCTTCTGTGTGTTCTTGGCTGCCCTAACAGCCTCTGGTAAGAAGAACCTTTAGTTGGAAGGGGATTTGGGGTAGGGAGATGGCCAGAGTGTTGTGGGGGAAGATCCAAAGAGTGTTGTGGGGAGCTGGTCTAGAGGCACGAGGGAGCAGTGGCAGCTCTTTGTGGTGAGTGGAACTCAGCATCTGAGGGTGTCAACATTGTTTGGTCTCTTAACGACAGAGGAGCCCCTGAGCCTAAGCACATAATGATAACTATGGGATGGAAGAGAATCCTGAGAAAGGCTAGGTCACACCTGGGCCATGTCTGGGACATTAGTGGGACCATATTTAAGTCCTGCCAGGGACCATCTATGAGACACACTGAGGTCATGTCAGATTATCTTTGGGTCCATTCAGAGGATGCTGCATGAGGCCAGTGTGTGTTATTCATGTGTTAACTATGCGTTGTCTTATTTAATATCCAGAACCATATAAGGTAGAGATGATGATTATTGTCTCGTTGTCTCGTGTCAGGGCACGTTATCATGTGTTGGGGCCATGTCAGAAGTCCCAGGAGATGTCAGAGGGTTCTGGGACAGGTGCGATGTCCTAGGTCCCTGTTAAGGCATTTTGTGGAGTGCTAATTGGTGCTTGGGTGTTTCGAACATGTCGGACCGGCAAGGAACCATGTCAAGGCATGTTGGGTGTGTTGTGCCCTATCTTCGGGAGCATCTAAGTACCTAGGCGTAGGTCCATGGGCTCTGCCTTTGCTCTGCTCTGTGCTGCAGCCTGGTCTTGTCCCCCCTCACCTCCCCACTCTGCACTATACAATTCCCACTATGGAGGTTGGAGGGGGTATGCATTCCCCTGGCTTGGATCCTCCACCCCCCAACCCAAAGCCCATCCCTGCCTCTTCTCTATGGCCCCTGATGATCTGTCTCTCCTGCCAGCCACCAACGTGCCCAGGGACAAGTTTTTCTACAGCTTTCTGAGGCCCTGGCTGGGTGAGTAACTGTTAAGTGAAGGAGGTTGGGGACATCCTTGGGGTCTCAGGGGAAAGCACTGCCCTTGCCTACTCCTCGTGGCTGCCTCTACTAGGGGATGGGCTCCTGCTGACTGCTGGTGACAAGTGGTGCCACCACCGTCGTTTGTTGACACCTGCCTTCCACTTTGAAATCTTGAAATCCTATGTGAAGATTTTCAACAAAAGTGCAGACATCATGCATGTGAGTTGAACCCCACTGGAGCCTTGGGAAAGGCTTCCCCAGGCCTTGGGAAAGGTTTTCCCAGCTGGAGCCTTGGGCAAAGGGGAGTGGCCTGGAGTCCTGGCTTTGCTAGATGACTTCCGGGCCATTCTATTTCTTCTCCAAGCATCAGTTTCCCCATCTGTCACATGAGGATTATAAGCCCTTCTTAAAGGGTGGTCAAGATGATGTAATGGAATCATGGTCCTGGCACATTTTAGGTGCTCGGAAGGTGTTAGCTTCTAATCTGCCTCTCTGAAACTCTGTGAAACTTGAGACACTAATGATGAAGACTGTATGGTAGCTCTTTGTTCACTGAACTGCACCTTAAAACTCATGAGGTTAAAAGAATTTGTGTTTTATTGCTCACAAGATGATGAGTCCGGAGAATAGTTCTTATTTTGGCTGGAATCACTCACGTGTCTGTGGCCGTGGCTGGGTTTGGGAGACAGCTCTGCTTTTCCAGGCTCAGTTCTGCCACACTTTTCGCGCTTGGCTAATGGTTGGCTAGTCTAGGATGACCTTGGTGGGACAACCAGACTCCTGCATTTGTCCCTCATCTTCTAGTAGGCTAGCCTAGGCTTGATCGCATGGTAGACCCTGGGCTCCAAGAGAACAAGCAGAAACATGCAGTACCTCTTGAAGCCTAGTTTCAGAGCAGGCAACCAGGACCTCCACCTTCTTCTGTTGGCGGAAGCAAGTCCCACATCCAGCTCCAATTCAAGAGCTGGAGAAAGAGGTTTTACCTCCTAATGGAAGATCTGCCAAACCTCATTGCAAAGGGTGAAGGTACAGGGAGGGATGAAGAAATGGAGACACTTTTGCAGCAGTCGCCTACCTCTATGATAATGACGAAGATGAGGGTGATAGCTAATGGTTACTTAGCTCTTGGTGTATATCAGGAACCATGAGATCATGACCTGAGCCCAAGTTGGACACGTAACCGACTGAGCCTCCCCACTGCCCCTCATGCACCAGTTCTATTGCACACGTTGTCTTATTTAATTTCCACAACCATATAAGGTAGAGATGATGATTATTGTCTCATTACAGGTGATGAAACTGAGGCTCAGAGAGGTTAGGTAGCCTGCTCCGGTTCACACAGCTAGCAAGTGAGCTAATAAATGGAGTTGGGATTCCAACCTGGTTTGTCTGACAACAGAGCAAGTCATCTTAACTGTTACTGAAGCTTTGACAGGTGGAGTCCAGAGGGCAACAGTGAGCTGCCCAAGGGCACACAGGGGTGTAGGAAGCAGAGCCAGGATTTGAACTCAGGTCTCCTGACCCCCAGCCATTGGGTCTTAATAGTAAGAGTTTCTATTCCCACCCAAGCCTGGTCCTCCCTGGAGATGGGTGCCTGGGGTGGAGGACCAGGAGCCTGGGTTTTGGGGAGTCCATCCTGGTGATTGGGAGTGAGGGGGAGCTCAGGGGAGGTAGGTCCCAGCCCCAGATTTGCCCCTTTGTCTGTCCAGGCCAAGTGGAAGCGCCTAGTCTCAGAGGGCAGCACCCGATTGGAAATGTTTGAGCACATCAGCCTCATGACCCTGGACAGTCTGCAGAAATGTGTCTTCAGTTTTGACAGCAATTGCCAGGAGTGAGTGCTTGCTCAGGATTTGGGAACATGAACCGTAGACCCAAGGGAGAAGATGGAGAAGGGAGGGCTGGCCAGGGCGATCAGATGGGACTTCCTGGAGGAGATGGATCAGAGTGAGACAAAGAAGGACAAGGAAGGGAAAGAGAAAGGTAAGGTTTCAGGTAAGCAAAAATGTTTGATAAAGGCCAACAGGACTAGGATGAATGAAGCATGTGCCACCTTGGGAATGTGATTGGAGGGTTGGCATGCGGCGCTAAACTTAAGGATATTCAAAAGTGAAGCAACAGGCTCTGAGCTTTATCCTGAGGTTTCCAGGGATGGAATGTGGGAGGAGTTTGAACAGAAGAAGGCCATGGTCAAAGCTGTTCTTGGACATCAGACTCTAGAGAGGACCAACTGAAGCATAGACACAGAATCTGAGGAGGAGGCAGCTTGAATGTGGTGGCGAAAATGGGGCAGATTTGGGGGAAGTTAAGTAGAATGGGCAGGGGCAGATACTGTGTAGGGCAGAAGAGAGATGAGTGTGATACCCAAGGTCTTCCCAGGGTCTGGGCCATGATTCCATTGACAGAGATGGCAGGTGGAGAGAGAAGCATGTCTGGAGGATACTCTGTTTTGCAGGGACATACTCCTGAGGTTCTGGTTGGAAGGCACTCCTAGGGCCTCATGTGGGTTAAGGAGCTGTTCTCTATGGCCTGACCCTTCAGGAGCCGCAGTGAATATATTGCTGCCATCTTGGAGCTCAGTGCCCTTGTGGTGAAACGGCAGAGGCAGATCTTCCTGCACCCAGACTTGCTGTACTACCTCACCCCTGATGGGCGGCGCTTCCGCAGGGCTTGTGACCTGGTGCACAACTTCACAGACTCCATCATACAGGAGCGGCGTTGCTCCCTCAATGCTGAGGGCTCCCATGACTTCCTCAAGGCCAAAGCTAAGGCCAAGACTTTGGACTTCATTGATGTGCTCCTGCTGGCCAAGGTGGGCTTCCTTGGGATCAGAATTCAAGAGTTAGAATGCACCTTGACTCCAAATGTCAGATGGTAGAACTTGGACTTGACCCAGCGGGTACTGAGGAGGCACGGAAGGTGCTTGAGGAAGGGAGAGACAGGTCAGGGATATGTTTAGACATGACTTTGTAGAAGGCTGCTTGGGAGAAGAAAGCTGCAGACAGGGAGACCTGTGGGATAGGGCTCTAGAGATGATGAGGGACGAATCCTGCTTTGGTGATGGAGCCTGAGGGACTGTTTCAGGCGAGACTCAGGTGCCCTCCGAGCCGGTGTGATTCAGGAGGTCGTGCCCTTTCTGCAGGATGAAGATGGGAAGGAACTGTCCCATGAGGATATCCGAGCTGAAGCTGACACCTTCATGTTTGGGGGTAAGCATCCCAGTGTGGGACTGCAGGGGGTAGGAGTCTGTCCAATCCCAGGGACTTGGCAGGTGGGCCCTGGACCACCCCATCCCACCCCATCTTCCCCATCCTCCCTGAGGGCCTCAACGAAGGGCGGTGTCCGCACTCTGGTGCTGAACAAGCCCAGAGACCCAAGCCTGTCTGGCTGCCTCTCAGGCCATGACACCAGGGCCAGTGGTCTCTCCTGGGTCCTGTACAACCTTGCGAAGCACCCAGAGTATCAGGAGCGCTGTCGGCAGGAGGTGCAAGAGCTCCTGAGGGACCGTGAGCCTAAAGAGATTGAATGGTGAGTGCAGGTCCTCATGTCCTGTTCTGGAACCCCTCTCATTGGCTCTGCTCCCCTGCTGGGGAAGGGGAAAGAACTTTTTGTTGATTGTGTCATTGTTGCTTAGAGAGACTAGGAGCAGAACCCAGAGGCAAGGGTATGGTACCCAGCCTGGAGAGCAGGGGAAAGCAGGCTTATGCAACAGAAAGATTGGAGTGTCCACATTTATTGCCCTGCTTGCTTGCTATGTGACTTGAATAAAACCAATTCCCTTTTCTGAGTACCACTTTTCTCCTCTGTAAATGGGGGCGGGACAGGTCAGGGAATGTCTCCTCCAAGGGCTGCTTGGAGAACCGTGACAATGTGTGTAGAACTGATGCCATCCACCGTGTGTTGAGTAAATGAACTTCTCTCCCTTGCTTTTCTGCCTGAAGTTGCACATTTCCCCCAAAGACCCTTACTCTTAATTTTTGCTCTTATATCTAATTCCCACCTGCTATCTATTCCAGGGATTCACAAGTGGTCCTTGAGGGTAAAACAGTTACCCATTGCTTGGTTCAGTAAACTTGTCTACCCTGCCGGCCCTTCTCAACTCCATGTCCATTGCCATGTAAGTCCTACTTGGTCGAGGCTGGATCATGGAGGAAAGAAGAGGGTGAGGCTGGGTAGCAAAGAAGCAAATATGAATTCAGCCCTCTGGGAATGGGTAGTGGACAGTGCTGCAAGCCTTACGGACAGCTTGTGCAAAGGCCCTGATGGAGGGTTGCAGCGTTGGGCCTGGGGTGTTTGGGAGGAAGTAAACGTGGCTGGATCCTTGTGAAATTTACAGTGTGAAGCATCTGAGAGGCTCCCAGTGAGGCTGGAGCTGGTAGTTGGTAATGGAAGCCCTTCTTGGTCTGCTTTGGAAACCACGTGAAGATTTTCCAAAGGTGTCGGTTCAAGTCTTCTGGGAAGCCAGTATTGGATAAAAGATAAAAGTGTGCAGGGATACTGCTCTCAGGAGGGAGTCTCACATTGGGCAGAAGTGATCAGAAAGTAGGGGCCCACCATGCACTCTCAGTGGCTGGGACCTGCCCAAGAGAGTGTGGCCTTGGCTTGAATGCTGCTGCAGAGCCCAGAGACCCTCTAACTGGAGGCTGTCAGCCGACTGCACTCCTTGGAGCTGGATATCAAGTTCTTTCTTGAAGGGAGATTCGTGACTAATATAGGAAGGCAGTGGGGAGCCATGGGAGATGTTTGAGCAGGGGAGAGACAAGTCAGATATTCGAATGAAACATATCTGCAAACTGGAGGGGATGAGGTGGAGCCTGGGGGTCCCAGGGAGATTTGGGGCCAAGGGCTGAAGAATAGGGAGGAGATGTTGGACTGAACAATTTGGAGTTAGTGACTTCAACTTCAAGGCTGGGCTCAGTACAACAGTTGTGTGAAGTGGAGAAGTGTTTTTGTGTGTCTCTCAACTTCAAACACTTAGTGCACTTGGTACCAATTCAAACGGTGTCATATGGAAAGTTCCTCTCTAGTGCCTTGGACCTAAATATCCAGGAGGTTTCCATCTCATGACCGCAATGAACCTCTTGGTGTTCATGTCTTTATCTACCTGTCTGAGAATGTCTCCAGGTCCTAGGCTGAGAGCCAACTTGCTGGGTCATGAAACACACATCGCCTTTCCTTGACCATGCCAATGCCTTGCAGAGTGGTGGCTCCTGTCCATACCTTTACTGTCAGTGCGTGGGGTACCCCCACCCCGGTGCCTCAGCCAGGCTTTACCATCACCCACCTTGTTAATTCTCACTTCGAATACATATGAGGTAACATCCCATTGCTATATAATTTCCATTTCTCTGGTAATCGGCGACGTGGAGCATCTCTTCACGTTTTATTTAGTTATTTCTTTTCAATGGTTATTTATTTAGTTTTGAGAGAGAGCACAAGCGGGGGAGGGGCAGAGAGAGAGGGAGACACAGAATCCAAAGCAGGCTCCAGGCTCCGAGCTCTCAGCACAGAGCCCGACACGGGGCTCGAACTCATGGACCTCGAGATCACGATGTAAACCGAAGTCATATGCTCAACCGACTGAGCCACCCAGGCGCCCCATCTCTTCATGTTTTAAATCTCTGAGTTTGAGCTCCCATGAATTTCTAGACCATGTCCTTTGTCTACTCTTTTGAGTCGCCTGCCATCTCTCTTGTTGATTGGTAGGAATTCCTTGTCTATTCAAGATATTCTTCTAGATCAATGTATTTATTGCAACTATCTTCTGTGAATCTCTCATCTGAATGTTAGTTTGGTCCATTGAATGGAGTGTTTTGTTAAACAAAAATCCTTAATTCTGTGCATATGTTTTCTTTTCTGTTTTCTTTTCTTTTCTCTTCTCTTCTTTCATTTTCTTTCTTTATTTCTTTGTTTCTTTCTTTCTTTCCTTCCTTTCTTTTCCTTTTCTTTTTTTGTCTTCTGGTTGATGTTTTGGGGTTTTAAGAATTCTTTCGTACTCATTGGTCAGAAAGTTGTCTTCTGTATTATACCTTCTTTTACCCTTATTTCTTTACCTTTCACGTATAAGAGAAGACCCCATCTTATATGTGGAGTGCATGATGATTCAGTCTTTTTGTGTGTGTAGTGATGAGACTGTGGGGGTGTCTGTGTCTGTGTCTGAACCATCCCTTGTCTGGGGGTTGCAGGGCCTTTTTTACTGGATGGTTCGTTTTTACCTATTAACATACTTGTCTCTGAGCTCTCTATCTTGTTCTCTGGGTCTGTTTTCCTGTTCTTGCAACAGTGCCTTGCTGCCTTTTAATGGAATTGATTTTAATTTAATTTAATTATCACCATACGTTTGTAATGGGTCTTAATATCAGGTGAATGGATTCTCTTTCTTTGGTCTTTTAAATCGACATAGATTTTGAACTTTAAGTTTTACAAACTGAATACGATTGCTAAGCTCCAAAAACACCAACTAGATTTTAATTGGGTGCATTGGATACATTAATTAACTTAGAAAGAATCCACACCGTTATATTAGGTATTCCACCTAGGAGGGTGCTTTTTATTTGTTTAAATAACCTGGTAAGTCCAGCAAAGAGATTTTTTTTCCTTTTTAAATAAATTGTATAACTTTAGACTTTCTAACTTTTATTTTTTTTTAATTTTTTTTTCAACGTTTATTTATTTTTGGGACAGAGAGAGACAGAGCATGAATGGGGGAGGGGCAGAGAGAGAGGGAGACACAGAATCTGAAACAGGCTCCAGGCTCTGAGCCATCAGCCCAGAGCCCGACGCGGGGCTCGAACTCACGGACCGCGAGATCGTGACCTGGCTGAAGTCGGACACTTAACCGACTGCACCACCCAGGCGCCCCTAGACATTCTAACTTTTAAAGGTACCGTGTGAATGTTGGGCTTTGTTCAGAAATACTTAAAAATATATATTTTTAATATTTATTTTTGAGAGAGAGAACAGGGAGGGGCAGAGAGAGGGGGAGACACATAATCCGGGGAGCAGCTGGAGGTCTGTGGGAGTCTGATTCGATCCCTGGCTAATTGTTAGGGGGCTTCCTTAGGGACGACCTGGCCCTGTTGCCTTTCCTGAACATGTGCATCAAGGAGAGTCTGCTGTTGCACCCCCCGGTCACAGCCATCTCCCGCTGCTGTACCCAGGACGTCGTGCTCCCAGATGGCCGGGTCATCCCCAAAGGTGCCCACAACACCAGGGGGAGGAGCCTCGTGTGCAGGAAGAGAGGCGCATCAGGCAGGGTGAAACCCTTCCTGACTGGCCCCTCCCCTCCCACAGGTGTTGTCTGCCTCGTTAGTATTTTCGGGATCCACCACAATCCATCCGTGTGGCCAGACCCTGAGGTGCTGCCTCCCCCTCCCTCCCCTCCACCCACCCTCATGCTTGGCCACTTCCTTAGCGGGGCCTAAGGGAGGGCTCAGGGTTCTGACCTGGCAAATCGCTCCCTCCATGAAAGGCACACCTGTGTCTCCAAAGCCGGCTGTCCTGGGAAACCCCATCCAACAGTCCCGCGTCTCTCCGCCCCCAGGTATACAATCCTTTCCGCTTTGACCCAGAAAACATCAAGGAAAGGTCTTCCCTGGCTTTTATTCCCTTCTCCGCGGGACCCAGGTGAGCGCAGCGGGCATCTGAGGTGGGGATGAGGTGGTGAGGGCAGGGGCCTGGGCCTGAGATCCCAGACGTGGCTGTGGGGGCGGGAAAGGGGGTGTTGAGGATGGTTCTCCTTCTCTCCCCTCCTCCAGAGGTTGGGGGTAAAGGCCTGGGCAGTGGGGGGTGGCTGGGTCCAAGGAGGGCTCCGCGGTGTGCTCAGAGCCCCTTCCCTCTGTCTGGGAGCTCAGGGCTGGGATCTGAGCCAAGCTCAGAGACCCCCGTATGGGGGTACCGGGCACGGTTAGTTAGTCCCCTCCGGTATCCCTGCGGGCGGGGCTGGCGGTCCCGGGCCAGGTTCGGGGCGCGACGGGACCTGCTGGGGTCCCTGGCGAGTGAGTGCCCACTGCCGCCCGCAGGAACTGCTTGGGGCAGACGTTCGCCCTTACTGAGATGAAGGTGGTCCTTGCGCTCAAGCTGCTGTGCTTTCGGGTCCTGCCCGACAAGGTGGAGCCACGCAGGAAGTGGGAGCTCATCCTGCGCGCCGAGGGCGGGCTTTGGCTGCGGGTGAGCCACTGAGCACGGGCCCCCAGTGACCCGCCAGCTCCCCCTGGCTTGGGATCCACCCCGACCCTACACACGCCCCCTGCCGGATTCCCAGGACTAGACCTGTGTGGTCTCCTCTGCCCGGGCGCCACTGACAGCCAGCAGGGGGCGCTCGGGACCTGCGGGAGCGCAGTGGGAGGGCGAAGGCGAGGGGTGCGGTGGAGGGGAAGCTGGTGTGTGAGCCCAAGACCCTGGCAGCCATTCCAGCTGACCATGGTCCCCCCCTCCCCCCGCCAGGCTGATTGCGGGTTCTCCCACAGCCCAATAAGGGCTTTTATCCTGTAGGCAATAGGGTACCAAGGGAGGGGTTTGAATAGGAGAGGGACCACCGTTAGAGACTGACTGAGGGGCATGTTTGAAGCTCAGGGTCACAGTGGAGAACCCATAGTGCCACTACCGTCTGGAAACTCTGACCTCTGTTCCTATCTAATATACCCAAACTTTTCTTACCCCAGAATCCTTCACTATGTTTCCATGGTCACTATGTTCACTGAAACAAACATAGATGCTTTCTCCTGTGTGTCTGATCATTGCAAGCATTGTATCTGTTATGTGGTCTGTTTTTTTTTTTGCTAATTTTCACGGGTAGGGTTAGTGGTCTCGTGTGCCTGTTTATCTTTGCTTGAGTATCCGTTATCATATTTGAAATAACATGTGTAGAATTTGTAGAGGGTAGCTTTCTCTAGGAGGCATTCTTCGAGCCTTGCTGGTCAAGGATGATGTTAAATGGAAATCAAGGCTTGTGGTGCCAAGATCACTAAGGCAGTTTAAATTCCAGCAGGGGTCACACTTGCAGTCCCCTCTGCCGGTGTCTTCTCCCCCTGAGCAGTGTAGCTCCTGGAGGCTTCCACCTATGTAAGGAGGATCTTCTTACAACTTATCTTTCCCATGTCACTCTAGGATTTGATTTTTCTCCCCTGGCCGTGGGGTCGTCAAAACAGTTTCATACTTCCCTGACTCGCTCCAGTGCAAAAGTATAATTCATGCTCCTTAACTCCAGGTTTCTTTTTTCTTTTCTTTTTTTAAACATTTATTTATTTTTGACACAGAGAGTGAGAGAGACAGAGCATGAGCGGGGGAGGGTCAGACAGAGGGGGAGACACAGAATCTGAAACAGGTTCCAGACTCTGAGCTGTCAGCACAGAGCCTGATGTGGGCTCGAACTCACAGACCGTGAGATCATGACCTGAGCCGAAGTCAGATGCTGAACTGACTGAGCCACCCAGGAGCCCCCAGGCTTCTTTTTTCATTTGAGTGGCATCTTTGTTACATTTTTTTCCCACATTTATTCATTGTTGAGAGACAGAGAGAGACAGAGCACAAGCGGGGGACGGGCAGAGAAAGAGGGAGACAGAATCGGAAGCAGGCTCCAGGCTCTGAGCTGTCAGCAGAGCCCGATGCAGGGCTTGAACTCACGAGCTGTGAGATCATGACCTGAGCCGAAGTCGGAAGCCCAACTGACTGAGCCACCCAGGTGTCCCTTGAGTGGCATCTTTGTAATTCTTTACTGTCTTTTCAGGTCATGTATGCATTTAAGAAATTGGAAAAGGGGGCACCTGGGTGCCTCAGTTGGTTAGGCGTCCGACTCTTGGTTTTGCTCAGGTCGTGGTCTCACAGTTTCGTGGGTTTGAAGGCTGCATGGGGCTCTGTGCTGGCAGCGTGGAGCCTGCTTGGGATTCTCTCTTCTCCCTCTCTCTCTCTCTCTCTCTCTGCCCATCCCCCACTTGCACTGTCTCTGTCTCTCTCAAATAAATCAGTAAACTTAAAAAAAGTAATTGGAAACGTATCCAGCTAAGAGAATTGTGTTTTTTTAAATTGAAAGGTTAATCCCAATAACCTAGCTTGCCATTAATGGAACACGAAGTCTCAGTTGGAATTTTATCCATTTCATTTTAGTTTGTGTGTGTGTGTGTGTGTGTGTGTGTGAGTGTGAGTGAGTGTGAGTGAGAGAGCGAGAGAGAACCAGTGCAAGTATGGGAGGGGCAGAGGACCAGGGAAAGAGAGAATCTTAAGCAGGCTTCACATCCAGCTCAGGGCTCACCATGGGGCTCAGTCTCACGACTGTGAGATCATGCCTTGAGTCAAAATCAAGGGTAGGACCTTTAACTAATTGAGCCACCCAGGCACCCCTCAGTTGGAATTTTAAATGGTGATGATCCAGTTATCACTCTACAGTTGAACGTATTCAGGGCGATGATTGCTTTTAAGTGTATAGATTTCTGGACCACAAAAGCTCACATCAGGGTTTAAGGGAGGGGACAGCACATCCTCCAGAGATCCTGGAATTTGGGCTACATGGAGGGAGCAGGTGGTCTTTGAGACTGGCTCCCCCGACGATGTTCCTGGTGTAGAGAGCGGGGTACACATTGGATGTTTTGTCAACAGGATGGACTGTGCTGGAGACTGCTAACTGTGTATCCTCATATTCATTTTGGCCTTCCTATAACCCTTACTTTTTAGTTTAGGTGCATGGCAGGCTGAAATACAGATTGCATTTGAATGCTTTCCTTGAAACTAGATTGGCTAAATGAGTATACCCTGTCCCATAGGAAAAGTCAAAGAGTACCTGGTAATTCTAGAAGCTCTCCTTATGGAGAGGTAGACACTCTCTCTGTCCAGTTTCCCCTTTCTTCTTTGCTGCGTCTTGGGGTGATGTGGGGACCTGCAGCTTCATCCTGGATCAAGGAGGTAAGACTACTCTTCAAGGAAGGTGGGGCAGATAACTAGATGCAATTAGGTTCAGATGACCCTGGATCCACGGCACCTTGGAGTTTTACTGCCAAGGTCACAATCACAGTCTGCTATTCACTAGCTGTTAGGGTGGGGGGAAATTGGTCTCTCTGAGGCTGAGTTCTGTTACCATACAGTTATAGCCATCTTGTTACACTGATGGAGAGACTGAATAAGCAAACATGTGCAACATCACTCAATCAGTAGGTGGTAAGTACTCTCTTCTTTTTGTATCGCATTCTAACATTTAAAAGGCTGTAGTCGCAAAAGTTAAATTTAAGTATTGGGAAATGTGACAATCTTCTGTGAAGAAAATTATCATTAGAAAATCTAGTTAGTTGGGAACGCAAGCTGGTGCGAACACGCTGGAAAACAGTATGGAGGTTCCTCAAAAAACCAAAAATAGAATTACCGTACAACCCAGCAATTGCACTACCGGGTATTTATCTAAGGGATGCAGGTGTGCTATGTCAAAGGGGCACATGCACCCCAGTGTTTATAGCAACGCTATCGACAATAGCCAAAGTATGGAAATAGCCCACATGTCTGTTGATGGATTAATGGATAGGGAAGATGTGGTGTGTGTATATATATATATATACACACACACACACACACACACACACACACACACAATGGAGTATTACTCAGCAATGAAAAAGAATGAAATCTTGCCATTTGCAACTACGTGGATGGAACTGGAGGGTATTATGCTAAGTGAAATTAATCAGGCGAAGAAAGACAAATATCATATGACTTCACTCATAGGAGGACTTTAAGAGACAAAACAGGTGAACATAAGCGAGGGGAAACCAAAATAATATAAAAACAGGGAGGGGGACAAAACAGAAGAGACTCTTATATAGGGAGAACAAACTGAGGGTTACTAGAGGGTTTGTGGGAGGGGGGATGGGCTAATCGGGTAAGGGGCACTAAGGAATCTACTCCTGAAATCATTGTCGCACCATATGCGAACTAATTTGGACAGAAATTATAAAGATGAAAATAAAGAATGTTTAAATCAAAAGAAAAAGAAAAAAAGGAAGATACAGTTAGTTCTGAATATCCATAGTTGTTACCACTGAGTAATTCAAGGGCCTTTGATGCCAAGCTGTCCTTGAAGCTAGGAAGTAAAAAAAAAAAAAAAAAAAAAAAAATTCCGTCTAAAGAGGCATGATCCGGACTTCTTTTTGCTTACGTATTTCAAGAGGTGGAGGTCAGGAGGGTCCCAAGAGAGAAAAGAAGGTGGGGGGTGGGGGGTGGGAGTGGAAGGGCCTTCTTCAGCACGTGGGACAGCGGCCGCTCCGGGACTCCCTCCTCTCAAGCTGTAGGAGAACTTGCCCTGGGCTACTGAGTTCCAGGGCCTCAAAACCTATCTGGGCCCACAGATGGGGGGCCCAGGAGGCCTATTGACTGCAAAATAAGAAAGGAACATTGCAACCTGAAATGAATAAATATTTAGTATATTCTAAGCTGAAAATAACATGTTTTTCTTGCCGAGTTCTTAACTAAAATTACTTTTCCCATTGGGGTGCCTGAGTGGCTCAGTGGGTTAAGCGTCCAACTCTTGGTTTCTGCTTACATCATGATCTCAAGGATCATGGGTTCGAGCCCCATGTTGGGCTCTGCACTGACAGTGCGGAGCCTGCTTGGGATTCTCTCTCCTTCTTCCTCTCCCCGCCCCCCTCCCCGCACACCCAATAAATAAATAAACCAAAATTTTCTTTTCATATTCCAAAAATGATACATCTGGGTTTTTTTTGAAAGAAAGTGCCAATGGAGTGAGAGGCAGAGGGATGGGGAGAGCGAACCCACGTAGCTTGATGTCACTACCCTGGGACCATGACCTGAGGTGAAATGAAGAGTCAGATGCTCCTGGGGCGTCTGGGTGGTTCAGTCGGTTAAGCATCTGACTTCAGCTCAGGCCACCTTCTCACAGTCCATGAGTTCAAGCCCCACATTGGGCTCTGTGTTAATAGCACAGTGCGCGCACGTCAGATCCTTTGTCCACCCCCCGCCCCGCCCTTCCACTGCTTGCATTCTGTCTCTCTCAAAATAAATAAGTAAACTTAATATAATTAGTCCTCAAAAAAAGAGTCAAAGGCTCAATTGACTGAGCCACCCAGGTGCCCCAAAATAATACGTCTTCCTAGAAGAAAACACCAAGAAGAAAAAGTGAGAAATAAAAATCACTTTTATATCCATAATTCCAACTAGTCAAAATAATCCCTTCATATTTTCTCACGTATACTTCCAGCTTGTATTCGTATGTAATGTTATGCAAGTAAAAATTATATTTACATCTAAAATGTGCATTTACATTTACACATCATCTTCTGTTTAAAAAATGCTCTTTCATTGTCCAATAAGGGCATGACAAGATGGACAACATCATCAGACCTTAGGGAAATGCAAACCAATGCAAAGCTTCCATTAAAATTGTCCTTGTCAAGAAATTTTTGGCTATTCTAAGTCTTTTGCAATTTCATGTACATTTTATAATCAGCTTATCTATTTCTACAAAAAGTCCTGCTGGGATTAGGGTTGTGATTTCTTCAAATCTATAAATCCATTTGCAGAGCCTTACTATCTTCACAAGGTGGAGTCTTTCAATCCATGAATATTGCTTCTCTCTCCATGAATTTGGGCCTTCTTGGGTTTCTTCCACAAGTGTTTTCAAATTTTCTTCATAGAAATCTGGAACACATTTTGTTAGATTTATACCTCAGGATTTCACTTTTTCTGGTGCATAATACTTTAAAATGGGTATATGAAAATATTGTTCCGATTGTTTATTGCTTCTATCCAGCAGATTTGGCATTCTTTTTCTGCAAAGGACCATATGGGAAACATTTTAGGCTTTGCACATCCCATTCAGGATGTCCTCTTCCTCTTGCCCCTCTTCTCCATTTACAATCGTCTTATTTTTGAGAGAGGGAGAGACAGAGACAGAGACAGAGGCAGAGTGAGAGTGGGGGAGGGGCAGAGAGCCAGAGGGAGACACGCAATCTGAAGCAGGTTCCAGGCTCTGAGCTGTCAGCACAGAGCCTGATGCAGGGCTGGAACTCACAGACCGTGAGATCATGACCTGAGCAAAGTCGGACGTTGAACCGACTGAGCCACCCAGGTGCCCTGTACAGTCCTCTTAAAATATAAAAACACCTCTTAGCTTATAGACCATACGAAAACAGGCCACAGGCCAGATTGGTCCATGGACCATAGTTTTCTAATCCCTGGAATATAGAAATAGAATTTCTATGTTCTATATTCTAGGTAGAATATACTCTGTATACATTCTTGTATATTGATCATGTATCCTGAACTCTATTAGGTAATTCCCATTGGAACACAGAAAATGTTTTTTCCTCAGTCTTAAAAAGTCCCTTCCCTTGACCCACTTTCCCACTAATGAACCATTTCTTCCCTCCACCATGCAGCTAACTCGTCCAAAGAGTGAGCTCTACTTGTGTTCAATGTCTCCTCTTGCACTACAAACAGGCGTTGAGTTTCTGCTAAGGACTGTGATGGTGAATTAATGAGAGAGGGAGGAGGAGAGGCATGAAGCCCTTCGATCCCCAGGACTCTGCTGCACCTGCGTGTATTGATTCTAAAGGACAGGAGCCTGCTGTCACTCACTGCTGTGGGTCTCTTTCCTTTCTTGGGTGTGTGGGCGGCGCCCTCTGCTGGAAATTTTTGGGACAACAGGCTCTGGCCTGGCCTCTGGTCTCCATTAATTCAACATGTGTGTGAGCGTGTGTGTGTCTAAGTGTATGTGTGACTGTGTGTGCGTTCGTGCTACTGTGTGTATGCATGTGCGAGGGTGTGTGTATGTGAGTGTATCCACATAATTGGGTGCATGGATGGGAGCATGTGTGTAAATCTGTGTGCATGTGTGTTTGTGTGTGCACGGTGAGTGTGCATGTGTAAGCGTGCCACTGTGTGCACGCGTGGATGCATTGGTGTGTGTGTGTGTGTGTGTGTGTGTGTAAGGGTGTGACTGTGTGTATCTTGAAGTCGCTAAAGCCTGTAATGGGCAGGGACCTTATGGTTAAATAAGGGTGACTGGAAGACGCAGCCCTTTACAAAGCTATGGGCAGGGCCAAGGGAAACCATCGAGGCTAGTGCAGCGTCCTGGGGCTAGCATCAGCTGAGAGCCGTCACCACTGCCAGGTTGATGGGGCCAAAGAGTAGCTATTTCTGGAATCCAGAGAGCTTAACTGTCATGGAGAGTGCAGGTAGCCTTTGGCAGAGAATGGACGCCATTTCTCTAATCTCCTCGGATTGCCTGCAGGTGCCCACCACTGAACCAATGCCATATTCTCATTTGACCCCAAGAGGCTGTAGGGAGGTGGCCAGAGACTCCTATGGTAGCCCAGTGTCTTGAGCTGGGTTGGTGTCCATTCCACATGTCTCCGCAGAGGGGGGTTCAACAGTTCCTCTGCACCAGGGTGGCTCCCTTGTCTGCTGGCTAAGCAGACATCAGAATGGGAGAGGGCAAAATCCTGCGTGTTCCCTTTCACGCCCTTCTGGTTTTGTTTTTGTTTTTCTGTGATGTCCTTGGCCCCCCTCCTTGGCTTTTGCATGAGAAATAGCCTTTTAGCCTCCAGAGATGATGTCTGTTGATGGCGACCCCCACTGTTGGAGTGGTGGGGGTGGTCTGACTACTTTCCAGAGCTGGCACCACCCCAAAAGTCCTGTGCAGGGGAAGTTGATGCAGCTGTTTTGGGGCCCCGCGACGTTCCTGAAGTTTCCCTCCAGCCTTCTTTTTCCAAAGCCAGCTTCTTTGCTCTCCTGGTCCTTATGCCAAGAAGCTGGAAACTCCAGCTTATGGGTCTGGCCCTTGACATGCTTGGGGGCTGGTTGGGTTTCCTGATCTTTATTACGGCGACTGAAATGGAACAACTGTTTCCAGCTTGAGTGTTGGGCCACATTTCACCACCGTGGATCTCCCTACAGGGCTGGTTCCTGCTTCCCTCACGGATGGATACTGAGTGAAATTGCCTCTATTGTCTTTGTTTATCTCAGCATGTCTGAGGAAGGAAGGAGGAATGACAGAGTTTTCAAGCCATTTGATTACCTCACTGTGTGCCGGGTGTTTACAGTCCTGCTGTGGCTTTAGGGGCAAAGAGCGATCGTTATTCACTGTTCACTCTTCCATGTCACTCAGGTTTCTGCTCAGAGGTCAACTCCACAGGGCAGCCCTCCCCGATCGCCTCCTTGCTCACTTGCTGGTTCCCATTCTGTTAATTTCCTTCATTACCACCCCACCATCTGACTTGGTCTTGTTTCCCATCAGCTTCTCCCATCAGACATGAGCACCACCATCCAGAGCCCTTATCTGTTTTGTTCATCCTGGGTCTCAGGTTGAAGCACCATGTCTGGCATAGAGTCTCTGGTACAGTTTTTGTTGTTGTTGCTGTTGTTGCTGTTGAAGAACAAACTACCTGGGAGGTGTAAGTCCCCCTTTCCATCTTACTGAGGAGGGCATGAAGCGCAGAGAGGACAAGTGACTTGTCCAAGGTCACACAGCCAGCGAGGAGCAGGGCTGGGATCCGAACTCTGTTGGGCTGAAACCGGAGCCTTTTCCTTCCCAAAGGCCGAGGAAAGGAAAAGAGAGACTCCAGCCACCAGGCAGCCTCCCTGCTTGGTGTAGAGGGACCCCAGGCTGACTCCTGGGAGAGGTGCCTTCATGGGGTCACAAAAGAAGAACTGCTCACCTGTTCAGTGCATCAACCATGGGCCCCTTCCCCACTGTGACAATCCTTGTTTCTTCTGAAATTTGTGTTTTCCTGGTAAAAATTGTAGCAGCACGATGTGGGAGAGAGAAAGCATGAGGCAAGTAGCACGTGAGAAGGATCAAGACTCCACTTGTACTCTCTCCACTTCCACTGTGATGTGTGGATTCTTCTGGAGTTTTCTCAGGGCATATGCAAACATGCACACACACAGATCCACACACATATTCAGAAGCTCTAGCCGTAGACGAGCTCATTACTCATATGCCAATTTTTTCATTGAGGTATGATCAGCATATAACATTATATTAGTTTCAGGTGCACAGCATGACTCCACGTGTACATATATTGCAAAACGATCACCGCGAAAAGTCTAGTGAACACCCATCTCCACACGTAGCTATAGACTGTTCTTTGTCTCGTGATAAGAGCTTTTAAGATCTACTCTCTTTGCAACTTTCAAATATACAATACAGTGCTATTAAATATGGTCACCAAGCTTTGCATTGCATCCCTAGGACTGATTTATTTTATAACTAGAAATTTGTACCTTTTGACCTCCTTCACCCATTGCACCCATTCCCTACACCATTCTGGCCACCAGCAGGGTGTTCTCTATTTCTATGAGTGCATTTTCTTCAAGAATACATATAAGTGAGATCATATGGTACTTGGTTTTCTCTGTTTGGTTTATTTCACTTAGGATAATGTCCTGAAAGTCCATCCGTCCTCCCATGTTGTGACAAATGGAAACATTTCCTTCGCATGTCACTTTGAAAGGTCCTTTCCCCTACTGTCCCTGATGGGGTCTGATAGAATGCTTGCATTGCCCTGTGAGGTTTTACCAAGCCCACTTTACAGACATGAAGACTGAGGCTCAGAGGGGTGATAGGCTGTGCCCAAAGCTGGTGACTCACAGAGTGACTGCCACCTCTGGTCTGACACACACTTGTCCACTTCCCGGCTCTGGGTGTGGATGGGGGTTGACGTCTGGAGGGGAGGTCAACCTCTGCCTTTCTGTGTGTGGCTGGGGGCCATTGCATAAGCCAGGCTTCTGTCACTTGGCAGCTGAGACATTCCTTGTTGGATGAGAAACGACTGGGGACGCTCTGATCCTTCTCTGGCTCAGAGCAGAATGTCCACACCTGAGGCTTCCTGCCTCAAGAGTCAGGGGGAGCCCCGGGCCAGTAGACTCTGCCTTCTTGATCCCTGGGGTTTGTGGGTTGGGGGGTGGGGGTTGACCTCTGTAACACTCAACCTCTGCCTTTCTGTGTGTGGCTGCGGGCCATTGCCCAGAGGTCCTGTGGGGTTTTAGTCCTTGGTATGGCTCATCAAAGTTCAACACCTACTTATAGCTTCCGTATGGGGCCGGATGTTGCCAGCTGCCTTGGCCTTGGTCACTTGTGTGATCTTGCATGTGTGTGCTCTTAGCCCCCGAGTCAAAAGAACAACAAGCCACCTGCCTTTTTGTGCAGCATGGGTATCCCGCCCCACGCTTGCCCCTGGTGACTCTCTCTCTTCCTCCAGGTTTCTGCTCGCCCTGTTGCCAGGCTGAAGGTGCGACCCTCCCCTCGGCACGTCCCTTATCACGGTCTGTTATGTTCTTGATCATTTAATGCATCACCGCCCGTCTCCCCACCAGATGCGAGGCCCTTGACAGTGGAGTCTGTGTTCACTGCTGCATCCCCGGTGCCTAAAATTGTGTGCCCCCCACATAACAGATGGTCAGTAGACACGTGGTTGTGTGAACAACCCCTGGAGATTTAGATTTCTTTTCTCCTTATGTTATGACTGAAACAAAACAAGATAAAACTGGGAAGCAGAGAAGTGAAGCCTTTCCCCTCCCCACTTTCTCTGCAGAACCTGGACTCAGAGGTCTTAAAGCAACATTTCTTAAAGCTTGAAGGCATGTACACTTTTCCTGAGGATCTACTTAGGCGCAGTTTGGAGTCAATATTTCTGGGCCGGGGTGCAAGATTCTGAATGTCCCGCAAGCTCACAGGTGATGCCTACGGTGGAGGTCTGAGGACCACACTGAGTAACCGATCCTTAGAACTCATGGCTGCAAACCTTTCTTTCATCCCCAGATATGTAATGAGCACGTACTATGTTCTAGGCTCTGCTGCCGTCTGTGCTGTCATATTCACCTCATTAGCTGTGGGGCTGTAGCAAGTTTCCTCACCTGTCTCAATCTCTGGTTCCTCCTCTGTCAAAACGGGCTCGTGAATTGTGGGGCTGTTGGATAATTGCACCACAACAACAGCAGCGAGAACAGTGACTGGCATTTATTAAGCCCGCCCTTCTTCTGTCCTATGTGTTTTACGTGCATCGGCTTTTAAAATTATTCCTGCTATCTTAGGAGGTGGCACTAGCGAAATGCCCATCTGCAGAGGGGAAGGAGCATGGCTGAGAGGTTCAGGGCGCCTGGTGGGAAGTGGGGGCTGCCCCGGTGCCCAGGCTGGCTCCACCGGCTATGTGACTTGGGACTGCTGTACAATAGGGAGAAAAACGTGGTTAATGTATCTACAGGGCTTAAAACGGGATCGTGGCTCATGTGGACAAATGCGATTCCTGCTGTCGCTGCCTGCCCATTCCTGGCACACAGTAGGTGCACAGTGAGCTGGGCACTCTAGGCACTGGGTGCTCTTTCTCTTATGTGTCCAGGATTCTGCCTGGAATATTGTACTCTGACCTTGCCTCCTGGCCCTGATATGGGTGGGCCTGCTAGCAGGGGAGGGCTGCCTCCACGGAGGGGGAGGAAATCTGGGGGTGGGGTGGTAAGAGGGTGCTACCCATCCCACGGAGGGCTTCAGGACCAGCGACCTGGACCCCCTGGCCGGAGAGAGAGGGAGGTTTGGGGTCTTCCCAGCACTCTGCCTGTGTCAGGACGACTCTTGGCCCGTCCCCTGCTCAGTAGCTTTGCCAAGCTTGGCCTGGGCTTGGGAGCGTGGCAGACCTGGGATCCTCCCAGCTCTGCAACTTGGGCAGAGGCTTGCTTTCTCTGAGCCTCTTCAGTTTGCTCTTCTGTTAAATAGGCATTTTTTGGGCCTCTGTCTCTTGGGCCAGACTTTGCTCTTCTGTTCAATAGGCATCTTCCCTCCTATGGATGTCATCGCCTGGATCTCTCTCTCTCTGATTCCAGGGCACTGGCCCAGAGAGTTGGCAGGGCTCAGGGGGAGAGGGGGCAGAGATGTTGCATTATCTCATTGGCAGAACACGTGGGGCACAACAGGTTTACTTCACATAGAGTACCTGGCACACAGAAGGAGCTTTTTATGCACAGTACCTGGCACTCAGTGGGCATGCTTAATGTCGAGCACCTGCCACACAGTAGTCAAGGTTTTTGCAGAGTACACAGCAAAGAGTACATGGCACACAGTAGGCATGTTTTATGTAAAGTACTTTGCACAGAGTATGCTTATTTTACGTAAAGCACCTGCCACACAGTAGGAGATCTCTAAGAGCGTAACGGGCACACAGTAGGTATACTTTTCATGGAATACCCAACACACAGTAGGTGTGCTTTATGTAGAGCACCTAGCACTTAGTAGGCATGCCTTGTAGAGGTCCCCAGCACATGTAGGCATGCTTTAGTTCACCACCTGGCATACAGTTGACAGGATTTGTGTCAAACAGAAGGGGTGCACACTGGGTGTACTTTATATGACGTACCTGGCTCGTGGTAGGCACACTTCATGTAGCGTTCCCAACACACTGTAGGCACACTTTTTGCGGTACCCAGCACATAGTAGGCGCACTTTACAGACAGTCCTCTGCAAACAGTAGGTTTACTTTACGTGGAACGCTGGCACAGAGCAGCACACACACTAGTCACGAGCTCTTTCTTGGCCACTTATCTTTTTGGGGGTCCCTGATCTTTCCTACCTTCCTGTGGAACCGTCTTCTGTCCCCCTCTCAGGCCCTCATCTGACATCCCATTTCCCAGATGGCAAGACTGAGCCTAGAGAGGGCCGGCACAGCCCAAGGTCACAGCCAGGAGGGGGCTGAACTGCGTGCAGGGTCTCCCAGCTCTGTCTGGGCCCCCCTCCCTCTCCTGGCCTCCTGCAGCCTTACCCCCTCACCTCCAGGTGCCTTCTTCCCACTGGGCCCTTTACCCCCTGAGTCTGATGCAAGTAACCCCCAGCCAGAAGGGCTTTTTTGATTCCTGTCCCCAGCTGGTCTTGTGTCAGCCCAGGCCCTAGGCTGCTTGGAGGCAGGGCTTGAACTCCTGCCAGGCTGTGCAGCCAGGAGGCCCGAGGCTTCCTGATTCTGCTCTGGGAAATGGTGCATGCCTCTGACCTGCCTTGTAAGTGGAGAGGAGCCCCAGAGATGTTTTGGGACTAGGCTTGGCTGCACCCTGCCCCCATGGCACCTGAACTCTCACGTTCAAGCTTTTCCCTGCTGTGCTCTGCTGGCCTTGAAAGGGCAGGGGTGGCTGTTAGCTTGGCGCCCAGGAGTCACTTTGCCCATCCCTCAACGGATCCCCCACCCCCACATGGGAGGTGCTGAGTTCTGAGGATCCAATCCCATACTCTACAACACGGAAGTCCCCCTCCCCCACCTACTAGTTGGGCCACTGCCAGGTGGGGAGGAGGTAAGCAGGCAGCAGGGATTGGCTGGTTTAGCCTGGCCACTGCCAGTGTCCCCTAGGTCAGGCGCCAGGGACAAAGACTTTCCAAGAGGAGGGGAGAGGAGGCTGTGTGGATAAGCTGGTGTGATCTGAAGGTACCTGGCTGGGGGTCTTGATCCTGGGTAGCAAAGGATGCTGCCCAAAGGTGGGGTGACTTCAGAGAGCCGCTGGGAGCAGAGTGGCTACTGGTGGGTGGTTAGCTATCTCTCTGTGTCTCTGTCTTTCTTTTTCTCCCTCTCACTCACTCTGTCTCTCCCTCTGGAATTGTCTAAGTCCTCCTCCCCTCTCTGAATCACCACTTGCCCAGTGCTGACCACTCACCATGCCTACCCTTCTCTCTCCCTGCCCCTCCCATTCCGGTGTGGGGGAGGGGCTCTCCCTCTGTTCCTGAAGAGTCCAGAGAGCTCACCCTTGGGCCCATTTCCTCGGCCTCAGGAAAATCTGTCCCCTCTGCCTCCAGGATGCTGAGCCTGTCCTGGCTGGGACTTGGGCAGGTGGCAGCCTCCCCATGGCTGCTCCTGCTGCTGGTAGGGGCCTCCTGGCTCTCGGCCCGCGTACTGGCCTGGAGCTACAGCTTCTATGACACCTGCTGCCGCCTCCGGTGTTTCCCACAGCCCCCGAAGCGGAGCTGGTTTTGGGGTCACCTGGGACTGGTGAGTGTGGGTGGCAGGACAGGCTTGGGGCATTGGGGTGGATGCACTTTCCCAGGGGTGGGGAATGGGGACCTGAGGTGGGGCCGGGGTCTGGGACAGCAGAGAAGGGCTGCAAAGAGCCAAGTTCCCCGGTATCCCCACAATCTTGCCAGGGGCCACCGTGCAGGGTCCGCTCCCTGCCTGGCCCATGTTTGCTGGCCTCAGGCAAACACATCGCCTCTGTGGGGTTGGCTTCCCCACAGGAATCAGTTCTGATCTCTGCTCCCCTCTCCTGCCATGGGGTGCTGCTAGGCTGGAGGAGAGGGGTGGCCTGTGAGCCCTTTTCCTCTGCCTCCTTTTTGTGATCTTGCCTTTCACTCCCAAGATACATCAATGGGCCCCATTGCCCAACTGGGATAAAAGTTGGCCACTTCCCCTTTCAGAAGGAATCACCCTGGCCTTGACCTTCGTGACCAAACCTATTTCACTCAGTGCCTGCATCTCGTCAGCCCGTCTTCACCCACTCCTGCCTGGTTCCCACCCCTGTCATGTTTCCAGACATGACCATGACCTCATCACCCCCCAGAAGCAATCTGGCCCTGCTGACCATGGCAGCTGCCCAGAACTTGCTTGTCTTCTGGGTTCTCGCACACCACCCGGCCCCGGTCTCCACTTGGCTCTTCCTCACCCCACCTTTCCATGCGGGGTGCCTTCAGGGTCCTAACCCACCCGTCCTCTTCTCTGGCTCCGCAGGCCATTGCCTCACCTGGGGGGGGCTCTGACTCCCAAGGGGGCCATCAACTCCCATCACAAATGAATAATAAGCTTCCAGCTCTCCAGCCCCAGTCTCCCCTGTGGTCCTTTCTGTCTTTAACCCTGGAGAGGTTTTTCTGAAATTTCACTTCTCTTAACACCACTACTCAGCTGAAAACCATTCTGTAAGACTGATCATCATTCTGGAGACAGACCACGTGTTGCCTGGCCAGGCTCTGCTGCCCTCCTGGCCCCGTGCACACCCTGGACCCTCCAAGCTCCTGCTTTCTCTCCTCCACGAGCCAAACCCTTCCTACCTCAGGCCCTTTGCTTGTGCTCCTCCTTTGCCTGGAAGGGCTTCCCTTCCTGTAGCCACTGGGTCGATCCCTCCTTTTCTGGTTGCATTTTCAGCTCAGGTGTAATTTCTACGAGCCTCCCTTGACTTCCCCCCCTAGACCTTGACCTGTGACTTGGTCCTGCTCACACTCAAACAGTTAATTGTCCAGTTATTTGTTTATTATCTCTCTTTTTCTCTCTCTCACTAGACAGTGGCACTGGGGATAGATTGATATCTATAATGCCCGGCTCAGGAGCTGACATACAGTTGGCACTTCATAACTGTGTGATAATGTCATGGTGGAGGCCTTGTTCTAGGATTGGATGAACTTACCAACACCTCCCTTGGTCATGCAATGCCAAAGGGACAGGGGCCAGCTCCACCCCTGCCCTCCCACAAACCAGCTCATTACACAACAGGATGCCCTAAGCTTGTCCTGAATGTTACCTGACATTCTGGGTGTTGGCAATTTCTCAGCAAGTTATGGAGGTAGCAGGAATGTTATAAAATTACAGTTCCTACACCTCCTATGAGGGCTTGGCCATGGAAGCTGGTCTGGGTCACTCTTCCCTCCTCCAGTCCCACTTGCTGTGTGACCTCAGCTGAGTCACTCTCCCTCTCTGGGCCAATCTCCTCAAATGCCTCAGGGTTCTTAGGGAGCAGGGAACAGTCACAAAAGTGAAAATGACTTGTATTCACCTGTCTGGAGCATCTGGAAGTATTTGTCAGGCCAGGATGGGGCTTCCCGTGGGATCGGAGAGGATGCCTCACTGGGAGGCAAGCCCCCCTCCTTCTCCTTTTGGGGGACGCGGCCTGGGTTTCTTCATTTGTAAAAGGCATGGCTGATGGGGGAGTCCATAGGTTCAGGGGATAGGTTCATAGATAGACCATAGGTTCATAGGTAGAGGTGGATAGACAGATAGACTGACAGACAGACAGACAGATGGGATGAATCATGCAAGCTGGCGGGCAGAAGAGGTCGTAGGTGGCAGCTGCCCTCCTGACTGATGGGCAGAGCTCACACCCTGTGTCCTGGGGTCTGTCTCAGAGCTGGAAGGTCTGCACACCTTCACCATCTGGGGAGCGGGGGGGCTGTGTGGACTGGCCAGGACATGACAGGACATGGGAACGAGCCCCAGTACAAACCGTGAGGCCACCCTGCTGTTCCCGTGGGCACCTCCCTGAGATTGGAACGACTCCCAGGAGAAGAAAGATCTGACTTCTCACGCCAAGGTCGGCCTCTCTGGGGGCAGAGAGCATGTCTTCTCCCTGTGTCCTGGGAGGGACCCTTGGGACATGGAGAGTCTTCCGGGATCCCTCTGCCCCCAAGGGAAGGAGCAGGAGGAAACAGAGATCCGCTCCATCTATTCAGAGTCTGGACACGCTGACCACTGCAGAGGTTGCAGGGGAACTTGCCTTGGCTCCTTCTGTGGAGGTGATGGCCCCTGTCTTGCTTGTAGGTCCACCCCACAGAGCAGGGCTTGAGGGTCTTAATTCAGCTGGTGGCTGCCTACTCGCAGGGTTTATGATCTGCTTGGGCTCCCATCATTTCTTGCCACCGTGGCATTGCCTGCTCTGTCATCATGCCACAGGTACCCATCTGGAATATGTGGCCATGGGCACTGTGGCAGCATCTGAGGGCCACGTACCCCTCCCTGCCAGGCTTCTGTGAGGTCCCTGTGGATTCCAAGGTCCTTTCTGCTCTTGGGTGACCTTGGTCATTGCTTTCTTCTGGACACTGCTTCAGGAGTGTCCTTGGGGAGGCTGAGTCCCAGGTAATGTCTTGGGGGAACCCCAAACTTGGGTGTGTAGAACTAGAGACTCCCTCAATCCTGTGTGGTCAGAGTGGGTCTGATGGAGAGACAGCGGTAAGGGGAACTCAGAGGGGAAGCAACGCATCTGCTGTTTGGGTAGGCTGGGAGGCTTCTTAGAGAAGGAGTTGTTGGAAGGGGGTCTGGACTGATGGGTAGGAATTTTTTAAGAAAAGAAGAGAAAGTACATACTATGGAGAGGAATAGCCCACTCAAAGGCCTGGAGGCGACAGAGCAACACCTGTTTTTTTTTTTTAAAGTTTATTTTGTATTTTGAGAGACAGAGAGAGAGAGAGAGAGAGAATATGCATGAGTGGGGGAGGGGCCGAGGGAGAGAGTGGGAGAGAGAATCCCAAGCAGGCTCCACACTGTCAGTAAAGCTCTTGAAATCATGAACCATGAGATTATGACCTGTGCCAAGATGTAGAGTCAGATGCTTAACCAACTGAGCCACCCCACTGCCCTGTGAGCACCGGGGTTTTGAGCAACCATGAGTTGAGTGCATAAAGAGCAATGCTGGTGAGAGGCAGGGAGAAGGTGAAGGGGACAGCAGAGCCAGCAGGGTTGCAGGACTGTGTGGGGGCAGGGGGTTTATTCTGAGGGTTCTGGGGAGCCATGGAGGGTGTGCATGTTAGGAGACACAGACATGGGGAGTGGGAGAGATAGAGAGAGAAATAGAGGTGAAGAAAGAGAGGTACAGAGAAAAAGTGAGGGAGTCAGAGAGGACATACAGAGAATGTAAAAGAAACATACACAAACACATATCATCTATCATCTACCAATCCATCTCTCATGTCTTTCATTTCTCTCTTCATCCACCCACCCAAGCATGAATGCATGCATGCATCCGTACGTCTGTCCATCCATCCACCCATCCATCCAAGCATCCATCCATCCATGCATCTATGCATCCATCCATCCATCTGTCCGTCCATGCATGCATGCATCCATCTATCCATCCATACATGCGTGCATCCATCCATCTGCCTTCCATCCATCCATCCATCCATGCATCCATCTGTCTGTCCATCTGTCTGTCTGTCTGTCCATGCATCCATCCAACCATCTTCCCATTTCTGTCATCCCTCTTCTCTCTTTCCCCCTCACTATCTCTCTCCCTATGTATCTATCTCTCTATCATCTATCTATCTCTATCTATCTCTCTATCTCTATCTATCTATCTATCTATCTATCATCTATCTATAATCATCATGTAGCTCTCCATCATCTAGCAATTATCATCTGGCTGTCTCTCACCTACCTAAGGAAACAGATGAAGATTGTGAGAGTGAAGGGAGAGGGAGAGGCACATAGATAGACACACAAAAAGAGAAACAGACCAACAAAGGGAAGCTGACTTGGTGATATGTACAGGTGTAGACTAATAATGCAGGCAGAAGGGGGGATACAGTGGGAAGTTGGAAGCTTCTGGGGCTGCTGCCTGACCTGGCCTTCCTCCTCCACCCTGCCATCCCCAGGTAAAGAGCAATGAAGAAGGCTTGAGGTTCAGGGAGAGTCTGAGCCACAGCTTCCGTGATGTTCACCTGTGGTGGATGGGGCCCATCTACCCAGTTCTGCGGTTCGTCCACCCTAAGTTCGTTGCCCCCCTGCTCCAGGCCCCAGGTATCTCTCCCAGGAGCACCCGACCCAGCCATTCCCTTGTCCCTGTTCCCAGTTCTTCGCACCTCTGGACAGACCAGGTTGAGCAGGGAAGTGGGTAGTATTGATGGAGACCTGCCATTAAACTGCTGGGCGACTCTGGGCAGGTCCTGGCTCTCTCTGGTTCCCAGTCGTTTTCAATTTTGAGTGGTGGAAATTCAGCAATGTTGGTCTAAGAGAAGAAAGGGAATCTATTGGCTGAAAAGATGAAGGAATGTTGTCTTCAGGCATGGTTGGATCCAGTCTTCAAACAGTGCCCTTGGGAATCTGTCTTTCTCTTGCAGTTCTGTGTTCCTTGGTGACAGCTTCACTCTCATGCTGACAAAGATGAGTCTAAGAAGCTCAACCCCCATGGAAATGTGAGCTCATTCTCTGCAGACCCAGAAATAGTTGCAGGAGTCTCTTAAATTGGCCTGGCTTGGGTCACAGGGACCAATTCTTCCTCTAGTCACGGCAACTTGATTGTTAAGGGTTAGGGTCCTATGTTCAGCTCTGGAACGGAGGATGGACTGGCATGGCCACCCTCCCTAGCTACTTGGTCTGAGGGAGGAAGAGGAGCGAGGTGTTGGTTCCAGAAGGGGATGGACAGGCAGATACCACAGATGTCCATTCCCTGGCATCTCTGCTAGGGGGGGCATTTCCTGGGTGAGGAAACGGTGGCTCCAGGAGGCTTAATACCTTCTCAAGGTCACATAGCATGCCGAAGATATCTCTTACTTCTGTGTGTTCTTGGCTGCCCTACCTGCCTCTGGTAGGAGGGACCTTTAGTTGGAAGGGGATTTGGGGTAGGGAGATGGCCAGAGTGTTGTGGGGGAAGATCCACAGAGTGTTGTGGGGAGCTGGTCTAGAGGCACGAGGGAGCAGTGGCAGCTCTTTGTGGTGGGGGGATCTCAGCATCTGAGGGTGGCAACATTGTGTGGTCTCTTAAGGACAGAGGAGCCCCTGAGCCTAAGCACTTAATGATAACTATGGGATGGAAGAGAATCCTGAGAAAGGCTAGGTCACTCCTGGGCCATGTCTGGGACATTAGTGGGACCATATTTAAGTCCTGCCAGGGACCGTCTATAAGACACACTGAGGTCATGTAAGATTGTCTTTGGGTCCATTCAGAGGATGCTGCTTGAGGCCAGTGTGTGTTAGGCATGTTGTTTCGTGTCAGGGCACGTTATCATGTGTTGGGGCCATGTCAGAAGTCCCAGGAGATGTCAGAGGGTTCTGGGACAGGTGTCATGTCCTAGGTCCCTGTAAAGGCATTTTGTGGAGTGCTGATTGGTGCTTGGGTGTTTCGAAAATGTTGGACCGGCAAGGAGCCATGTCAAGGCATGTTGGGTGTGTTGTGCCCTATTTTCTGGAGCATCTAAGTACCTATGTGTAGGTCCATGGGCTCTGCCTTTGCTCTGCTCTGTGCTGCAGCCTGGTCTTGTCCCCCCTCACCTCCCCACTCTGCACTATACAATTCCCACTATGGAGGTTGGAGGGGGTATGCATTCCCCTGGCTTGGATCCTCCACCCCCCAACCCAAAGCCCATCCCTGCCTCTTCTCTATGGCCCCTGATGATCTGTCTCTCCTGCCAGCCACCATCGTGCCCAGGGATGAGTTTTTCTACAGATTCCTGAGGCCCTGGCTGGGTGAGTAACTGTTAAGTGAAGGAGGTCGGGGACAACTTTGGGGTCTCAGGGGAAAGCACTGCCCTTGCCTACTCCTCGTGGCTGCCTCTACTAGGGGATGGGCTCCTGCTGACTGCTGGTGACAAGTGGAGCCACCACCGTCGTTTGCTGACACCTGCCTTCCACTTTGAAATCTTGAAATCCTATGTGAAGATTTTCAACAAAAGTGCAGACATCATGCATGTGAGTTGAAACACAGGGCCCCGGCTGGAGCCTTGGGAAAAGGGGAGTGGCCTGGAGTCCTGGCTTTGCTAGATGACTTCCGGGCCATTCTATTTCTTCTCCAAGCATCAGCTTCCCCATCTGTCAAATGAGGATCATAAGCCCTTCTTAAAGGGTGGTCAAGATGATGTAATGGAATCATGGTCCTGGCACATTGTAGGTGCTCGGAAGGTGTTAGCTTCTAATCTGCCTCACTGAAACTCTGTGAAACGTGAGACACTAATGATGAAGATTGTATGGTAGCTCTTTCTTCACTGAACTGCACCTTAAAACTCATGAGGTTGAAGGAATTTGTGTTTTATTGCTCGCAAGATGATGAGTCCGGAGAATAGTTCTTATTTTGGCTGGAATCACTCACGTGTCTGTGGCCATGCCTGGGTTTGGGAGACAGCTCTCCTTTTCCAGGCTCAGCTCTGCCACACATTTGGGGCTTGGCTAATGGTTGGCTAGTCTAGGTTGGCCTTGGTGGGACAACCAGACTCCTGCATTTGTCCCTCATCTTCCAGTAAGCTAGCCTAGGCTTGATCGCATGGTAGACCCTGGGCTCCAAGAGAACAAGCAGAAACATGCAGTACCTCTTGAAGCCTAGTTTCAGTACAGGCAACCAGGACCTCCACCTTCTTCTGTTGGCGGAAGCAAGTCCCACATCCAGCTCCAATTCAAGAGCTGGAGAAAGAGGTTTTACCTCCTAATGGAAGATCTGCCAAACCTCATTGCAAAGTGTGAAGGTAGAGGGAGGGATGAAGAAATGGAGACATTTTTGCAGCAGTCGCCTACCTCTATGATAATGACGAAGATGAGGGTGATAGCTAATGGTTACTTAGCTCTTGGTGTATATCAGGAACCATGAGATCATGACCTGAGCCCAAGCTGGACACGTTACCGACTGAGCCTCCCCACTGCCCCTCAGGCACCAGTTCTATTGCACACGTTGTCTTATTTAATTTCCACAACCATATAAGGTAGAGATGATGATTATTGTCTCATTACAGGTGATGAAACTGAGGCTCAGAGAGGTTAGGGAGCATGCTCCCGTTCACACAGCTAGCAAGTGAGCTAATAAATGGAGTTGGGATTCCAACCTGGTTTGTCTGACAACAGAGCAAGTCATCTTAACTGTTACTGAAGCTTTGACAGGTGGAGTCCAGAGGGCAGCAGTGAGTTGACCAAGGGCACACAGGGGTGTAGGAAGCAGAGCCAGGATTTGAACTCAGGTCTCCTGACCCCCAGCCATTGGGTCTTAATAGTAAGTGTTTCTATTCCCACCCAAGCCTTGTCCTCCCTGGAGATGGGTGCCTGGGGTGGAGGACCAGGAGCCTGGGTTTTGGGGAGTCCATCCTGGTGATTGGGAGTGAGGGGGAGCTCAGGGGAGGTAGGTCCCAGCCCCAGATTTGCCCCTTTGTCTGTCCAGGCCAAGTGGAAGCGCCTAGTCTCAGAGGGCAGCACCCGATTGGACATGTTTGAGCACATCAGCCTCATGACCCTGGACAGTCTGCAGAAATGTGTCTTCAGTTTTGACAGCAATTGCCAGGAGTGAGTGCTTGCTCAGGACCTGGGAACATGAACCATAGACCCAAGGGAGTAGATGGAGAAGGGAGGGCTGGCCAGGGCGATCAGATGGGACTTCCTGGAGGAGATGGATCAGAGTGAGACAAAGAAGAACAAGGAAGGGAAAGAGAAAGGTAAGGTTTCAGGTAAGCAAAAATGCTTGATAAAGGCCAACAGGACTAGGATGAATAAAGCATGTGCCACCTTGGGAATGATATTGAAGGGTTGGCAGGGGGGCTAATCTTAAGGATATTCAAAAGTGAAGCAACGGGGTCTGACCTTTATCCTGAGGTTTCCAGGGATGGAAGGTGGAAGGTGTTTGAGCAGATGAAGGCCATGGTCAAAGCTGTTCTTGGACATTGGACTCTAGAGAGGACCAACTGTCACATAGACACAGAATTTGAGGAGGAGGCAGCTTGAATGTGGTGGCGAAAATGGGGCAGATTGGGGGGAAAGTAAGGAGGAATGGGCAGGGGCAGATACTGTGTAGGACAGAAGAGAGATGAGTGTGATACCCAAGGTCTGCCCAGGGTCTGGGCCATGATTACATTTACAGAGATGGCAGGTGGAGAGAGAAGCATGCCTGGAGGACACTCTGTTTTGCAGGGACATGCTTCTGAGGTTCTGGTTGGAAGGCACTCCTAGGGCCTCATGTGGGTTAAGGAGCTGTTCTCTATGGCCTGACCCTTCAGGAGCCCCAGTGAATATATTGCTGCCATCTTGGAGCTCAGCGCCCTTGTGGTGAAACGGCAGAGGCAGATCTTCCTACACCCGGACTTGCTGTACTACCTCACCCCTGATGGGCGGCGCTTCCGCAGGGCTTGTGACCTGGTGCACAACTTCACAGATGCCATCATCCAGGAGCGGCGCTGCTCCCTCCTTACTGAGGGCTCCCATGACTTCCTCAAGGCCAAAGCTAAGGCCAAGACTTTGGACTTCATTGATGTGCTCCTGCTGGCCAAGGTGGGCTTCCCTGGGATCAGAATTCAAGAGTTGCAATGGACCTTGACTTCAAATGTCAGATGGGAGAACTTGGACTTGACCCAGCGGGTACTGAGGAGGCACGGAAGGTGCTTGAGGAAGGGAGAGACAGGTCAGGGATCTGTTTTAGACATGACTTTGTAGAAGGCTGCTTGGGAGAAGAAAGCTGCAGACAGGGAGACCTGTGGGATAGGGCTCTAGAGATGATGAGGGACGAATCCTGCTTTGGTGATGGAGCCTGAGGGACTGTTTCAGGCGAGACTCAGGTGCCCTCCGAGCCGGTGTGATTCAGGAGGTCGTGCCCTTTCTGCAGGATGAAGATGGGAAGGAACTGTCCCATGAGGATATCCGAGCTGAAGCTGACACCTTCATGTTTGGGGGTAAGCATCCCAGTGTGGGACTGCAGGGGGTAGGAGTCTGTCCAATCCCAGGGACTTGGCCGGTGGGCCCTGGACCACCCCATCCCACCACACCTTCCCCATCCTCCCTGAGGGCCCTAACGAAGGGCGCTGTCCGCCCTCTGGTGCTGAACAAGCCCAGAGACCCAAGCCTGTCTGGCTGCCTCTCAGGCCATGACACCACGGCCAGTGGTCTCTCCTGGGTCCTGTACAACCTTGCGAAGCACCCAGAGTATCAGGAGCGCTGTCGGCAGGAGGTGCAAGAGCTCCTGAGGGACCGTGAGCCTAAAGAGATTGAATGGTGAGTGCAGGTCCTCATGTCCTGTTCTGGAACCCCACTCATTGGCTCTGCTCCCCTGCTGGGGAAGGGGAAAGAACTTTTTGTTGATTGTGTCATTGTTGCTTAGAGAGACTAGGAGCAGCACCCAGAGGCAAGGGTATGGTACCCAGCCTGGAGAGCAGGGGAAAGCAGGCTTAAGCAACAGAAAGGTTGGAGTATCCACATTTATTGCCCTGCTTGCTTGCTATGTGACTTGAATAAAACCAATTCCCTTTTCTGAGTACCACTTTTCACCTCTGGAAATGGGGGCGGGACAGGTCAGGGAATCTCTCCTCCAAGGGCTGCTTGGAGAACCGTGACAATGTGTGTAGAACAGATGCCATCCAGTGTGTGTTCAGTAAATGAACTTCTCTCCCTTGCTTTTCTGCCTGAAGTTGCACATTTCCCCTAAAGACCCCTGCTCTTAATTTTTGCTCTTATATCTAATTCCCACCTACTATCTATTCCAGGGATTCACAAGTGGTCCTTGAGGGTAAAAAAAGTTACGCATTGCTTGGTTCTGTAAACATGTCTACACTGCCGTCCCTTCTCAACTCCATGTCCAGTCCCATTTAAGTCCTACTTGGTCAAGGCTGGATCATGGAGGAAAGAAGGGGGTGAGGCTGGGTAGCAAAGACGCAAATATGAATTCAGCCCTCTGGGAATGGATAGTGGCCAGTGCTCAGGCCTTACGGACAGCTTGTGCAAAGGCCCTGATGGAGGCATGCAGCGGTGGGCCTGGCGTGTTTGGGAGGAAGTAAACGTGGCTGGCTCCTTGTGAAATTTACAGTGTGAAGCATCTGAGAGGCTCCCAGTGAGGCTGGAGCTTGTAGTTGGTAATGGAAGCCCTTCTTGGTCTGCTTTGGAAACCACGTGAAAATTTTCCAAAGGTGTCGGTTCAAGTCCTCTGGGAAGCCAGTATTGGATAAAAGATAAAAGTGTGCAGGGATACTGCTCTCAGGGAGGGAGTCTCACATTGGGCAGAAGTGATCAGAAAGTAGGGGCCCACCATGCTCTCTCAGTGGCTGGGACCTGCCCAAGAGAGTGTGGCCTTGGCTTGAATGCTGCTGCAGAGCCCAGAGACCCTCTAACTGGAGGCTGTCAGCCGACTGCACTCCTTGGAGCTGGACATCAAGTTCTTTCTTGAAGGGAGATTCGTGACTAATATAGGAAGGCAGTGGGGAGCCATGGGAGATGTTTGAGCAGGGGAGAGACAAGTCAGATATTCGAATGAAACATATCTGCAAACTGGAGGAGATGAGGTGGAGCCTGGGGGTTCCAGGGAGATTGGGGGCCAAGGGCTGAAGAAGGGGGAGGAGATGTTGGACTGAACAGTTTGGAGGTAGTGCCTTCAAGTTCAAGGCTGGGCTCAGTACAGCAGTTGTGTGAAGTGGAGAAGTGTTTTTGTGTGTCTCTCAACTTCAAACAATGCACTTGGTAACACTTCAAATGGTGCGCAATGCTTTACAATGGATATAATAAGCCTTTGTCTTTTTTCAATCTCGGTTCTATTGAGATATAGTTGACATAAAATACTGCGTATACAACACAAGGTATACATCACGAGGGTTTGATATACGTATATATTGCAAAATGAGCACAGGGGTAAATACTTTCCTTACCTCACACAAGCCTCTGCTTTATCCAGCACCGCAATCCCATCCCCACCTTTGATGATCTCTGGTGTGCTTCCAATGATCATCTCTGCCCACACCTATGTGCCCACAGTCTCTCTCATTTTGCGCATAGTCTTTTCTCTCCACAGCTGAGAGAAAACACAGACCATTCAGGCATGCACACTGACAATATAACGTCAAGATCTTTTCCTTTCCCCTCCAGATGTAAGTTTTGGGAAATTAATTTTGAATTACAAAATCCATAATGGGAAGAAGTCCTTTCTTTTCTTTTCCTTGCACAAAATGCAACACTACGGAGAAGGTTAGGTCCACCTTTGTTGCTGTCCCCCCAAGCCTAATCAATCCCCTGTCTCCCGAGGGGTCTCCAGGGACATCAATTGGTCATATGTCCTTTCAGACTTTTCAGAAGGTCTTGTAGCTATGTATTTCTATAGTTATAATGGTTTTAATAGAAACACACACACACATTTGGTTACTTGTTCTTTTCTCTTTTCTCTCAACAGTTGTTTTCGACTCCTCTCTAATTGTAAATCGCACACTTTATTCAGCTCACCCCTCTGTTGGGGACGTTTATGTGATGATTTGCAGTGATGACAGATATTGGTGAATTGCCTTTCAGCACCTCTGTACCGATTTACCCCGCAGTGTTTGATAGGACCAGTGATCTGTATTTCCTCCTATTGATAACTGTGTAGTATTCCATCATATGGATGTATCATAATTATGTAAACATTCCCCTGCCGAGGGTCATTTGTATAGTTTGGAGCCTTATGCTGTAATAAACATGATGTAGCAAACATCCATGTACACACTGATTTTTGCTCCCATGTGAGGATGTCTCTCCAGAACAAATTTCTCGGTGTGGAATTGCGGAATCAAAGGCCATTTGAGTTTTCACAATGTAATCCCTGACAAATCCCCTCCTGTAGACAGATTTTGAGAGTGACAATTTCTTGCATCTTTGCTGACAGTGTGCATAATGAAATTCTAAAACTCTTGCCAATCTGGTAGGTGAATATAATACTTCATTATCCTAATGAATATCACTTTAAGAATGGGTAAAACTGAGCACGATTTTCACATGTTTATGAACCATGCATATTTCTTTTTCTGTGAAGCTTCAATTTGCATAATTTGCCCTTTTTACTTTGAGTTTTTTCTGTTTTTCATTTTAAAATTGATTTGTGAGGACTCTTTACATGTAAAGAAAATTAGTTCGTTTTCTGTTATGCAAAAATTCTTTCCTGGATTGACTTTTGACTTTATTTTAGTTTTTGTTCATTTAGTTGGAGTCATGTTTATTAACTTTTTTTTATAGCTTCTGTTGTTTTTTTTTTCAATGCTTAGAAAGGCCCTTCCCATTCTAATGCTAAACTGTAAAACTTGTTTGTTTTCTTGTAATGGGTTTATTTATTAAATATATTTTGTTTATGGGACACCTGGGTGGCTCATTTGGTTGGACGTCCGACTCTTGATTTTGGCTCAGGTCATGATCTTGTGATTCATGAATTTGACCCCACCTTGGGCTCTGTGCTGACAGCTCAGAGCCTAGAACCTGCTTCGGATTCTCTGTCTCCCTCTCCCTCTCTGCCCCTTCCCTGCTCATGCTGTCTCTCTCGCTCAAAAAATAAATAAACATTCAAACAAATTTAAAAATTCACAGATATGTGTTATATCACAGATCTGCTGCTGGTTCTTACCTTTCTCAGAAACATAGCACTGTGACTTTGTCAGACATCCGTGGTTCTATGTACATTTAGATTGTTGCTTTGGACTGTCATATGGAAAGTTCCTCTCTAGTCCCTTGGACCTAAATATCCAGGAGGTTTCCATCTCATGACCGCAATGAAGCTCTTGGTGTTCATGTCTTTATCTACCTGTCTGAGAATCTCTCCAGGTCCTAGGCTGAGAGCCAACTTGCTGGGTCATGAAACACACATCGCCTTTCCTTGACCATGCCAATGCCTTGCAGAGTGGTGGCTCCTGTCCATACCATTACTGTCAGTGAGTGGAGTCCCCCGACCCCGGTGCCTCAGCCGGGCTTTGCCATTACCCACCTTGTTAATTCTCACCTCCAATACATATGAGGTAACATCCCATTGCTATATAATTTCCATTTCTCTGGTAATCGGCGACTTGGAGCATCTCTTCACGTTTTATTTAGTTATTTCTTTTCAATGGTTATTTATTTAGTTTTGAGAGAGAGCACAAGTGGGGGAGGGGCAGAGAGAGAGGGAGACACAGAATCCAAAGCAGGCTCCAGGCTCCGAGCTCTCAGCACAGAGCCCGACACGGGGCTCGAACTCATGGACCTCGAGATCACGATGTAAACCGAAGTCATATGCTCAAACCGAAGTCATATGCTCAAGCCACCCAGGCGCCCCATCTCTTCATGTTTTAAATCTCTGAGTTTGAGCTCCCATGAATTTCTAGATCATGTCCTTTGTCTACTCTTTTGAGTCGCCTGCCATCTCTCTTGTTGATTGGTAGGAATTCCTTGTCTATTCCAGATATTCTTCTAGATCTATATATTTATTGCAACTATCTTCTGTGAATCTCTCATCTGAATGTTAATTGTTCCATAGAATGGAGTGCTTTGTTAAACAGAAATTCTTAATTCTGTGCATGTTTTTTCTTTTCTTTTTTCTTTTCTCTCTTGTTTTTTTCTTTTCTCTTCTTTCATTTTCTTTCTTTATTTCTTTGTTTCTTTCTTTCTTTCCTTCCTTTCTTTTCCTTTTCTTTTTTTGTCTTCTGGTTTATGTTTTGGGGCTTTGAGAATTCTTTCCTACTCATAGGTAACAGAGGTGTCTTCTATATTACATCTTCTTTTACCCTTATTTCTTTACCTTTCATGTGTAAGAGAAGACCCCATCTTTTATTTGGAGTGCATGATGCTTCAGTTCTTTTGGAGTGTGTGTTGGTGAGACTGTGGGGGTGTCTGTGTCTGTGCCTGAACCATCCCTTGTCTGGGGGTGGCGGGGCCTCCTTTACCGGATGCTACGTTTTCACCTATTCACGTACTTGTCTCTGATCTCTCTATCTTGTTCTGAGGGTCTGTTTTCCTGTTCTTGCAACAGTGCTTTGCTGCCTTTTAATTTAATTTAATTTAATTTAATTTAATTTAATTTAAATTTTTAATTATCACCATACGTTTGTAATGGGTCTTAATATGAGGTCAATGGATTCTCTTTCTTTGGTCTTTTAAATCGACATAGATTTTGAACTTTAAGTTTTTCAAACTGAATACGATCGCTAAGCTCCAAAAGCACCAACTAGATTTTGATTGGGTGCATTGGATACATTAATTAACTTAGAAAGAATCCACACCGTTATATTAGGTATTTCACCTAGGAGGGTGCCTTTTATTTGTTCAAATAACCTGGTAAGTCCAGCAAAGAGATTGTTTTTCCTTTTTAAATAAATTGTATAACTTTAGACTTTCTAACTTTTTTTTTCTCTTTTTTTTATTTTTTTATTTTTTTATTTTATTTTTTTTATATATATGAAATTTATTGACAAATTGGTTTCCATACAACACCCAGTGCTCATCCCAAAAGGTGCCCTCCTCAATACCCATCACCCACCCTCCCCTCCCTCCCACCCCCCATCAACCCTCAGTTTGTTCTCAGTTTTTAACAGTCTCTTATGCTTTGGCTCTCTCCCACTCTAACCTCTTTTTTTTTTTTTCCTTCCCCTTCCCCATGGGTTCCTGTTAAGTCTCTCAGGATCCACATAAGAGTGAAACCATATGGTATCTGTCTTTCTCTGTATGGCTTATTTCACTTAGCATTACACTCTCCAGTTCCATCCACGTTGCTACAAAAGGCCATATTTCATTTTTTCTCATTGCCACATAGTATTCCATTGTGTATATATACCACAATTTCTTTATCCATTCATGAGTTGATGGACATTTAGGCTCTTTCCATAATTTGGCTATTGTTGAGAGTGCTGCTATGAACATTGGGGTACAAGTGCCCCTATGCATCAGTACTCCTGTATCCCTTGGATAAATTCCTAGCAGTGCTATTGCTGGGTCATAGGGTAGGTCTATTTTTAATTTTCTGAGGAACCTCCACACTGCTTTCCAGAGTGGCTGCACCAATTTGCATTCCCACCAACAGTGCAAGAGGGTTCCCGTTTCTCCACATCCTCGCCAGCATCTATAGTCTCCTGATTTGTTCATTTTGGCCACTCTGACTGGCGTGAGGTGATACCTGAGTGTGGTTTTGATTTGTATTTCCCTGATAAGGAGCGACGCTGAACATCTTTTCATGTGCCTGTTGGCCATCTGGATGTCTTCTTTAGAGAAGTGTCTATTCATGTTTTCTGCCCATTTCTTCACTGGGTTATTTGTTTTTCGGGTGTGGAGTTTGGTGAGCTCTTTATAGATTTTAGATACTAGCCCTTTGTCCGATATGTCATTTGCAAATATCTTTTCCCATTCCGTTGGTTGCCTTTTAGTTTTGTTGGTTGTTTCCTTTGCTGTGCAGAAGCTTTTTATCTTCATAAGGTCCCAGTAATTCACTTTTGCTTTTAATTCCCTTGCCTTTGGGGATGTGTCGAGTAAGAGATTGCTACGGCTGAGGTCAGAGAGGTCTTTTCCTGCTTTCTCCTCTAAGGTTCTGATGGTTTCCTGTCTCACATTTAGGTCCTTTATCCATTTTGAGTTTATTTTTGTAAATGGTGTGAGAAAGTGGTCTAGTTTCAACCTTCTGCATGTTGCTGTCCAGTTCTCCCAGCACCATTTGTTAAAGAGGCTGTCTTTTTTCCATTGGATGTTCTTTCCTGCTTTGTCAAAGATGAGTTGGCCATACGTTTGTGGGTCTAGTTCTGGGGTTTGTATTCTATTCCATTGGTCTGTGTGTCTGTTTTTGTGCCAATACCATGCTGTCTTGATGATGACAGCTTTGTAGTAGAGGCTAAAGTCTGGGATTGTGATGCCTCCTGCTTTGGTCTTCTTCTTCAAAATTCCTTTGGCTATTCGGGGCCTTTTGTGGTTCCATATGAATTTTAGGATTGCTTGTTCTAATTTCGAGAAGAATGCTGGTGCAATTTTGATTGGGATTGCATTGAATGTGTAGATAGCTTTGGGTAGTATTGACATTTTGACAATATTTATTTTTCCAATCCATGAGCAGGGAATGTCTTTCCATTTCTTTAAATCTTCTTCAATTACCTTCATAAGCTTTCTATAGTTTTCAGCATACAGATCCTTTACATCTTTGGTTAGATTTATTCCTAGGTATTTTATGCTTCTTGGTGCAATTGTGAATGGGATCAGTTTCTTTATTTGTCTTTCTGTTGCTTCATTGTTAGTGTATAAGAATGCAACTGATTTCTGTACATTGATTTTGTATCCTGCAACTTTGCTGAATTCATGTATCAGTTCTAGCAGACTTTTGGTGGAGTCTATCGGATTTTCCATGTATAATATCATGTCATCTGCAAAAAGCGAAAGCTTGACTTCATCTTTGCCAATTTTGATGCCTTTGATTTCCTTTTGTTGTCTGATTGCTGATGCTAGAACTTCCAGCACTATGTTAAACAACAGCGGTGAGAGTGGGCATCCCTGTCGTGTTCCTGATCTCAGGGAAAAAGCTCTCAGTTTTTCCCCGTTGAGGATGATGTGAGCTGTGGGCTTTTCATAAATGGCTTTTATGATCTTTAAGTATGTTCCTTCTATCCCGACTTTCTCAAGGGTTTTTATTAAGAAAGGGTGCTGGATTTTGTCAAAGGCCTTTTCTGCATCGATTGACAGGATCATATGGTTCTTCTCTTTTTTTTTGTTAATGTGATGTATCACGTTGATTGATTTGCGAATGTTGAACCAGCCCTGCATCCCAGGAATGAATCCCACTTGATCGTGGTGAATAATTCTTTTTATATGCTGTTGAATTCGATTTGCTAGTATCTTATTGAGAATTTTTGCATCCATATTCATCAGGGATATTGGCCTGTAGTTCTCTTTTTTTACTGGGTCTCTGTCTGGTTTAGGAATCAAAGTAATACTGGCTTCATAGAATGAGTCTGGAAGTTTTCCTTCCCTTTCTATTTCTTGGAATAGCTTGAGAAGGATAGGTATTATCTCTGCTTTAAACGTCTGGTAGAACTCCCCTGGGAAGCCATCTGGTCCTGGACTCTTATTTGTTGGGAGATTTTTGATAACCGATTCAATTTCTTCGCTGGTTATGGGTCTGTTCAAGCTTTCTATTTCCTCCTGATTGAGTTTTGGAAGAGTGTGGGTGTTCAGGAATTTGTCCATTTCTTCCAGGTTGTCCAATTTGTTGGCATATAATTTTTCATAGTATTCCCTGCTAATTGTTTGTATCTCTGAGGGATTGGTTGTAATCATTCCATTTTCATTCATGATTTTATCTATTTGGGTCATCTCCCTTTTCTTTTTGAGAAGCCTGGCTAGAGGTTTGTCAATTTTGTTTATTTTTTCAAAAAACCAACTCTTGGTTTCGTTGATCTGCTCTACAGTTTTTTTAGATTCTATATTGTTTATTTCTGCTCTGATCTTTATTATTTCTCTTCTTCTGCTGGGTTTAGGCTGCCTTTGCTGTTCTGCTTCTATTTCCTTTAGGTGTGCTGTTAGATTTTGTATTTGGGATTTTTCTTGTTTCTTGAGATAGGCCTGGATTGCAACGTATTTTCCTCTCAGGACTGCCTTCGCTGCGTCCCAAAGCGTTTGGATTGTTGTATTTTCATTTTCGTTTGTTTCCATACATTTTTTGATTTCTTCTCTAATTGCCTGGTTGACCCACTCATTCGTTAGTAGGGTGTTCTTTAACCTCCATGCTTTTGGAGGCTTTCCAGACTTTTTCCTGTGGTTGATTTCAAGCTTCATAGCATTGTGGTCTGAAAGTATGCATGGTATAATTTCAATTCTTGTAAACTTATGAAGGGCTGTTTCGTGACCCAGTATATGATCTATCTTGGAGAATGTTCCATGTGCACTCGAGAAGAAAGTATATTCTGTTGCTTTGGGATGCAGAGTTCTAAATATATCTGTCAAGTCCATCTGATCCAATGTCTCATTCAGGGCCCTTGTTTCTTTATTGACCGTGTGTCTAGATGATCTATCCATTTCTGTAAGTGGGGTGTTAAAGTCCCCTGCAATTACCACATTCTTATCAATAAGGTTGCTTATGTTTATGAGTAATTGTTTTATATATTTGGGGGCTCCGGTATTCGGCGCATAGACATTTATAATTGTTAGCTCTTCCTGATGGATAGACCCTGTAACTATTATATAATGTCCTTCTTCATCTCTTGTTACAGCCTTTAATTTTAAGTCTAGTTTGTCTGATATAAGTATGGCTACTCCAGCTTTCTTTTGGCTTCGAGTAGCATGATAAATAGTTCTCCATCCCCTCACTCTGAATCTAAAGGTGTCCTCAGGTCTAAAATGAGTCTCTTGTAGACAGCAAATAGATGGGTCTTGTTTTTTTATCCATTCTGATACCCTATTAGACTTTCTAACTTTTAAAGGTACTGTGTGATGTTGGGCTTTGTTCAGAAATACTTAAAAAAATTTTTTTTAATATTTATTTTTGAGAGAGAGAGAGAGAACAGGGAGGGGCAGAGAGAGAGGGAGACACAGAATCCGGGGAGCAGCTGGAGGTCTGTGGGAGTCTGATTCGATCCCTGGCTAATTGTTAGGGGGCTTCCTTAGGGACGACCTGGCCCTGTTGCCTTTCCTGACCATGTGCATCAAGGAGAGTCTGCGGTTGCACCCCCCGGTCACAGCCATCTCCCGCTGCTGTACCCAGGACGTCGTGCTCCCAGATGGCCGGGTCATCCCCAAAGGTGCCCACAACACCAGGGGGAGGAGCCTCGTGGGCAGAAAGAGGGGCTCATCAGGCAGGGTGAAACCCTTCCTGACTGGCCCCTCCCCTCCCACAGGTGTTATCTGCCTCGTTAATATTTTCAAGATCCACCACAATCCATCCGTGTGGCCAGACCCTGAGGTGCTGCCTCCCCCTCCCTCCCTCCACCCACCCTCATGCTTGGCCACTTCCCTAGCGGGGCCTAAGGGAGGGCTCAGGGTTCTGACCTGGCAAATCGCTCCCTCCATGAAAGGCACACCTGTGTCTCCAAAGCCGGCTGTCCTGGGAAACCCCATCCAACAGTCCCGCCTCTCTCCGCCCCCAGGTATACAATCCTTTCCGCTTTGACCCAGAAAACATCAAGGAAAGGTCTTCCCTGGCTTTTATTCCCTTCTCCGCAGGACCCAGGTGAGCGCAGCGGGCATCTGAGGTGGGGATGAGGTGGTGAGGGCAGGGACCTGGGCCTGAGATCCCAGACGTGGCTGTGGGGGCGGGAAAGGGCGTGTTGAGGATGGTTCTCCTTCTCTCCCCTCCTCCAGAGGTTGGGGGTAAAGGCCTGGGCAGTGGGGGGTGGCTGGGTCCAAGGAGGGCTCCGCGGTGTGCTCAGAGCCCCTTCCCTCTGTCTGGTAGCTCAGGGCTGGGATCTGAGCCAAGCTCAGGGACCCCCGTATGGGGGCCCGGGCACGGTTAGTCCCCTCCGGTATCCCTGCGGGCGGGGCTGGCGGTCCCTGGCCTGGTTCGGGACGCGATGGGACCTGCTGGGGTCCCTGGCGAGTGAGTGCCCACTGCCGCCCGCAGGAACTGCATCGGGCAGACGTTCGCCCTGACTGAGATGAAGGTGGTCCTGGCGCTCACGCTGCTGCGCTTTCGGGTCCTGCCCGACAAGGAGGAGCCACGCAGGAAGCCTGAGATCATCCTGCGCGCCGAGGGCGGGCTTTGGCTGCGGGTGGAGCCGCTGAGCGCGGGCCCCCAGTGACCCGCCAGCTCCCCCTGGCTTGGGATCCACCCCGACCCTACACACGCCCCCTGCCGGATTCCCAGGACTAGAACTGTGTGGTCTCCTCTGCCCCAGCGCCACTGATAGCCAGCTGGGGGCGCTCGGGACCTGCGGGAACGCAGTGGGAGGGCGAGGGCGAGGGGTGGGCTGAAGGGGAGGCTGGTGTGTGAGCCCAGGACCCTGGCAGCCTTTCCAGCTGACCACGCCCCCCCCCCCCCCCCCGCCATGCTGATTGCGGGTTCTCCTAGAGCCCAATAAGGGCTTTTGTCCTGTAGGCAATAGGAAGCCATGAGAGGTGTTTGAGTAGGAGAGGGACCACCGTTAAACACTGACTGAGGGGCATGTTTGAAGTTCTGGGTCACAGTGGAGAACCCATAGTGGCACTACTCTCTGGCCACTCTGACCTCTGTTCCTATCTAATATACCCAAGCTTTTCTTACCCCAGAATCCGTCACTATGTTTCCATGGTCACTATGTTCACTGAAACAAACATAGATGCTTTCTCCTATGTGTCTGATCATTGCAATCATTGTATCCGTTATGTGGTCTGTTGTTTTTGCTAATTTTCACGGGTAGGGTTAGTGGTCTCGTGTGCCTGTTTATCTTTGCTTGAGTATCCATTATCATATTTGAAATAACATGTGTAGAACTTGGAGAAGGTAGCTTTCTCTAGGAGGCATTCTTCGAGCCTTGCTGGTCAAGGATGATGTTAAATGGAGTTCAAGGCTTGTGGTGCCAAGATCACTAAGGCAGTTTAAATTCCAGCAGAGGTCACACTTGCAGTCCCCTCTACCAGTGTGTTCTCCCCCTGAGCAGTGTAGCTCCTGGAGGCTTCCACCTATGTAAGGAGGATCTTCTTACAACTTTTCTTTCCCATGTCACTCTAGGATTTGATTTTTCTCCCCTGGCCGTGAGGCCGTCAAAAGAGTTTCACATTTCCCTGACTCGCTCCAGCACCAAAGTATAATTCATGCTCCTTTAACTCCAGGTTTCTTTTTTCTTTTCTTTTTTTAAACATTTATTTATTTTTGACAGAGAGAGAGAGACAGAGACAGAGCATGAGCAGGGGAGGGTCAGACAGAGGGGGAGACACAGAATCTGAAACAGGCTCCAGACTCTGAGCTGTCAGCACAGAGCCTGATGCGGGGCTCAAACTCACAGACCGTGAGATCATGACCTGAGCTGAAGTCAGATGCTCTACTGACTGAGCCACCCAGGAGCCCCCAGGCTTCTTTTTTCATTTGAGTGGCATCTTTGTTACAATTTTTTCCCACATTTATTCATTGTTGAGAGACAGAGAGAGACAGAGCACAAGCGGGGGATGGGCAGAGAGAGGGAGACAGAATCGGAAGCAGGCTCCAAGTTCTGAGCTGTCAGCAGAGCCCGATGCAGGGCTTGAACTCACGAGCTGTGAGATCATGACCTGAGCCGAAGTCAGACGCCCAACTGACTGAGCCACCCAGGTGCCCCTTGAGTGACATCTTTGTAATTCTTTACTGTCTTTTCAGGTCATGTATGCATTTAAGAAATTGGAAAAGGGGGCACCTGGGTGCCTCAGTTGGTTAGGCGTCAGACTCTTGGTTTTGGCACAGGTCGTGGTCTCACAGTTTCGTGGGTTTGAGGGCTGCATGGGACTCTGTGCTGGCAGCGTGGAGCCTGCTCGGGATTCTCTCTCTCTGTCTCTCTCTCTCTGCCCGTCCCCCACCTGCACTGTCTCTGTCTCTCTCAAGTTAATCAGTAAACTTAAAAAAAAAGTAACTGGAAAAGGATCCAGCTATGAGAGTTGTGTTTTTTTAAATTGAAAGGTTAATCCCAAGAACCTAGCTTGCCATTAATGGAACACGAAGTCTCAGTTGGAATTTTATCCATTTCATTTTAGTTTGTGTGTGTGTGTGTGTGTGTGAGAGAGACAGAGAGAGAGAGAGAGAGAGAGAGAGAGCCAGTGCAAGTGTGGGAGGGGCAGAGGACCAGGGAAAGAGAGAATCTTAAGCAGGCTTCACATCCCGCTCAGGGCTCACCATGGGGCTCAGTCTCACGACTGTGAGATCATGCCTTGAGTCAAAATCAAGGGTAGGACCTTTAACCAACTGAACCACCCAGGCACCCCTCAGTTGGAATTTTAAATGGTGGTGATCCAGTTATCACTCTACTGTTGAACGTATTCAGGGCAATGATTGCCTTTAAGTGTATAGATTCATGGACCACAAAAGCTCACATCAGGGATTAAGGGAGGGGACAGAACATCCCCCAGAGATCCTGGAATTTGGGCTACATGGAGGTAGCAGGTGGCTTTTTGATTGACTCCCCCAGGGCTGTTCCTGGTTAGAGAGCGGGGTACACATTGGATGTTTTGTCAACAGGATGGACTGTGCTGGAGACTGCTAACTGTGTATCCTCATATTCATTTTGGCCTTCCTATAACCCTTAGTTTTTACTTTAGGTGCATGGCAGGCCGAAATACGGATTGCATTTGAAAGCTTTTCTTGAAACTAGATTGGCTAAATGACTATACCCTGTCCCATAGGAAAAGTCGAAGAGTACCTGCTAATTCTAGAAGCTCTCCTTATGGAGAGGTAGACACTCTCTCTGTCCAGTTTCCCCTTTCTTCTTTGCTGCATCTTGGGGTGATGTGGGGACTGCAGCTTCATCCTGGATCAAGGAGGTAAGACTACTCTTCAAAGAAGGTGGGGCAGATAACTAGATGCAATTAGGTTCAGATGACCCTGGATCCACGGCACCTTGGAGTTTTACTGCCAAGGTCACAATCACAGTCTGCTAATCACTAGCTCTTTGGGTGGGGGGAAATTATTGGTCTCTCTGAGGCTGAGTTCTGTTACCATACAGTTATAGCCACCTTGTTACACTGATGGAGAGACTGAATAAGCAAACGTGTGCAACATCACTCAATCAGTAGGTGGTAAGTCCTCTCTTCTTTTTGTATCGCTTTAAAACATTTAAAAGGCTGTAGTCACAAAAGTTAAATTTAAGTGTTGGGAAATGTGACAATCTTCTGTGAAGAAAATTATCATTAGAAGATCTAGTTAGTTGGGAACGCAAGCTGGTGCAGCCATGCTGGAAAACAGTATGGAGGTTCCTCAAAAAACCAAAAATAGAACTACCGTACAACCCAGCAATTGCACTACTAGGTATTTATCTAAGGGATGCAGGTGTGCTATGTCAAAGGGGCACATGCACCCCAATGTTTAGAGCAGCGCTTTCGACAATAGCCAAAGTATGGAAAGAGCCCACATGTCCATTGATGGATGAATGGATAGAGAAGATGTGGTATATATATATAGATATATAGATATATATAGATATAGATATAGATATACACACAATGGAGTATTACTCAGCAATGAAAAAGAATGAAATCTTGCCATTTGCAACTACGTGGATGGAACTGGAGGGTATTATGCTAAGTGAAATTAATCAGTCGGAGAAAGACAAATATCATATGACTTCACTCATATGAGGACTTTAAGAGACAAAACAGGTGAACATGAGGGAGGGGAAACAAAAATAATATAAAAACAGGGAGGGGGACAAAACAGAAGAGACTCTTAAATAGGGAGAACAAACTGAGGGTAACAAACTGGAGGGAACAAACTGGAGGGGTTGTGGGAGGGGGGATGGGCTAAATGGGTAAGGGCACTAAGGAATCTACTCCTGAAATCATTGTCGCACCAAATGCGAACTAATTTGGACATAAATTATAAAAGATTAAAATAATGAATGTTTAAATCAAAAGAAAAAGAAAAAAAGAAGATCCAATTAGTTTTGAATATCCGTAGTTACCTCTGAGTAACTTCAAGGGCCTTTGATGCCAAGCTGGCCTTGAAGCTACGAACTAAAAAAAAAAAAAAAAAAAAAAAATCCGTCTAAAGAGGCATGATCCGGACTTCATGTTTGCTTAGGTGTTTCAAGAGGTGGAGGTCACGAGGGTCCAAGAGAGAAAAGAAGGTGGAGGGTGGGGGGTGGGAGTGGAAGGGCCTCCTTCAGCACCTGGGACAGCGGCCGCTCCTGGACTCCCTCCTCTCAAGCTGTAGGAGTACTTGCCCTGGGCTACTGTGTCCAGGGCCTCAAAACCTTTCTGGGCCCACAGATGGGGGGGCCCAGGAGGCCTAGTGACTGCAAAATAAGAAAGGAACATTGCAACCTTAAATGAATAAATATTTAGTATATTCTAAGTTGAAAATAACATGTTTTTCTTGCCAAGTTCTTAACTAAAATTACTTTTCCCATTGGGGTGCCTGAGTGACTCAGGGGGTTAAGCGTCCAACTCTTGGTTTCTGCTTACGTCATGATCTCAAGGATCGTGGGTTCGAGCCGCATGTTGGGCTCTGCACTGACAGCGTGGAGCCTGCTTGGGATTCTCTCTCCTTCTTCCTCTGCCCGCCCCCCTCCCCGCACATCCAATAAATAAATAAACCAAAAATTTTTTTCATATTCCCAAAGCGATACATCTGATTTTTTTTTTAAAGAAAATGCCAGTGGAGTGAGAGGCAGAGGGATGGGGAGAGCGAACCCACGTAGCTTGATGTCACTACCCTGGGACCATGACCGGAGGTGAAATCAAGAGTCAGATGCTCCTGGGGCGCCTGGGTGGTTCAGTCAGTTAAGCATCTGACTTCAGCTCAGGCCACCTCTTCACGGTTCATGAGTTTAAGCCCCACATTGGGCTCTGTGTTAATAGCACAGTGCGCGCACGTCAGATCCTTTGTCCCCCCACCAGCCCACCGCCCTTCACCTGCTTGTACTCTCTCTCTCTCTCAAAATAAATAAGTAAACTTAAAATAATTAGTCCTAAAAAAAAGAGTCAAAGGCCCAATTGACTGAGCCACCCAGGTGCCCCAAAACAATACGTCTTCCTAGAAGAAAACACCAAGAAGAAAAAGTCAGAAATAAAAATCACTTTTATATCCATAATTCCAACTAGTCAAAATAATCCCTTCATATTTTCTGACGTATACTTCCAGCTTGTATTCGTATGTAATGTTACGCAAGTAAAAATTATATTTACATCTAAAATGTGCATTTACATTTACACGTCATCTTCTGTTTAAAAAGTGCTCTCTCATTGTCTAATAAGTGCATGACAAGATGGACAACATCATCAGACCTTAGGGAAATGCAAACCAATGCAAAGCTTCCATTAAAATTGTCCTTGTCAAGAAATTTTTGGCTATTCTAAGTCTTTTGCAATTTCATGTACATTTTATAATCAGCTTATCTATTTCTACAAAAAGTCCTGTTGGGATTAGGGTTGTGATTTCTTCAAATCTATAAATCCATTTGCAGAGACTTACTATCTTCACAAGGTGGAGTCTTTCAATCCATGAATATTGCTTCTCTCTCCATGAATTTGGGCCTTCTTGGGTTTCTTCCACAAGTGTTTTAAAATTTTCTTCATAGAAATCTGGAACACATTTTGTTAGATTTATACCTCAGGATTTCACTTTTTCTGGTGCATAATGCTTTAAAATGGGTATATGAAAATATTGTTCTGATTGTTTATTGCTTCTATCCAGCAGATTTGGCATTCTTTTTCTGCAAAGGACCATATGGGAAACATTTTAGGCTTTGCACATCCCATTCAGGATGTCCTCTTCCTCTTGCCCCTCTTCTCCATTTACAATCATCTTATGTTTGAGAGAGGGAGAGACAGAGACAGAGTTTGAGCGGGGGAGGGGCAGAGAGGGAGAGGGAGACACGCAATCTGAAGCAGGTTCCAGGCTCTGAGCTGTCAGCACAGAGCCTGATGCAGGGCTTGAACTCACAGACCGTGAGATCATGACCTGAGCAAAGTCGGACGTTGAACCGACTGAGCCACCCAGGTGTCCCGTACAGTCCTCTTAAAATATAAAAACACCTCTTAGTTTATAGACCATACGAAAACAGGCCACAGGCCAGATTGGTCCATGGACCATAGTTTTCTAATCCCTGGAATATAGAAATAGAATTTCTATGTTCTATATTTTAGGTAGAATATCTTCTGTATACATTTTTATCTATTGATCATGTATCCTGAACTCTATTAGGTAATTCCCATTGGAACACAGAAAATGTTGTTGTTTCCTCAGTCTTAAAAAGTGCCTTCCCTTGACCCACTTTCCCACTAATGAACCATTTCTTCCTTCCACCATGCAGCTAACTCGTCCAAAGAGTGAGCTATACTTGTGTTCAATGTCTCCTCTTGCACTACAAACAGGCTTTGAGTTTCTGCTAAGGACTGTGATGGTGAATTAATGAGAGAGGGAGGAGGAGAGGCATGAAGCCCTTCGATCCCCAGGACTCTGCTGCACCTGAGTGTATTGATTCTAAAGGACAGGAGTCTGCTGTCACTCACTGCTGTGGGTCTCTTTCCTTTCTTGGGTGTGTGGGCGGCGCCCTCTGCTGGAAATTTTTGGGACAACAGGCTCTGGCCTGGCCTCTGGTCTCCATTAATTCAACATGTGTGTGAGCGTGTGTGTGTGTATAAGTGTATGTGTGACTGTGTGTGCGTTCGTGCTACTGTGTGTATGCATGTGCGAGGGTGTGTGTATGTGAGTGTATCCACGTAATTGGGTGCATGGATGGGAGCATGTGTGTAAATCTGTGTGCATGTGTGTTTGTGTGTGCACGGTAAGTGTGTGTGTGTAAGCGTGCAAGTGTATGCACGCGTGGATGCATTGGTGTGTGTGTGTGTGTGTGTGTGTAAGGGTGTGACTGTGTGTATCTTGAAGTCGCTAAAGCCTGTAATGGGCAGGGACCTTAAGTGGTTAAATAAGGGTGACTGGAAGACGCAGCCCTTTACAAAACTATGGGCAGGGCCAAGGGAAACCGTGGAGGCTAGTGCAGCGTCCTGGGGGTAGCATCAGCTGAGAGCCGTCACCACTGCTAGGTTGATGGGGCCAAAGAGTAGCTATTTCTGGAATCCAGAGAGCTTAACTGTCATGGAGAGTGCAGGTAGCCTTTGGCAGAGAATGGACGCCATTTCTCTAATCTCCTCGGATTGCCTGCAGGTGCCCACCACTGACCCAACGCCATATTCTCATTTGACCCCAAGAGGCTGTAGGGAGGTGGCCAGAGACTCCTGTGGTAGCCCAGTGTCTTGAGCTGGGTTGGTGTCCACTCCACGTCTCCGCAGAGGGGGGTTCAACAGTTCCTCTGCACCAGGGTGGCTCCCTTGTCTGCTGGCTAAACAGACATCAGAATGGGAGGGGGGCAAAATCCTGCGTGTTCCCTTTCACGCCCTTCTGGTTTTGTGTTTGTTTTTCTGTGATGTCCTTGGGGCCCCCCCTCCTTGGCTTTTGCATGAGAAATAGCCTTTTAGCCTCCAGGGATGACCTCTGTTGATGGTGACCCCCACTGCTGGGGTGGTGGGGGTGGTCTGACTACTTTCCAGAGCTGGCACCACCCCAAAAGTCCTTGCAGGGGAAGGTGATGCAGCTATTTTGGGGCCCCAGGACTTTCCTGAAGTTTCCCTTCAGTCTTCTTTTTCCAAAGCCAGCTTGTTTGCTCTCCTGGTCCTTATGCCAAGAAGCTGGAAACTCCAGCTTATGGGTCTGGCCCTTGACATGCTGAGGGGGCTGGCTGGGTTTCCTGATCTTTATAACGGTGAATGAAATGGAACAACTGTTTCCAGCTTGAGTGTTGGGCCACATTTCACCACCGTGGATCTCCCTACAGGGCTGGTTCCTGCTTCCCTCCCAGATGGATACTGAGTGAAATTGCCTCCATTGTCTTTGTTTACCTCAGGATGTCTGAGGAAGGAAGGAGGAATGAGAGAGTTTTCAAGCCATTTGATTACCTCACTGTGTGCCGGGTGTTTACAGTCCTGCTGTGGCTTTAGGGGCAAAGAGCGATCGTTATTCACTGTTCACTCTTCCATGTCACTCAGGTTTCTGCTCAGAGGTCAACTCCACAGGGCAGCCCTCCCCGATCGCCTCCTTGCTCACTTGCTGGTTCTCATTCTGTTAATTTCCTTCATTACCACCCCACCATCTGACTTGGTCTTGTTTCCCATCAGCTTCTCCCATCAGACATGAGCACCACCATCCAGAGCCCTTATCTGTTTTGTTCATCCTGGGTCTCGGGTTGAAGCACCATGTCTGGCATAGAGTCTCTCGTACAGTTTTTGTTGTTGTTGCTGTTGCTGTTGTTGAAGAACAAACTACCTGGGAGGTGTAAGTCCCCCTTTCCATCTTACTGAGGAGGGCATGAAGCGTGGAGAGGACAAGTGACTTGTCCAAGGTCACACAGCCAGCGAGGAGCAGGGCTGGGATCCGAACTCTGTTGGGCTGAAACCGGAGCCTTTTCCTTCCCAAAGGCCGAGGAAAGGGAAAGGGAGACTCCAGCCACCAGGCAGACTCCCTGCTTGGTGTAGAGAGACCCCAGGCTGACTCCTGGGAGAGGTGTCTTCATGGGGTCACAAAAGAAAAACTGCTCACCTGTTCTGTGCACCAACCATGGGCCCCTTCCCCCACTGTGACAATCCTTGTTTCTTCTGAAATTTGTGTTTTCGTGATAAAAATTATAGCAGCACAGTGTGGGAGAGAGAAAGCGTGAGACAAGTAGCACGTGAGAAGGATCCAGACTCCACTTGTACTTTGCCCACTTCCACTGTGATGTGTGGATTCTTCTGGAATTTTCTCAGTGCATATGCAAACATGCACACACAGATCCACACACATATTCAGAAGCTCTAGCCGTAGACGAGCTCATTACTCATATGCCAATTTTTTCATTGAGGTATGATCGGCATATAACATTATAGTAGTTTCAAGTGCACAGCATGACTCCACGTGTGCATATATTGCAAAACGATCACCGCGAAAAGTCTAGTGAACACCCATCTCCACAGGTAGCTATAGACTGTTCTTTGTCTCGTGATAAGAGCTTTTAAGATCTACTCTCTTTGCAACTTTCAAATATACAATACAGTGCTATTAAATATGGTCACCAAGCTTTGCATTGCATCCCTAGGACTGATTTATTTTATAACTAGAAATTTGTACCTTTTGACCTCCTTCACCCATTGCACCCATTCCCTACACCATTCTGGCCACCAGCAGGGTGTTCTCTATTTCTATGAGTTCATTTTCTTAAAGAATACATATAAGTGAGATCATATGGTACTTGGTTTTCTCTGTTTGGTTTATTTCACTTAGGATAATGTCCTGAAGGTCCATCCGTCCTCCCATGTTGTCACAAATGGAAACATTTCCTTCGCATGTCACTTTGAAAGGTCCTTTCCTCTACTCTCCCTGATGGGGTCGGATAGAATGCTTGCATTGCCCTGTGAGGTTTTACCAAGCCCACTTTACAGACATGAAGACTGAGGCTCAGAGGGGTGATAGGCTGTGCCCAAACCTGGTGACTCACAGAGTGACTGCCACCTCTGGTCTGACACACACTTGTCCACTTCCTGGCTCTGGGTGTGGATGGGGGTTGACGTCTGGAGGGGAGGTCAACCTCTGCCTTTCTGTGTGTGGCTGGGGGCCATTGCATAAGCCAGGCTTGTGTCATTTGGCAGGTGAGACATTCCTTGTTGGATGAGAAACGACTGGGGACGCTCTGATCCTTCTCTGGCTCAGAGCAGAATGTCCACACCTGAGGCTTCCTGCCTCAAGAGTCAGGGGGAGCCCCGGGCCAGTAGACTCTGCCTTCTTGATCCCTGGGGGTTGTGGGTTGGGGGATGGGGGTTGACCTCTGTGGCAGTCAACCTCTGCCTTTCTGTGTGTGGCTGGGGGCCATTGCCCAGAGGCCCTGTGGGGTTTTAGTCCTTGGTATGGCTCATCAAAGTTCAACACCTACTTATAGCTTGCGTATGGGGCCGGATTTTGCCAGCTGCCTTGGCCTTGGTCACTTGTGTGATCTTGCATGTGTGTGCTCTTAGCCCCCGAGTCAAAAGAACAACAAGCCACCTGCCTTTTTGTGCAGCATGGGTATCCCACCCCACGCTTGCCCCTGGTGACGCTCCCTCTTCCTCCAGGTCCCTGCTTGCCCTGATGCCAGGCTGAAGGTGCGACCCTCCCCTCGGCACGTCCCTTATCACGGTCTGTTATGTTCTTGATCATTTACTGCATCACCGCCCATCTCCCCACCAGATGCGAGGCCCTTGACAGTGGAGTCTGTGTTCACTTCTGCATCCCCAGTGCCTAAAATTGTGTGCCCCGCACACAACAGATGGTCAGTAGACACGTGGTTGTGTGAACAACCCCTGGAGATTTAGATTTCTTTTCTCCTTACGTTATGACTGAAACAAATCAAGATAAAACTGGGAAGCCGAGAAGTGAAGCCTTTCCCCTCCCCACTTTCTCTGCAGAACCTGGACTCAGAGGTCTTAAAGCAACATTTCTTACAGCTTGAAGGCATGTACACTTTTCCTGAGGATCTACTTAGACCCAGTTGGGGACAATATTTCTGGGCCAGGGTGCGAGATTCTGAATGTCCCGCAAGCTCTCAGGTGATGCCTACGGTGGAGGTCTGAGGACCACACTGAGTAACCGATCCTTAGAACTCATGGCTGCAAACCTTTCTTTCATCCCCAGATATGTAATGAGCACGTACTATGTTCTAGGCTCTGCTGCCGTCTGTGCTGTCATATTCACCTCATTAGCTGTGGGGCTGTAGCAAGTTTCCTCACCTGTCTCAATCTCTGGTTCCTCCTCTGTCAAAACGGGCTCGTGAATTGTGGGGCTGTTGGAAAATTGCACCACAACAACAGCAGCGAGAACAGTGACTGGCATTTATTAAGCCCGCCCTTCTTCTGTCCTGTGTGTTTTACGTGCATCGGCTTTTAAAATTATTCCTGCTATCTTAGGAGGTGGCGCTAACGAAATGCCCATCTGCAGAGGGGAAGCAGCATGGCTGAGTGGGTCAGGGCGCCTGGTGGGAAGTGGGGGCTGCCCCGGTGCCCAGGCTGGCTCCACCAGCTATGTGACTTGGGACAGCTGTACAATAGGGAGAAAATCGTGGATAATGTATCTACAGGGCTTAAAACGGGATCGTGGCTCATGTGGACAAATGCCATTCCTGCTGTAGCTGCCTGCCCATTCCTGGCACACAGTAGGTGCACAGTGAGCTGAGCCACTCTAGGCACTGGGTGCTCTTTCTCTTATGTGTCCAGGATTCTGCCTGGATCATTGTACTCTGACCTTGCCTCCTGGCCCTGATATGAATTGGCGTGCCAGCAGTGGAGGGCTGCCTCCATGGAGGGGGCAAAAATCTGGGGGTGGGGTGGGAAGAGAGTGCAATCCACCCCACGGAGGGCTTCAGGACCAGCCACCTGGACCCCCTGGCCGGAGGAAGAGGGAGGTTTGGGGTCTTCCCAGCACTCTGTCCGTGTCAGGACGACTCTTGGCCCGTCCCCTGCTCAGTAGCTTTGCCAAGCTTGGCCCAGGCTTGGGAGTGTGGCAGACCTGGGATCCTCCCAGCTCTGCAACTTGGGCAGAGGCTTGATTTCTCTGAGCCTCTTCTTTTGCTCTTCTGTTAAATAGGCATCTTTGGGCCTCTGGCTCTTGGGGCAGACTTTGCTCTTCTGTTCAATAGGCATCTTGCCTCCTATGGATGTCATCGCCTGGATCTCTCTCTCTCTGATTCCAGGGCACTGGCCCAGAGAGTTGGCAGGGCTCAGGGGGAGAGGGGGCGGAGATGTTGCATTATCTCATTGGCAGAACATCTGGTGTACAATAAGTTTACTTCACATAGAGTACCTGGCACACAGAAGGAGCATTTTATGCACAGTACCTGGCACTCAGTGGGCATGCTTAATGTCGAGCACCTGCCACACAGTAGTCAAGGTTTTTGCAGAGTACACAGCAAAGAGTACATGGCACACAGTAGGCATGTTTTATGTAAAGTACTTTGCACAGAGTATGCTTATTTTATGTTAAGCACCTGCCACACAGTAGGAGAGCTCTAAGAGGGCACCGGGCACACAGTAGGTATACTTTTCATGGAATACCCAACACACTGTAGGTGTGCTTTATGGAGAGCACCTAGCACTTAGTAGGCATGCCTTGTAGAGGGTCCCCAGCACATGTAGGCATGCTTTAGGTCAACACCTGAGATACGGTTGACAGGATTTGTGTGAAACAGAAGGGGCACACAGTGGGTGTACTTTATATGATGTACCTGGCTCGTGGTAGGCACACTTCATGTAGCGTTCCCATCACACTGTAGGCACACTTTTTGTGGTACCCAGTACATAGTAGGCGCACTTTACAGACAGTCTTCTGCAAACAGTAGGTTTACTTTACATGGAACGCTGGCACAGAGCAGCACACACATTAGTCACGAGCTCTTTCTTGGCCACTTATCTTTTTGGGGGTCCCTGATCTTTCCTACCTTCCTGTGGAACCGTCTTCTGTCCCCCTCTCAGGCCCTCATCTGACATCCCATTTCCCAGATGGCAAGACTGAGCCTAGAGAGGGCCGGCACAGCCCAAGGTCACAGCCAGGAGCGGGCAGAACTGAGTGCAGGGTCTTCCTGCTCTGTCTGGGCCCCCCTCCCTCTCCGGGCTCCCATCAGCCTTACCCCCTCACCTCCAGGTGCCTTCTTTTCACTGGGCCCTTTACCCCCTGAGTCTGATGCAAGTAACCCCCAGCCAGAAGGGCTTCTTTGTTCCTGTCCCCAGCGGTCCTGTGTCAGCCCAGGCCCTAGGCTGCTTGGAGGCAGGGCTTGAACTCCTGCCAGGCTGTGCAGCCCAGAGGCCCGAGGCTTCCTGATTCTGCATTGGGAAATGGTGCATGCCTCTGACCTGCCTCATACGTGGAGAGGAGCCCCAGAGATGTTTTGGGACTAGGCTTGGCTGGACCCTGCCCCCATGGCACCTGAACTCTCACATTCAAGGTTTTCCCTGCTGTGTCCTGTGGCCTTGAAAGGGCAGGGGTGGCTGTTATTTGGGGGCCAGGAGTCACCTTTGCCCATCTGTCAACGGATCCCCCACCCCCATGTGGGGGATGCTGAGTTCTGACGATCCAATCCCATACTCTCTTTATAACACGGAAGTCCCCCTCCCCCACCTACTAGTTGGGCCACTGCCAGATGGGGAGGAGGTAAGCAGGCAGGCAGGGATTGGCTGGTTTAGCCTGGCCACTGCCAGTGTCCCCTAGGTCAGGCGCCAGGGACAAAGACTTTCCAAGAGAAGAGGAGAGGAGGCTGTGTGGATAAGCTGCCGTGTTCTGAAGGTACCTGGCTGGGGGTCTTGATCTTGGGTAGCAAAGGATGCTGCCCAAGGGTGGGGTGGCTCCAGAGAGCCGCTGGGAGCAGAGTGGCGACTGGTGGGTGGTTAGCTATCTCTCACTCTCTGTCTTTTTCTCCCTCTCACTCACTCTGCCTCTCCTTCTGGAATTGTCTAGGTCCTCCTCCCCTCTCTGAATCACCATTTGCCCAGTGCTGAGCACTCACCATGCCTACCCCTCTCTGTCCCTGCCCCTCCCATCCCGGTGTGGGGGAGGGGCTCTCCCTCTGTTCCTGAAGAGTCCAGAGAGCTCACCCTTGGGCCCATTTCCTCGGCCTCAGGAAAATCTGTCCCCTCTGCCTCCAGGATGCTGAGCCTGTCCTGGCTGGGACTCAGGCAGGTGGCAGCCTCCCCATGGCTGCTGCTGCTGGTGGTGGGGGTCTCCTGGCTCTTGGCCCGCGTCCTGGCCTGGAGCTACAGCTTCTATGACACCTGCTGCCGCCTCCGGTGTTTCCCACAGCCCCCGAAGCGGAGCTGGTTTTGGGGTCACCTGGGACTGGTGAGTGTGGTTGGCAGGACGGGCCTGGGGCATCGGGGTGGATGCACTTTCCCAGGGGTGGGGAACTGGGACCTGAGGTGTGGCTGGGGTCTGGGACAGCAGATAATGAAGAAGGTTAGGGAGCCGTTCTTTAATCACTCATTCATCCCAGGCCATTTCCACATCTTCATCTTCGCACCCCTAGCCTGTTTGGGATTCATTTTCTGCCTCTCTTCCCCACGTTAATGTCCCTGTGAAGGGCTCCCAGGGCGGGCTGCACAGAGCAGGGTCCCTTGGCGTTCCCAGTGTCCATGGCTACCCCAGAGACCTTCTCAGGGGCGCTGTCCAGGGTCTGCTCCCTACCTGGCCCATTCCCTTGTGTCTGCTCAACTACCTATAGGAATTACCTATGACCTCCCCACCTCTACTCACAGGGGTCTAGCTCTCCACCCACTCCCCTCCCCAGGAAAGCTTCCTCTCAGTCTACACTTCCCTGCTGAGATGTCCCAATAGGCCCATTGCCCAACCTGAATAAAGTTAACCACTCACTTCCCCTTACAGAAGTTTTCTTTGACTCCTCACCTGCAAGGACCTTTGACTTGGGTCTGCTCATACTTAAAGAATTAATTGTCCAGTTACTTATTTTCCACATCTTTTCCTGGATAGTTGCTCTGGGGATCAGATACTACATTGTCCAGCCCAGGAGCTGGCATACAGTAGGCACTCAGGTAAGTGTTTGATGACATAGGAGGTGAGCTTGCCATTACCTGCCATGTTCAAGGTCAAATGGATGAGCGGCTAGCTCTTCCCATCCCCAGACAGGCTGAGGGAGGAGCACAGCTCTCCTTAACTGCCCAGCATGAGGACCACAGCTGGCGGAAGGACTTCCTGCTATTTTACTGATCATTATGGCCAAGTTTGGAATGAGGGCATTCCAAGCTCATTGTGAAGTTTGCCTGAGATGCTGTGTCTGGGAATGGTCTTGACAAACCCTGGGGGCAGCAGGAATGTTATAAAGTTGCCGTTTCCACTCCCTGTTCCAGGGCTTGGCCATGCAGGCTGGTCTTGGTCACTCTTCTCTCCTCCAGTCCCTCTTGCTGTGACCTCAGCTGAGTCACTCTCCCTCTCTGGGCCAATCTCCCCAAATGCCTCAGCGTTCATAGGGAGCAGGGAACAGTCACAAAAGTGAAGATGACTTGTATTCACCTGTCTGGAGCACCTGGAAGTATTTGTCAGGCCAGGATGGGGCTTCCCGTGGGATTGGAGAGGATGCCTCACTGGGAGGCAAGGCCCCCTCCTTCTCCTTTTGGGGGACGCGGCCTGGGTTTCTTCATTTGTAAAAGGCATGGCTGATGGGGGAGTCCGTAGGTTCAGGGAATAGGTTCATAGATAGTCCATAGGTTCATAGGTAGAGGTAGATAGACAGGTAGACAGACAGACAGACAGGATACACCATGCAAGCTGGCGGGCAGAAGAGGACTTGGTGGGAGCTGCCCTCCTGACTGATGGGCAGAGCTCACACCTGTGTCCTGGGGTCTGTCAGAGCTGGAAGGTCTGCATACCTTCACCCTCTGGGGGGGGGGGGGGGGGGGCTGTGTGGACTAGCCAGGACATGACTGGACAGGGGAACGAGCCCCAGTATAAAACGTGAGGCCACAGTGCTGTTCCCGTGGGCACCTCCCTGAGATGGGAACGACTCCCAGGAGAAGAAAGATCTGACTTCTCACGCCAAGGTCGGCCTCTCTGGGGGCAGGGAGCATGTGGTCTCCCTGTGTCCTGGGAGCGACCCTTGGGACATGGAGAGTCTTCCCGGATCCCTCTGCCCCCAAGGGAAGGAGCAGGAAGAAACAGAGATCCCCTCCATCTATGCAGAGTCTGGACACACTGACCACTGCAGAGGTTGCAGGGGAACTTGCCGTGGCTCCTTCTGTGGAGGTGATGGCCCCTGTCTTGCTTGTAGGTCCACCCCACAGAGCAGGGCTTGAGGGTCTTAATTCAGCTGGTGGCCGCCTACTCGAAGTGGTTTGTGACGTGGCTGGGCCCCACCATGCCCCTTATCACTTTGTGCCACCCTGACATGATCCGGACTATCACCAATGCCTCAGGTACTCATGCAGAGCTTGTGGTGATGGGCTGTGACACAACCCACGGCTGTCAGCCCCTCTTTCTCGAAGCTTCACGCAACACCAGCAGGTCACTGGCCTCACTTCCCCCTTCTCTCTCAGCCATCTTCCTCTTCCCTTCTTGTGTTTGTCAATCCCCATCTCACTGTCTCCTTCTTCCACTGCTGTCCAATCCCCCACCCCAACCCTGGTGTCCTGGGCACCACTGGGACCCCAAGAGCCCTCAATCCAAGGCTCAGTCCTGGAGGAACCCTCAATCTTGAAGAGATGGGTTGACAGAGAGGTCCTTGACCTGGTGAGGTAAGGAATTGGCCAGAGGGACATGGCTGTGTCATCCCACAGACGAATCAAGGCCTCTGCTGGGGCAGGCTGGAAGACTTCCTAGAGGAGGAATTATTGGAACTGGGTATGCAATGACAAGCAGAAATTTTTTAAAGCAGAGGGCAGAGTGGTGCGATGGACATCAATAGCATCTGAGGTCCCCTGCCAGGCCTGGCCTCAGTCCCACCCATCCCCATCCTCAGAGCAACAAGTGTTGGCAGAGTACCTGCGCTGCTTTTTCTGTGACACCCACCTCTGGTGGGTTGGTTCCTTCCACCCTATTCTACAATCTTGTCTGCTCTAAGTTCATTGCTCTTCTGCTTGAGGGCCCAGGAATCTCCTTGATGGGACTCTACCCCAGCCTAGCTCCCTTCACTTGCTTCTGTTTCTTCGACTTCCAGACAGGCCAGGCTGAGCAGGGGAATAAGCAGCATGCAACAGAAACCTTAGCTTTAAGGCCCAAATTCTGGGTGACTCGACTCTGGGAAGGCACCCAGCTCTCTCTGGCTGCCAAGGTGTTTTTCAGTTGTGAGAGGTGAAAACTCAACCCTATGTGGTCTAATCAAAGAAAGGAAATCTATTTACAGTGAAGTCCAGGGAGCATTGTCTTCAGGCATGGCTGGATCCAGGTCTCAAATAACATCATCAAGAATCTGTCTTCATTGTTTCGGTTCTGTTTTCCTCTGTGATGGCTTCACTTTCATTCTGGTAAAGAAACTCAACCCCCATGGGAAAGCGAGCTTATTCCCAACAGTTCCAGGGGAAAAGTTGCAAAACTCCCTTTAATTTTCTTGGGCTGCATCCCAGGGTCAGTTTCTCATTTAATCACTGTGGCTCTGATTACCCAGTCTTGGCAAGTGTAGGTTCTCAGAGCTATTGTTTTGGGGCTCAAAGCAGTTTGATGGCTAAGAACTCAGGTCCTGGAATTCTGATGGACTTGGGCTCAGATCTCTGGCAGGCCACTTACCATCTGGGAGACTGGGGGCAAATGACTTCATCATTCAGAGTCTCAGTTTTCTTATATGGAAAATGAGGAGAGAGGAGAAGCCAGGTGAATGTGGTGTTTGGGATCCAAATGGGGGAAAGACCCTTTTTGTTCCTGTAACCAAAGAGCCCCAATTGTTGTACCAAGGGTCTGGGGAAGGATTCCAGGAGGAGGCTGAGCTGCTGGAAAGGATGCACAGGGCTCAGGTCCGGGTCTTTGCTCTGCAGGGTCCTTCCATCTGGCCATGTAGAAAGACTGTGAATGGGGTCCTTTTTGTTTCTCTTCAGATTCAGAGCTCAGAGGAAGGCCTTCTGTACACACAAAACCTGGCGAGCACCTATGGGGATGTGTGCTGCTGGTGGGTGGGTCCCTGGCATGCAGTCATCCGAATCTTCCACCCCACCTGCATCAAGCCTGTGCTCTTTGCTCCAGGTAGACACCCCACGGCCACGGCTTGCTCACTGCTGAAGTCTCTGTGCTGCCGACAGCGTGGTGGGTGACCCAGATGCAGCTGTGGGGATGCCACTGCCTCTGTCTTGCCTGGACCCCACATGCCAGATCTCTGGTCACGTCTTCTCACACCTAGGGTGTGATTGTGCAATGTCTGCTGTATGGCCAGGTCTGGTCACGTTTGTGTTTCCACCTGTGTTCTGGTTACGGCCGATATACTTTATACCTGGTTATACCTGGCATATGGTACATGGTAACCATGAAGATGGCCTTAGTCATGTCTGGGGCTCACCTGTGGCCAAGGATATTCAAGGCATGTGGGGAGTGTGTCTGGGTTTTTTTTTTTGTTTTTGTTTTTGTTTTGTTTTGTTTTTTGTCTGGGATGCTATTTGAGATTGTCTGGTTCTCCTGTGGGTCGTGTCTGGACCATGTTTGGAGTTTGTCTGAGGTCTGGAACCTTGAGTCCTTCTGAGAAATGCTGAGGCCTTATGTGAGCCTTGTCCAGGGCAGGTCTTAGGATATGGCTGGGTCATACCTGGTCCATGCCTGGGACATTAGTGGGATCGTATTTAAGTCCTGCCTGGGACCATCTGTGAGACAGACTGAGGTTGTGTCAGATTGTCTCTGGGTCCATGTCAGAGGATGCTGCATCAGGTCAGTGTGTGTTATACATGTTGTTTCATGCCAGGGCATGTTAACATGTGTTGGGGCCATGTCAGGAGATGTCAGAGAGTTCTGGGACAGATGCGATGTCCTAGGTCCCTGTAAAGGCATTTTGTGGAGTGCTGATTTGTGCTCAGGTGTTTCGAACATGTTGGACTGGCACAACATGTGTTGTGCCACATTTTAGGGAGCATCTAAGTACATAGGGGTGTGTCCATGGGCTCTGCCTTTGCTCTGCTCTGTGCTGCAGCCTGGTATGGTGCCCCCTCACCTCCCCACTCTGTTTCCTCCGCTCTTGTCCCCATTCCTGCTAAGCTGGTCTTGGAGGGAGTATGAGTTCCCCTGTCTGGGCCCTCCACTCCCCCAACCCAAACCCCTCCCCTCCCCCTCCCCATGACCCCTGATGGTCCTCATTCGTGTCAGCTGCCATTGCACCCAAGGACGCGGTCTTCTACAGCTTCTTGAAGCCCTGGCTGGGTGAGTAACTGTGGGTGAAGGGGACTGGAGACAACCTTGGGGACCCAGGGGGAAGAAGTGCCTTTGCCCACTTCTTGCGGCTGCCTCTACTAGGGGATGGGCTCCTGCTGAGTGCTGGTGACAAATGGAGCAGCCATCGCCGCATGCTGACACCTGCCTTCCACTTCAACATCCTGAAGCACTATGTGAAGATTTTCAATGACAGTGTAAATGTCATGCATGTGAGTCTTTTGAACCCAGGGTCCCAGCTGAAGTCTTGGGGGCGATGGAGGCTCTGAGATATCTTGTCTGGAATTCTGGCTCTCCTAGACAGCTTTGGGGCCATTGCTCTTCCTCTCTGAGCCTCAATTTTCTCAGCTATATAATGGGAATAATGGTCCCCACTATGCAGGGTAGTCAAGATAATGTAATGTATTCCTGTCCCTGGCACATAGCAGGTGCTCAGAAGGTGTTAATTTCAATGTTTCCCTTACAAAGAAGCCTTCGAACCTGAGACCCACTTGGTTATCCATGAAGGTTGCATAGTAGTTATGCTGAATTAACGAACCACTTCCAAACTCATTGGTCTAAAGCAATAAGGGTTTATTATTGCTAACCTGTCTGTGAGTCAGTTGGTCTTCTGGACATGGATGGGATCACATGTGCCTGTGATCAGCTCTGGGTCAGGTATGTACTTTGCAGATCTGGGCTCAGCCCTCTTACACGTTCGAGGAGTGGCTGGCTGCAGGCTGATCTAGGGCAGTCTCAGCTTGGACAACTGAACTTTCTTTAATGTGATTATCTCCCTCCAGAAGGCATCTCAGGCTTGTTCCCATGGCTGAGGCAGGGTTCCAGGAGACTGAGAGGAGGCTTCAATGCCTCTTGAGATCTAGGTTTAAGATGATCACCTTGTCATTTTTGCTATGGTCGACTGGCCAAAGCAAGTCAAAAGGCCATTATAGAATCAAAAGGTGGTGAAAAAGCATCCACCTTTTAATGGGAGTTGCTGAAAAATCACATTGAAAAGGTGTGGATATAAGGAAGTGAAGAATTGGAGGTGGGGGTTTTGTGAAGGGCCTGGGATTATTTTCACACTTGCAAGCTAAGGAGTGAGATTGTTATGGTTTTGTGGATTGTGCCAGAAGACACGAGACTCCTGTGTCAGAGACAAAGAACAATTTATTACTCATAGCACAGCAAGCACACGTACTTCTTGGTTTGCATTCTTTCTCTAAGTCACCAAATCCTGTGAGGATAACATAGGTGGGCTTCAATGCTTATGCAGTATGTTGCATTACAGGAGAGGCATACCAGGTTCAGGGACTCTATGATGTCTGGTAATTAAAAGCAAGCCTGACATTTGTGTGTGGGAAATATTACCTTATTCCTTAAGTGTGTTTGCTGAAAATGCAACTCTGAGAAATGCCTAAGTAAAGAATATCAGAGCCTTGCCTTTTTTGGGCATACCCAGCAAAAAGGTGGAGGGGTGCTCAGGGCCCATGAATCGCCTCTTTCAACATAGGGGAATTTTTCTTAATTTATGACAATTAAGATGATGAAAGCTAACATTTCTCAGAAACTTACTATACACCAGAATCTATGTGCACATTCCATGACATATATTGTCTAATTTGATTTTCACAACCATATGAGGTAAAGATGATTATTATTACCTCATTACAGGTGGTGAAAATAGGTTCAGAGAAGTTAGGGAGCTTGCCTACATTCACACAGCTAGCAAGTGAGCTAATGAGTGGAGCTGGGATTCCAACCTGGTTTGTCTGACAACAGAGCAAGTCATATTAACTGTTACTGAAGCTTTGACAGGTGGAGTCCAGAAGGCAGCAGTGAGTTGACCAAGGGCACACAGGGGTGTAGGAGGCAGAGTCAGGATTTGAACTCAGGTCTTCTGACTCTCAGCCATGGGATCTTAATAGTAAGAGTTTGTACTCCCACCCAAGCCTGGTCCTCCCTGGGGATGGGTGCCTGGGGTGGAGGACGAGGAGCCTGGGTCTGGTGGATCCCCTCTTGGTGGTTGGTGTTGGAGAGGGGTTCAGAGGAGGCAGGTCCCAGCCCCAGCTCTGCCTCCTTCTCTGCCCAGGCCAAGTGGAAGCGCCTGGTCTCAGAGGGCAGCACCCGTCTGGACATGTTTGAGCACATCAGCCTCATGACCCTGGACAGTCTGCAGAAATGTGTCTTCAGTTTTGACAGCAATTGCCAGGAGTGAGTGCTTGCTCAGGACCTGGGAACATGAACTGTAGACCCAAGGGAGTAGATGGGGAGGGGAGGGATGACCAGGGCAATCAGATGGGACTTCCTGGAGGAGATGGATCAGAGTTGGACAAAGAAGGACAAGGAAGGGAAAGAGAAAGAGTGATCCTTTCAGGTAAGCAGAAATGTTTGACAAAGGCCAAGGGACTAGGATGAGTGAAGCATGTGCCACAGTAAGGAGCCACCTTGGGAATGAGATTGGAAGGGTTGGCAGGAGCTATATCTTAAGGACATTCAAAATCCAGGCAAAAGGGTATGAACTTTATCTGAGGTTTGAGCAGGTGAGGGTCATGGGCAAAGCTGTTCTTGGACATCTGGGTCTGGAGAAGACCAACTGATGTGTAGACAATGGATGGTGTGAAATTGGATGCAAGATTAGAGAGGGGATTGGGTCCATTGACCAAATGGGAGAAGATGAAGTCTGAGCTGTATGGAGAGAGAGGAGAGAAGCATAATGTGTCAGCTGGGTTCTGGGTTCATGGAGGCAGCTCACAGAAATGGGAATCAGGGAGAGAAGAAAGTCTGGAGAGTCACGTGTCCTGGATCATCCCCACCATGTATCTGTGGGGCCATCTGTTCCTGGATACTCAGTTTTCTGATGGGCTATATCTCCCAGCTGTTGGTAGCAGGCATTTTCTCAGCCTTCAGGTGAGCTAAGTTGTTACTTTCTTTCATGCCCTCATCCTGCAGGAAGCCTAGTGAATATATTGCTGCCATCTTAGAGCTCAGTGCCCTTGTGGCAAAACGGCACCAGCAGATCTTCATGCACATGGACTTCCTGTACTACCTCACTCCAGATGGGCAACGCTTCCGCAGAGCCTGCCGCCTGGTGCACAACTTCACAGATGCTGTCATCCAGGAACGGCGCCGCACTCTCCCCGATGACGGTGTTGATGACTTCCTCAAGGCCAAGGCTAAGGCCAAGACTTTGGACTTCATTGATGTGCTCCTGCTGACCAAGGTGGGTTTCTCTGGGATCTGGATTCAAGAGGTAGAAAGGACCTTGATTTCATATTTCAAATTGAAGACTTAGACTTGATCCAGAGGGCACTGGGGAGTCATGGGTGGTGTTTGAGGAAAGGAGGGATGGATTAGGGATATGTTTTAGGGATGACTTTATGGAATGTAACCTGCAGGGGACTGCTAAGTCTGCAACTGTGAAGGGCCTGAGATTTTACTCTACTTAATAAGGTAGTCATGCGTGTGTGTGTGTGTGTGTGTGTGTGTGTGCGCGTGTGTATTTATTTATTTGTATATTAGAATCCAGAGAAGCCCATTTGTTACTCACGGAAATAAGGGTGGCCATAGAATTGTAGCCATGGTTCCTCATTCTAAAATTCTTCTGAGAGCTACATGATGCTTTTATCTGTACATGCAACCAACCATGCTTCCATCATAGGAGAGGTACCTCTACATTATGAATCTTGGAACTTATATAGGACTGCTGATACATCTGCCCCTTCTTCTTCTTCTTCTCCTCCTCCTCTGCCTATGTCTTGTCTTCCTCCCCTCCCCTTCCCCCTCCTCCTCCCTTCCCCCCTCCTCCTTTTCTTTCTCCTTCTTTCTCTTTCTTCTCCTTCTCCTTCTCCTTCTGTGTGTGTGAGAAAGAGAGAGGGAAGTAGAGAAAAGTGTTTTGGAGTGTAAACCAATTGTCTTCACCAAGAAGGCAAAGTCTACAGGTTCTGTTGGCTTATCACCAGGGGAGATAAGGAATCTCTGGATTTACTATCCAAGAATGAGAGCAAATGGCTCCAGAGCAATGCTCATTTCCAACTTCCAATGGAAGTTGTCATTCAGTCTCCTGTAATCCAGGTGGCCAATAACTTCTTTCCAGTAAGTCCTCACCATGTAGAAACATGAAGATATTCATGGATCACTGATCCCTCTCACCAGGGACAAAACAGGAGGCAAAGAGGCCACGGAGGAGAAGGCCTGTGGGGTGGGGCCTCTGGTAATAGTTTCTGGATGGATTATGGAGCTTCAGAGATTGTCTCAAGTTAGGCTTATGAGCTCTCAGAGTGGATATGATCTGCTGTGTGTGCGGGCGGGTGGGGTGGAGTGGTCTTATACTCTCTCCAGGACAAAGATGGAAAACAATTGTCAGATGAGGATATCCGAGCTGAAGCTGACACCTTCATGTTTGGGGGTAAGCATCCCAGTGTGGGACTGCAGGGGGTAGGAGTCTGTCCAATCCCAGGGACTTGGCAGGTGGACCCTGGACCACCCCATCCCACCCCATCTTCCCCAACCTCCCTGAGGGCCCTAACAAAGGGCGCTGTCCGCCCTCTGGTGCTGAACAAGCCCAGAGACCCAAGCCTGTCTGGCTGCCTCTCAGGCCATGACACCACGGCCAGTGGTCTCTCCTGGGTCCTGTACAACCTTGCGAAGCACCCAGAGTATCAGGAGCGCTGTCGGCAGGAGGTGCAAGAGCTCCTGAGGGACCGTGAGCCTAAAGAGATTGAATGGTGAGTGCAGGTCCTCATGTCCTGTTCTGGAACCCCTCTCATTGGCTCTGCTCCCCTGCTGGGGAAGGGGAAAGAACTTTTTGTTGATTGTGTCATTATTGCTTAGAGAGACTAGGAGCAGAATCCAGAGGCCGGGGTCTGGTACCTAGCCTGGAGAGCAGGGGAAAGTGACAGAAAGATCTGGACTGCTAAGAGAATTATTGACAATTATGAAGGCAGATGATACCACTTAGCACATATTCTGTAAGTGAACTTCCACTCCACTCCCTTACTTTTCTCTCCTAAATCACACTCTCTCTGCCCCCCAAATATCTTCACTCCCTGAGTTTTTGCTTGTCTCTTGCCTCCTAACTCCTTCAATACTGTTCAGCCTAGGATTCATGGGGGACACCTAGGGATTGAAATCATTCAATTCTTGTCCAGGAACACCTTCATTCATCCTGTCCCCATTCAGAGAACACTGCCGCACTGCCTTTCTGTCCCCAGTTGTATGCCATCTCCAATTCTACCAGCCCATTCTGTGTCCTAGAGCTCCAGCCTGCTGGGGGAATAGACTCAGATCAGGACACCCTGGGTCCACCCCCTGGGCAGGGATAGGATGGAGAGTAAGAGAGGCAAGGATAAGAGTAGAGAGAGTGTCTCAGCTGAGACCCTGAGTGATGATCAGTAGGTGTTTGGGTACAGTTGGGGTGCAGTTAATTCAAGAGGACAGGGTGGACAAAAGGGAAGAGGAGGGGAGGAATGGAAGAAGGAGAGGGAGAAGAGAGAGGGAAGGAGGGAGACAGGGAGAGAGAGAGAGAGAGAGAGAGAGAGAGAGAGAGAGAGAGACTTAAGTAGGCTCCATGCTTACTGGAGAGGACGACATAGGACTCCATCACTTGAACCTTGAGATCATGACCTGAGATTCAATCAAGAGTCGGACACTCAACAAACTGAACCACCCAGGCACCCCCAGGAAGATCTTTCTAGGGCTAGTGTGGGAAACATACTGGAGAGGACAAGCTGTTGCATGGGGACCAGGAAAATGATTCTGAGGCCTGGGACAGGCCAGGGTCTGGGGGATGTTGAAGAGGCATTGGACTGGACAGGCATTTTTTACGTAATATTTTCCACTCCAAGCCTTCGCTCAGCACAACAGTCCTGTGAGGTAGGGAAATATTTTTAAGCTTTTTCAACAAGACTTCAAACAAAATTATACACTTGGTAAAAAAAAAAAAAGACTATACAAAACAGAGTTTAGAGTAGAAATGAACTTTTAAAAAAATCCTTGCCCTAGGAGGAACACTTGTCAGTGATTTTCTGTGTATCCTTCCAGAAGACATCTATCTTTATACCCACATTTATATGAAAACTATCTCCTCTCCCCTTCCAAGTGGGAATTAAGGTCTACACATTAACAACATATCCTTGAGATCTCTTCCTTTTCCCAGAATATGAGTTTTTGAAAAATAGTTTTGAATTACAAAAGCAATGATGAGAACAAGTTCTTCTTGTTCTGAGACGTTACAAAGGAGACTATGGTTATCATTAACATCCTCCCCTGCCAACTTAATCCCCTTTCTGTCTCCTGAGGGGTTTTTAAACTTTTAGACTCATTGATTTGCTATGTCTCTTTCCATAATTATCTATCTATCTATCTATTATCTATCAATAACTATCTATCATCTACCTATGTATCATCCATCTATCTATCATCTATATCATCTATCTATCATCTATCTATCATCTATCTATCATCCATTATCTATCTATCTATCTATCTATCTATCATCTATCTATCATCTATTATCCATCATCTATCTATCACCTATATCACCTATCTATCACCTATCTATCATCTATCATCTATATAATCTTTTTGTCCATTAACACATTTTGCATTTCCATATACATACTGTTTGTAACTTGTTCCATTCACTCAAAAGTGTGTCTTATAGCTCCTTCTCTCTGTGTGCTGCAAAGCTTTCAGTGGTTTACTTGGTTCACCCCTTTGTTAAGGACCCTTATGTTAGTATTCTCAATTAGAGTAGACATTGCTGAATTGCTTTCCAGAGTCTCTGTTTTGATTTTCCTTTCATCCTACAGTGTGTGATAGGACTTGTGAACCATATTCCCCGCATTCATCCATTCATTCATTCAGTGATAGAGATGGAAAGTGCAAGCAGAGGAGGGGCAGAGAAAGAATCCCAAGCAGAGCCCAATGCAGAGCCAATGCCCACTGCCCATGCAGAGCCCAATGTGGGACTTTGACCCATGAATTGTGAGATAATGCCCTGAGCTGAGACCAAGAGTTGGAGGCTTAACTGACTGAGCCACTTAGGTGTCCCCCATATTCCTCCTTTAAAAATTAAAAACAATTTTTTATTTGTGTGAGAGAGAGCATGCAAGCAGGAAAGAGGAGTAAGGAAGAGGGTGAGAGAGAGAATCTCAAGCAGGCTCCATGCTCAGCACAGAGCCCAGTGCTTGATCCCACAAGCTTAGGATCATGACCTGAGCTGAAATCAAGAGTTGGATGCTCAACCAACTGAACCACCCAGGTGCCCCCTACTTCCTCCTGTTTTGATTGCTGTGTGATATTCTAACATATGGCTGTACTATAATTTCTCTTAACATCTCCCATTGATGGATATTTGGATTGTTTCTACTTTTTTACTAAAACAAACAATAAGTCAGCATCTGTGAACACTGGGCCGCACTTACACATGTAAATGTCTCTCCACTGCAAATTTCCGGAAGGACAATTGCTGAGTCAAAGACAGTTTCAGTTTTTGTCATCTTAATAGCTATTTCAGATCTGTTCCTATCAGCTGAATTTGATGTTACCACCTTTCCCATACCTATAGAATTATTGTATTGAATTTTAAATCTTTGCCAATTTTTCATATTTCCTCTTTTAATGAATATTTATTTAAATAAGGGGTTGAACATCTTTTGCACATTTTGGGGGCTACTCCCAACATTTCAAATACTGAGGTATCATTTATATACATCATATTAGTTTCAGGTGTACAAAAAGTGAGTTGATATTTGTATATATTACAAAATGATCACCACAATTAGTTTGCTGACATTTTTCACCATACATAATTATAGAATTTTTTTTCTTGTGATGAGAACTTTTAAGATCTACTCTCTTAGCGACTTCCAAATATACAATACAGCAGTATTAACCACAGTATTATTAATTATAGTCAACTATAGCCAATACAGTATTATTAACTAAAATACAGTAACTATGTAATGCTGTACATTACATCCCTATGACTTAATTATTTTATAACTGAAAGTTATCCTTCACCCATTTGCTTACCTACACCCCCACCCCCACCCCTCACAACAACCAACCTATTCTCTGTATCTAGGAGCCTGTTTTTGTTGTTGTTTGTTCGTTTCTTCAGATTCTACACATAAGTTAGATCATACAGTGCTTGTCTTTCTCTTTCTGACTTATTTCACTTAGCACAATGCCCTTAAGATCCCTCCATGTTGTCTCAAATGGCAAGATGTCTTTTTATGGCTGAGTAATATTCCACTGCATGTATATATCACATTTTCTTTATCCATTCACCTATTGATGGACGCAGCTGTTTTTCATAGCCTTGGCTATTATAAATAATGTTGCAATGAACATAAGTTTACGTATATCTTTTTGAGTTAGTGCTTTCATCTTCTTTGGATAACTACCCAGAAGTGAGATTGCTGGATAGCATGATAGTTGTAGTTTTTAATTTTTTTGAGGAAACTTCGTACTATTTTCCACAGTGGCTGCATGAATTTAAAATCCCACCAACAGTGCCCAGGGTTCCTTTTTCTCCACATCCTCATCAGCATTTGTTATTTCTTGTCTTTTTGGTAATAGCCGTGCTAACAGCTGTGAGGTGTGAGGTGATTTTTCCTTGCGGTTTTGACTTGGATTTCCCTGATAATTAATGATTTTGAGCATCTTTTCATGTACTTATTCATAATTTGTGTGTCTCTTTAAAAAAATGTCTATTCAGGGGTGCCTGGGTGGCTCAGTCAGTTGAACGTCTGACTCTTGATTTCAGCTCAGGTCACGATCCCAGGGTCATGGGACTGAGACCCGCACTGAGCTCTGTGCTGAACGTGGAGCCTGCTTGAGATTCTCTCTCTCTCTCTCTCTCTCTCTCTCTCTCTCCCCCCGTCTCTCCCTCTCTCCCCCTTTGCCACTCTTCCACACTGTCCCCTGCCTCCCCTCTAAAAAAATAAATAAAAATAAAATGTTTATTCTGATCATTCTTCTGCATACATTGATAAGCCATTTGTATTTCTTGTTATGTGATTAGTACTCATCTTTATTTTTCTCTTTGAGTTTTTCTCTTTTTTTCATATTTACTTACAATAACTCATTTAAAGATTGCCTTTTGACTTTTGAGGGGCACTTCTAGTTAATTGTTATGGAGACAGATTTGTCCAAATTTTCTTTTACAGTCATACTGTCTAGCCTTATGCTAGGGTTTTGTGGGCTTTTCTTACCAGATGTTAGGGCTTCACTTACTTGTCTCTCCTGTTCCATGGGTCTATTTTCCTATTTTTGCAGCAATGCCACACTGTTTTTTGTTTGTTTGGTGTGTTTGTTTGTTTTATCACTGCATCTTTGTAATAAGTCTTTTTTTCTTTAAAATTTTTTTTAATGTTTATTTATTTTTGAGACAGAGAGAGACAGAGCATGAATGGGGGAGGGTCAGAGAGAGGGAGACACAGAATCTGAAACAGGCTCCAGGCTCTGAGCTGCCAGCACAGAGCCGACACGGGGCTCAAACTCACGGACCGTGAGATCATGACCTGAGCCGAGGTCGGCTGCTTAACCGACTGAGCCACCCAGGTGCCCCTGTAATAAGTCTTAATACCTGGTAGAGTGAGTTCCTTTTCTTTAATATTTCACTAAATATTTTTTCTTTAATGGTTATTTATTTTTGAGAGAGATAGAGAGAGAGCAGGGAAGGGACAGAGAGGGAGACACAAAATCTGAAGCAGGATCCAGGCTCTAAACTGTCAGCACAGAGCCTGATGTGGGGCTTGAACTCATAAACCGTGAGATCATGACCTGAGCTGAAATTGGCCATTTAACTGACCAAGCCACCCAGGTGCCTCTTTAATATTTCATTTTTAAAATGACCTAGCACTTCATGATCTTCTATTCTTTTGGAAACGTTTTGGATTAAGTTTATCAAATTCTTAAAACTACCAGGTAGATTTTCATTTGAATTGAACATATTCTATAGGTTGACTTGAATATATAATTGACTTGTGGAAAACAGATTACTTCATAATATGAATGCATACCATTCTAGAATGTGGAAGAAATACCCCATTTTTGGATACTGAAATACTCTTTAGTCTTTTAATAAAGTCCAAAATTTTTCTTAGAGATCTTATACATTTTTGGTTAAATTAACCCTAAGATATATTTTTTAATGTTTATTTTTGAGAGAGAGAGAGAGAGAGCAAGTGCATGCTCTAGTGGGGGAGGGGGAGGCAGAGGATCTGAAGTGAGCTCTGTGCTGACAGCAGAGAGCCTGATGTGGGACTTGAACTCACGAGGACTGAGATCATGACCTCAGCCAAAGATGGACACTTAAATGACTGAGCCACCCAGGCACCACAACCCTAAGATACTTTCATTGCTATGGTGAATCATATCTTCTATTGGGATTGAGAGAAGTTTATAAATTCATTTGGAATATAGAGATTTCATATCTAAGTTTAATCCAGGTATTTATTTCTTCTTCTTCTTCTTCTTCTTCTTCTTCTTCTTCTTCTTTTTCTTTTATTTTTTCTAATTAGTTGTTATTTCAACATAGAAAAACAATTTTTTCATTTGCATATACATTTTGTGCCAGTGAACATAGTAAATACTAAGTATGGAGTCTTGTATCCAAAAACATGTTTTCAATAAAAGCTTTTGGAACAACTGGGGAGCTATCCAGAAAAAACTTAACTCAACCTGCTTCTCATGTATTGTAACATGACAACATCAGGATGGAATCAAATATTTAAAAATTTTTAATGTTTATTTATTTTTGAGAGAGAGAGAGAGAAAGAGAGAGCACGAGTGGGGGAGAAGCAGAGAGGAGAGGGAGACACAGAATCTGAAGCAGGCTCCAGGCTCTGAGTTGTCAGCACAGAGCCTGGTGTGGGGCTCAAACTCACAAACCATGAGATCATGACCTGAGCCGAAGTTGGATGCTTAACCTACTGAGCCACGCAGGTGCCCCAGGATGGAATCAAATTTAAAATAAAAAATAAAAGTGCCTTAAACGCTTTAGAGAAAACTGTGGGAAATTATTTTATAGCTCCATAATAAGGAAGCCCTTATTTTTGACAAAAGTGCCAGGAAATATACAAGAAGAGATTGCTGTACTGTTGCCTGAAAAAGATAAAGAGCAGTGTGTATAGTATATAGTATGCTACTGTATAATTTTTTTAATGCAAAAAAGTAGCTCTGGAAGAATACATTAAAAAAAAAAAAGAACCTAGGCAAACTGTGAGGATGGGAAATGAGTGAGTTGAGTCGTAAGAATGGTGTTTTATAATTTTCCAGTTTTGAGCCAGTTAACTATATCATTAAAATTTACATCACCACACAAATTGAAGGGGATTAAAGAAAAAGAATTCACCCCCACACCCCCTTACTGGATCTTCAATGTTTATAAAAGGTTTCTGGTGTATTCTCTTGTGTTTTCTAAGCATAGAATCACTATCTGCCAACAATGACACACTTACCCCCACATTTCAGATTGCCTTACTCTCTTTTTTTCTTGTCTAATTGCATTAGCTAGGATCTCTAGTACCATGAGAAATAAAACATTGGATCTGTTTCTTTTGTTTCCTACTCATTGCCTTTTGATTTTGCTCTCTTGCAGTAAACAATATTTAATTTTTATGCAAAATCGTAAACCTTTTTGTGGTTGGATTTTGGGTCTTGTGCTTTGGACAGAAAACCTTCTAAAAATACCCAGCTAAATTTCCTCTCCTATTTCTGTGATACTGCCCTTCTTTTCCAAATACCACTTTATCGAGGTGTGATGGACACATTAAAAAGCTGTACATCTTTAAGGCGCACAACTTAATGGGTTTGGAGATATTTGATCCATCTGGAATTTATTTCGTTATAGGGAGAGATGATCTCATGGGGCAGTAGAGAACTGGGGTGGGGGTGGGGGGTAAGGGTCTCTGTTTTTGCTCCCTGGATAACTGTTGCGGGGCGGGGGTGGGGAGGGGTCCTTAGGGACGACCTGGCCCAGTTGCCTTTCCTGACCATGTGCATCAAGGAGAGTCTGCGGTTGCACCCCCCGGTCACAGTCGTCTCCCGCTGCTGTACCCAGGACGTCGTGCTCCCAGATGGCCGGGTTATCCCCAAAGGTGCCCACAAGAACAGGGGGAGGAGCCTCGTGGGCAGGAAGAGGGGCCCATCAGGCAGGGTGAAACCCTTCCTGACGGGCCCCTCCCCTCCCACAGGTGTTATCTGCCTCGTTAGTATTTTCGGGACCCACCACAATCCATCCGTGTGGCCAGACCCTGAGGTGCTGCCTCCCCCTCCCTCCCCTCCACCCACCCTCATGCTTGGCCACTTCCCTAGCGGGGCCTAAGGGAGGGCTCAGGGTTCTGACCTGGCAAGTCACTCCCTCCATGAAACGCACACCTGTGTCTCCAAAGCCTGCTGTCCTGGGAAACCCCATCCAACAGTCCCGCGTCTCTCCGCCCCCAGGTATACAATCCTTTCCGCTTTGACCCAGAAAACATCAAGGAAAGGTCTTCCCTGGCTTTTATTCCCTTCTCCGCAGGGCCCAGGTGAGGAGGGGATGTGGTGAGGGCAGGGGCCTGGGCATGAGATCCCAGACGTGGCTGTGCGGGTGGAAAACGGGGTGTTGAGGATGGTTCTCCTTCTCTCCCCTCCTCCAGAGGTTGCGGGTAAAGTCCTGGGCAGTGGGGGGGTGGCTGGGTCCAAAGAGGGCTCCGCGGTGTGCTCAGAGTCCCTTCCCTCTGTCTGGGAGTTCAGGGCTGGGATCTGAGCCAAGCTCAGGGACCCCCGTATGGGGGTCCCGGGCACGGTTAGTCCCCTCCGGTATCCCTGCGGGCGGGGCTGGCGGTCCCCGGCCAGGTTCGGGGCGCGACGGGACCTGCTGGGGTCCCTGGCGAGTGAGTGCCCACTGCCGCCCGCAGGAACTGCATCGGGCAGACGTTCGCCCTGACCGAGATAAAGGTGGTCCTGGCGCTCACGCTGCTGCGCTTTCGGGTCCTGCCCGACAAGGAGGAGCCGCGCAGGAAGCCGGAGCTCATCCTGCGCGCCGAGGGCGGGCTTTGGCTGCGGGTGGAGCCGCTGAGCGCGGGCCCCCAGTGACCCGCCAGCTCCCCCTGGCTTGGGATCCACCCCGACCCTACACACGCCCCCTGGCGGATTCCCAGGACTAGACCTGTGTGGTCTCCTCTGCTGGGGCGCCACTGACAGCCAGCAGGGGGCGCTCGGGACCTGCGGGAACGCAGGGAGGGGTGGGGGGTGGAGGGGTGGGAGTAGGGGTGGGGGTGGGGTGGAGGGGTGGGAGTAGGGGTGGGGGTGGGGTGGTGGGTGTGTGAGCGCAAGACCTTGACAGCCTTTCCAGCTGACCACAGGCACGCGCCCATGCTGATTGCGGGTTCTCCCAAAATCAAATCTATGGTCACTCAGATAGAGAATAAAGCAAAGAAAAGCATACTAAAACTGTATATTTTCCCAATAGTCTCTAATTTCAACAACTGGTAAGGGGTCTCCAGACTGCCTGCCAGCCCTCCCTCCATATACCCCCTGCTCCTTACACACACATCATATCTCACATCAGAGTGCTACATTTGTTCCAAAGGAGGGACCTACATTGACACATCATTATTATCTTGGTGTTGTGTATTTGGTGGATTTTGACAAATGGATAATTGAAACAGGGTGCTGTCGAAAAACACCACCAGATGCCGAATAGAAGCGGGGCAATATTTTATTCATGGCGGGGCCAAACCTGATCTCCTGATCTTAAGGAGAAAAGTGCAGAGAATGGCTCCGAACAAAGGTAGCAGTGAGCTTATATGGATTTTAGCAAGTCAGAATACATCATTATTTAGTTAACCAATTACAATTTACAACATTTCATGGTAGCCAATTATATTGTGACATACAGACCTTAGTTTTGGTGGGAACCTATCAATTTAAAGTTCTTTGTCCTAAGAGGGTTTAAAATGACCAATCATGGACACCTAAGATACCATGAGGCAGTCAGTTGGAGACTTTTTACATGTTGGTCTTTGCCTAGGCCAGATGTTGGTAGAAGGGATAGGGGAAGGTTTTGTAACCTAAGTTATCCATTTAGCAAGCAGGCGAAGTTACGGAAGTGAGATAGGGCGGTTAGTAATTTCCGATAATCCTAATAGGGAACTACATAAGCTTTTATCTCAATTATTCATGAAAGGTGAGTTTAAGCCAAACTTATATACAATAAGCTTTCTGATATCTTATAAGTTGACCTATTACAATAATGACATGTATCCATTATTATAGTATCATACAGAGTAGCTTACTGCCTTAAAACACCCCTGTGCTCTGCCTCTTCATCTCTTCCTCCCCTCAGCCCCTGGCAACTACTGATATTTTTACTTTTTCCGTAGTTTTGCCTTTTCCAGGATGTACGGCAGTTGGAATCATATTGTATGTAGACTTTTCATGCTGGCTTCTTGTACTTAGTAATAGGCATTTAAACTTCCTTCGTGTCTTTTCTTGACTAGATGGCTCGCTTGTTTTTAGTGCGGAATAAAATTCCGTTGTAGGATGTATTATCTATTCATTCACCCACTCTGATTTATTTTTAATCAGGTTCATGTGTTACTAAACCAAAATAAATATTTAAATGTAATATAATATCAAATACAAAGATATGGAAAAGAGAAAGGAAACCAAATAAAAACGAAACCCTCAGGGCACCAAGAAAACTAGTAAATCTGGATTATTTCCTAATGAAGCAAACTTTTGGGTTTTTTTATTTTTAAAGTTTATTTATTTATTTTGAGAGAAAGGGTGCACTCACACAAGTGGGGGAGGGGCAGAGAGAGAGAGGGAGAGAGAGAAAATCCCAAGCAGGCTCTGCACTGTCAGCACAGAGCCTGATGCAGGGCTCAAACTCATGAACCATGAGATCATGACCTAAGCTGAAGTTGGCCGCTTAACCGACTGACCTACCCAGGTACCCCTGAAGCAAAATTTTAAGTGAAACTAACGGAGTGTAGTAACAGGATGTTTGCCATTTCCAGTGTGCTTTGGGACAGAGAACAGAGACATTGATTAATTCAATAAAAGTCTGGTAAATGGATGGCAACTCAGTGATCATCCCCACTTGGAAGTTATGAGCCATCTCAGACTCACTGTGTCTAAACCAAATTCTTCATTTTCGCTGCAGACCTGCTCCTTTGCTGATCCAAAAAGTGGCTTCATTGACTTGGTCTGCAGACAAGTGCCTTTTTAAAGCTGTTTTTTTTTTGTCACTTAATCTTACCGCAATGCAGTTGAACACATAAAGAGATTACTTTGGAATTCATTGAGTGTTTTTTGGGCCAAATACATGATTAATTTCTATAAATATTCCCCATGTGCTTGAAGAAAATGAGTCTTTTCCTCCCTGGGTGTACATTTCTCTATTTTATAGCTCAAACTTTTTTTAAAAACAAGTTTTCATTCATTCATTCATTCATTCATTCATTTAGAGCTTGAGCATGAGTGGGGGAGGGGCAGAGAGAAAGAGGGAGGGAGAGAGAGTCTTGAGCAGACTCCACCCTCAGCGCAGAGCCTCATTTGGGGCTCGAATTCAGGAACAGTGAGATCATGACCTGAGCCGAGACCAAGAGTCAGACACTTAACCAACTGAGCCACACAGGTGCTCCATAGTTCAAAGATGCAGTATTTAGATAATAGATTCCTTAGTCTGAGTCTTGTCTGCTTTAGTTGTCAATTTTTAAGATAAAAAAAGCTCCAAGTATTGGAATTGATGCTACTGTGGATTACCATTTACTCCTTTACGTATGATGAGTTTATGTCTACTGACAATCTTTTTGACCCCTTAAAAATAGATAGCATCTTTGTGACATAAGATACTTTTCCCTTTAATTGTATCAGATATTGATAATAGGATTGCCACCCCAGGTTTAATATTTGTTGGCTATATCTTTTGTCTATTTTCTAAAATATGAGGTGATATTCATATAAAATTAACAATTTTGAAATGAACGGTTCTGTGGCACTCAGCAAGTTCACCATGTTGAACAACTATTGCTTGTATCTAGTTCCAGAACATTTTCATCACCTTAAAAGAAAACCCTGTTCCTAGTGAGTAGTCACTTTCCATTCCCTTTTTTCTAAACCTTTCCGTATTCTTATGTTTTAATTGAGTGTCTTGTATACACCATGCTGTAAGACATTTCTTTCTTTTTTTTTTTTTAAGATTTTATTTTTAAGGAATCTCTACACCCAACATGGGACTTGCACTCACAACCCTGAGATCAAGAGTCGCATGCTCCACTGACTGAGCCAGCCAGGAACCCCAAGACATTTGTTTCTTATTTAAATCAAATCTAAAAACTCTCTTTTAACTGGTGATTCTAACCCAATTACATTTATTCATACATTAGGAGTAATTCTTACATTAGAAGTTTATTGCCACTGGGGTGCCTGGGTGGCTCAGTTGGTTGAGCATCTGACTTCAGCTCACATCATGATTTTGTGGTCTATGGGTTTGAGCCCCACATCAGGCTCTGTGCTGACAGCTCAGAGCGTGGAGCCTGCTTCAGATTCTGTGTCTCCCTCTCTCTCTGCTCCTCCCTGCTTGTGCTCTGTCTCTGTCTCTGTCTCTCTCTCTCTCTCTCTCAAAACTAAATAAATATTTTAAAAAGTTTATTGCCCCTGACTTTTCATATTTTCTATCCACTGTGTATTCTTTTTAAATTATTTTCTTTTGCCCATATATACCTTTTGGATAGGTCAAGGGTGGATGATGAACCAATATTATGTAGCTGGTAAAAAGTTATGATGTCTACAGAGAAGCATAGGGCATGTATGTAATATCAACATACTTCTGTAACTAGTGTGTAAATATTTATGCATGAGCATAAGAATTGAAGGTCAGTATAAAAATGTGGTCATGTGATTCTCACAGGTTTCTTTGAAGAGGTCATTTAAAAATTATTTTTGGAAGGGGGGGCACCTGGGTGGCTCAGTGGGTTGAGCTTCCGAGGTCGGCTCAGGTCATGATCTTGCGATTTGTGAGTTCGAGCCCTGCATTGGGCCCTCTGCTGTCAGCACAGAGGCCACTTCAGATGGTCTCCCTCTCTCTCTCTGTCTCTCCCCAACTTGTGGTCTCTCCTAAATAAATGAACATTAAAAAATTGTTTTCAATTCCACTATACTTACCATACAGTGTTATATTACTTTCAGGTGTACAATACAGTGATTCAACACTTGTTTCCGTGCTCATCACAAGTGCACTCCTTAATCCCCTCTGGTGGCTACCAGTTTGTTCTCTATAGTTAAGAATCTGTTTTTTGGTTGGTCTCTCTATTTTAAAGACGTCATTTTTAAGGTTGGCCAGGCAGAATGGCATTAAGGAAAGAAAACTAATTTTTTTTAATGTTTATTTATTTTTGACAGAGAGAGAGAGACAGGGCATGAGTGGGGGAGGGGCAGAGAGAGAGGGAGACACAGAATCTGAAACAGGCTCCAGGCTCTGAGCTGTCAGCACAGAGCCCGACACGGGGCTCGAACTCACAGACTGCGAAATCGTGACCTGAGCCGAAGTCAGACGCTCAACCGACTGAGCCACCCAGGTGCCCCAAGAAAACTAATTTTAAACACAGTGACATTGGGATTTAAGTGCCAGCAGAACCCTAGCTTAGGAGCCTCAAAGAGGGTTATAAAGCTCTGATAGACCCAGGACCATAGGAAATAGAAACCACTCAACAATCCTGATTTTTCTTTTCCCTTCCTGTTGAATCCAATTCTTAACTTCAAAATTTAAATGAAAAGTAAATAAAAGTGTTGGGAAGTGACCTTTCCATTAACTCTAAAGGAATCTCAAGAATGACCACATTTGGGAGGGGCTATAGGACATTGGAGGCTAAAGTGACACGAGGACAGGAAGCATGGCGCCCAGGAGCAGCCCAGGGAGTGTCCATGACCTTGGAAAGAAGATCACTTTTGGAGAGGCAGCTTACCGCTATTCCCTTCTCACCTAGATGCCTAGATTCTCTTTCCCACATTTTATTTCATGATAAACCATCTACAGATCTGTCTCTGTGCTGATTCGGGAAAGAAGAGAAATGTGGGAGGTCTGAAGGGCAGCAGCAGTTTCCTTTCAAGGACAAAGGAGAATGACTGAGAGTAGTGGGGGCAGCTCAGGGCACCTGCTGTGTCTGAGGGCTGCACTGAAGCTCCTGGCCCAGGGAGCCAAACCTCTGATGAGGTTTTGGGGTGATGGGGGGGCTCGTGGGGTCTGGAGCTGACGGCCAAGAAAGAATTCTGGAAGACTTCTTTGGTGCAAAAAAGGTGATTTTCTTAAAGCATGGGGACAGGACCCATGGGCAGGAAGAGCGCATTCGGGTCCTGATGGGTACCTCATTATATACCCTCTGGTTGGGAGGGGGTCAGGGATAGAGTAAGTCTCTAAGGAATTTTGGAAGCAACCTTTCCAGGACCTAGCTGTTGCTAGGGAAGTGCCACTAATTACCATTTAATACAACCTCAGTCATGAGACCCTTTATATGTATATCAGGGGCCATAAGCTTGGAGTATGGTTGCCAGCATATATCCTGGGGCAGTTGAGATAAAGGAAGTTGATTTACAGGATCATTGAGGTTGGGATAATGTTAAACTGAGGTTCTCTTTTGCCCCCAGCAAAGTGTCATCATCGAGGCAGCTGAACTCCTAGAGGGAGGTCACTTTGCTGGTTTCAAGGACTTGTCAATGGGCTGTAGGCAGTAAGGGAGTTTAGTTTTTCATTTGCCTTAGTTTCCCCAGCACCATGGTAAGCACTTAAACCCCTTTCCTTTGTTCTTGGGTAGCCGGGAGTGTCTGAGGAATATCACATAGATCCCACCTGGGAGTGTGTATGCTAGCCTGTATTTTGCCCTCAGCCTGCTTCATACTCCCTCATCACCTCCAGCCAGGCTGCAGGAAACAAGTGAGATAAGACTTGGTCAATGTACACCTTTACTCCACCCAGACAAGCTGGATTATAGGTTTATGGCTCTTCTCCTTTGACCCCATTAGCCTCTGCCCCTAACATTCCTTTGTATGGAAGGCTCAGTTGTGTGTGGAGAATTTTAAATCATTTCCATAAGTCATGCTTTAGTCTAGGATCCAGCATCCAGGCAGAAGGAGGCCAGGTGGATGTGCCCATCTCTTCTGCCTTATCAGGAAGAAAATGAGTATCAGAAAATTCACTACCTAGTGAGTCAGAGGGTGAACCTGGAAATCCTCTGGTGAGAGTGTATCTGTGGGGAACAGGCAGCTCTTCTCTGCTGCCTGTCCTCCCTTGAATGAATTTCCCTCAGGATGATGGGAACAAATTCCTTTGTTCTTTGCCCGACAGAGACTCTGATCCTCTGATGGTCACTTTCCTCAGCATTATTCTGACAAAGGAGAAAAGACTGGCCTGCTGGGACCCGGGTTGACTAGAGTGACCCAGGTGCCCCCAGTGTCCCTCTCACAAATGAAGGAGCCCACCAAGCTGGGGGAGAGATTGGCGGAAGAAAAGATGGCCATCGGGATGGGACAGCCTGACTGCTGTCAGGATGGGGTGGGAGGCAGGGGGGAGCTGTACCCTCCTCTTGGTCCCCAGCTTGGGAGGTACTTCCTGTGATCCACCCCTGAAAGTTGGAGCCAGACCCAGCAGGATTGAGAGTTTCCCTAACAAAGAGCGGCGAGTGAACAGGGTCAGAACACGGGTCAGAACGGAGGCAGGCAGCGTGACAGTGAGAACACAAGCCCTGGGGTCAGGCACAGCTGGTTCAAATCCCAGCTCTGCCCCTGAAGAGAGGACTTGGCTGTGGGTGAGGGAACTAAACTCTGAGCCTCAGTTTCATCATCTGTGTGGTGGGGACTCTAGATGAACCCACCTCAGAGGCTGCTGGAAGAAGTTTCCGAGAAGACTCAAGGGCAGCGTTTACTTCAAGGACTGGCACACGGAATGGTATTCTTATTCATACACCATGGCCGCCTGTAGGAAGAAGGGCATCATGGTGTGTGGAGGGTAGAGGATGGGCTTGGGGAAGTGTCTGGAAGCACTAATGAGAAGACTAAGGGAGGAGAGGAGAACTTCTAGAAACAGAAGAGCAGCTCACAGGCCAGCAGACCTGGATCTGGCCCCTGGCAGTGGCAGCAAGGCTGTCCTCCTCCCCCTGAGGCCGGCCTTACCACCCCCAAGCTCCCCCGTGTCAGCTACTGGCAGTGCAGCTGAGCTCACTGGGGGAAGTTTCTGGCTTCCTGAATGGGGAACACAGGCCAGGCAGAGGACGGGGTGGAGAGACCCGGTCTGGGGACAGTGAGTGGTGGGGGCTGGGCCAATTCCCCTTGATCCTTGGGTGTCAGATATCTGGGCTGGAAGGGGGAGGCAGACTTCAGATCTGGTGGGGTTTGAGGGTTCAGAGAATCCTGGAGCCAGGCTGGAGGCTGAGGACCATGCATTTGCTCTCTCCCCACACCTCCCAGACCTGAAGATGCTGCTCAGTAGGTACATGAAAAGATTCTCGTCATCACTAATCAACAGGGGAATGCAAACCAAAACCACATTGATGTACAGACTTGTCCTATCACCATGCCGTATGCCTGAACCGATTGTAACCTTGTATGTCAACTATACGTCAATTTAAAAAATAAATTAGGGGCACCTGGGTGGCCCCGTCGGTTAAGCGTCCAACTTCGGCTCAGGTCTTGATCTCACGGTTCATGGGTTGGAGCCCTGCATTGGGCTCTGTGCTGACAGCTCAGAGCCTAGAGTCTGCTTTGGATTCTGTGTCTCCCTCTCTCTCTGCCCCTCCCCTGCTTGTGCTCTGTGTCTCTTTCTTGCTGAAAAATAAATAAATATTAAAAAATTTAAAAAAATAAATTAATTTAAAAACCACATTGAAATGTCACCTCACACATGTTAGAAAGGCTAATGTCAAAAAGGTAAGAGATCACAGTGACTCTCGAGGATGTGGACAAAGGAGAACCCTTGTGCACCCTTGGTGGGATTGGAAATCGCTGCAGTCACTCTGGAAAACAGTATGGAGGTTCCTTAAGATATTAAAACTAGAACTACCAGGTGATCCAGAAATCTTGCTTCTGGGAATTTATCTGGAGGAAGTGAAATCACGATCACATAACGACATCTGCGCCTGTGTGGTCATTGCTTCATCACTCACAGTGGCCAGGACACTGAAACAACCTAGATATAATGTGTAATGGAGTGTACATATATTCCCATGTATACTGATGGGGTTTTGGGGTGATGGTGGGTGTCCAGAGCCAATGGCCAAGAAAGAATTCTTGAAGACACCTTTGGTGCAAAAAGGTGATTTTATTAAAGCACATTTACAGAACCCGTGGGCAGAAAGAGCTGCACTGGGGTTGTGACAGGTAACTGGTTATATACCTTCAGGTTGGGAGGGCATCAGGGATAGAGTAAGTCTCTAAGGAATTTTGGAAGCAAGGTTTCTAGGACCTTGAGGGGCTAGCTGTTGCTACAGAAACCATTTATTATTGTTTAGTAAAACCTCAGTCATGAGACCCTTCAGATGTGTATCAGGGGGCCATAAGCTTGGAGTATGGTTGCCAACATATACTTGGGGATGAAAAATAAAGGAGGTTAGCAAAGGAATTTTTATATGTTAAAGGAGACTCACAGGATCCTGGGGGGTCAGGATAATGTTAAGCCAAGATTCCCTTTTGCCCCCAGCAAAGTGTCATCATAGAGGCAGCTGAGCTCCTAGAGGGAGGTCACTTTGCCCGTTTCAAAGACTTGTCAATGGGCTGTAGGTGGTAAGGGAATTTGATTTTTCATTTGCCTTAGTTTCCCACATCACCACGGCAAGCACATGAACCCCTTTCCTTTGCTCTTGGGTAGCCAGGAGTGTCACACATATTCCCGGTGGGGGGGGGGGGCAGTGTGCTAGCTTGTACTTTGCCCTCAGTTTGCCTTATGTTCCCTCATCATATATGATGGAATATTACTCAGCCATAAAAAGAAGGAAGTCCTCCTGTCTTCTATGACAACATAAATGACCTTGAAGGCATTATGCTTAGTAAAATAAGTCAGGGAAAGGCAAATGTTGTATATGACCTCACTCATACACGGAATGTAAAAAAACGTGAAGTCATAGAAAAGGAATAGATTTGTGGTGGCCAGGGGTCGGGGGTGAGGGGAATGTAATTTTGTCAAAGGTTACCTCACTCATTCACACCTACTATACAAGTCTCAAAACCTTTAGGTGTGGCTGGACCCCAAGCTGCCTCCTCAAAAACGATCCACTTCTTCTCTGGGGGTGGAGTTTCTGGTCACCAGGCTCATTTCTTATCCTTGATGAGGCTTGGGGTCTAGCACACCCTCATGCTACCCCCAGTATCATGTGATGGTCCCTTCTGCATCTATCCACCCAACCCTTCTTGGATGAACAGAGCCTGGCCAATTTTTGAGAGAATGAGTTTTGCTCCTTCCTATGTTGGCCAAAGGTGTTGGGACAGTGTAATTTCTGAGTGATTTCCTACAGTGTTGTTTCCTCCCTCTAGGTTGGGAAGGGCTAACCACCATCCCAGGAATTCTCAATAAATTTTTATTCCTTAAAAAAAATAAATTAGGTGTGGCTATTCCACAAGAGAAGGAACAGTAAGTACTGGTTTTTGCCCTAAAACAAAAGCATGTGGGTGGTGGGAGAGAGAAGCCCTCTTTCCCCTCTGTGGGCTCCACCATCTAGAGTAATTGGAATGAGGCTTATCTGTCCAAAGACAGAAAGAAATAAAACCACATGTGGAAATTTCAAAGAAGAGAGCTGTGATGCCATGATCAGAGTCCTGAGGTCGCCTCCCCCAATCTTTGCATGTCCTCGGACAGGAGTCAATGGATTTCTGGTTTTTTAGTTTGGGGGGGGGGGGTTTATTTATTTATTTATTTATTTATTTATCTGGCTAAAATTTACCTTTCTGTCCCTGACAACTGAATCTCCATTCAGTCAGAAAGGAATTTAGGAGACTGTCACTCCTTCCATATCTAATGGGGGAGTCATTTCCCCACTCACATGGTGGGTGTTCCAGACCTCTATTTGAAGCCCTCCATACCCCCTGGGTGGACCATTTCCTTTTTGGACTTTAGTCATGAGAAAACTCTTCCTCTCCTGGGACCTGCAAATCTCAGTCACTCATCAGATGTGGAGAGCAACAATCTCATAAACACGGGAGGCATTCAGTTCAATGCCTAGAACACAGTGCTTTAAGATCACAGCACGCTTTTCATTCCCTTTAAGACATGAATATAAATGTGTAACTCTTTGATTATTTGCTCCTATTCTTGTGAATTATGTTCTTCCCACTTCAAGACAGATGCCAGGAGGGCAGGGACCTCATCTTGCTTGTTCTGTGCTTGAGTTCCCTAGCCTGCAACAGAGAAAGCACTCAGTCAATGTTGGTTGAATAAGTGAATGGATGAGTCCTCAAGACATGGGGTGGTTGGTTGGCTCAGATACCTACAGGACTCTAATAAGTGATAAAACAATATTCTTGATGGGAGAAAAACTCTCTAAAGGCCTGACATGCAAGGGAAGCCATTTTTGATTTCTTTCTTTCTTTTTTTAAGATGTTTATTTATTTTGGAAGAGAGAGAGAGAGAGTGCACGAGCAGGGGAGGGGCAAAGAGAGAGAGAATCTGAAGCAGCTCTGAGTTATCAGCACAGAGTCTGACATGGGGTTCCATCTCACAAACCGTGATATCATGACCTGAGCCCCAATCACGAGTTGGACGCTCAACCCACTGAGCCACTCAGGCGCCCCTTGATTTCTTTGTAAGTCAGCATCACTGTACATAAACTTTGCCTGATTTATGGCCCACAGTCACGCATTGTGCATCTGCTTCGTGAATGAGTGGCTTAAAGGAAAACCATCTTGTCCTTGAGACATCGATCAATGTTCCTGTTCCCTGTGTTCCTTTACAATAAAACTCATGATTCCTGCCTATGTGCTGTGCACTGCATTTAGTGTTAATGTATAATCCAAATCTTTTGGGTCTTTGCAAGATACAAAAAAGGATGCAACCCTGGAATAACTGTTCATTCTCAGGAGCACTCTCTGTGAAGGTCGTGTTTCCCAGACAGCTGTCCTAACTTGGGCTCGAAGAAAACTCTCTTAACTTGTAGAGATTCTAAAAGGTTTGTTCATTTTGTGTGGACACTCCCCAACATTCATTGAGCACTATGAGACAGGTGCCATTAAGCTTTCCTTTCCCACCTGCAGTTGGAGGCTCAGAGAGGTCAAATTTACTTCACCAAGTTTACACAGCCAGAAAGGGGCAAGGTCAGGATTTGAACCCATGGCAGTCTTATGGGAGTCTGTGCCCTAAAGCAGGAAGCTATCCATGTTACTACACAAGTATCCTCTTGCCTGTTACTCTGTGTTTAAGAACCTGAGGACAAATGAACAATTTGCACTGGTGGCCAGCTGGTCTCTGTTTTTCATTTTTATTTTATTTTATTTCTTATTTTTTTAATGTTTATTTTTGAGAGAGAGAGAGAGCGAGAGCATGGGGAAGGAGGGGCAGAGAGAGAGGGAGACACAGAATCGGAAACAGGCTCCAGGCTCTGAGCTGTCAGCACAGAGCCCCAAGCAGGGCTCAAACCCACAAACCCTGAGATCATGACCTGAACCGAAGGTGGATGCTCAGCTGACTGAGTCACCCAGGTGCCCCATCTCTGTTTAATAAATGAAATCAACAAATTATAGAACAAGAAGAAAACAAAGGAAAATAAGTTCCCAGGGAATTCAACAGAGGTGATGTCATGGGATCTCCTTAACCAGCAATTGGAATTCATCTAAACTGGCCATCTCCAGCCCCACCCCAACATTCTCTGTGCCTTCAGTCGGGGCTCCTTGGCATGCTTCCTTGAGAACACAGATAGATTAAAAATATCATAGACGTGACTGGCATTAAGGAGCCCAATGGCACATGCACCCAGCACAATCTGCCAAACTCTGCTGGCATAATAATCCCTAGAAACCAATTCCAAGTTTTGTTAGTGAACGAGCCATGGGATTTTCAGTGACACTTAAGGACTCATTAAAAGTTGGCTCACAATTCCCCACCCTCCACTTCATTTGTGGAAATTAAAGAGTCCCTGGGGATCAGCCACAGACCTGCAGGCAGATGAGATCTGATGCACAGCCCAGGGCCAAGGTGGAGACAGGGCCAGGGACTCACCCCCCTCTGGAGAACTGGTCCCCAGATAGTTTTCCGACTTTGACTCAGGCCCAAACCTGGCCATTTGGTTAACATCAAGAGACAGAAGTGGCAACTGAGGTGACATTCTCTTCCCCCAAGCCACAGGATTCCCAGAGCTGCAAACAGCCGAATGCTACAACATGCACACTGGGGCTCCGGGCAGCAGAACCCAAGCGTGCAAAGCACCTGCTGCCGAGCGTGGCTGCTGTGATCGCTCCGCGCTGCTGACTACGCGGGTGGGGGTGTCCAGAGCTCCGAGGGCGGCTGACAATTCTACTTCTGCAGCAGGCTCCCTGCAGTTATGGGTATTACCTGGCCAACACCGCCCCTCCTTCCCCACTACACTGGCAGCCCTGAGAGGGCAGGACCAATATGAACTTGCTTAGCATTGTGTCCCCCCAGCCGGGCACCTAATAGGTGTTCAATAAAACTGGCTGAGAGAACAAACTAGCCTCTCACTACAACCCTATGGGAAGTCCGTGTGCTGCAAGGTCCCCCTGAGGTGTGAATGGCTATTCCCCAATTTATCTGAAATTCACTGACATCACAGCCAGTCTCCCTCTTGTAAACTGTGTGTCGTCTAATGCCTGTTGGGGTTATGGGGTAACGCACTCTGCAATCTGATCCCCACCTGCCATTTTAGGCCATTTTGAGCCACTCACCCCTCTTGCTGCCCAAGACTCTGTCATGTCGGCCTTACCCTGTTCCTTGGATGGACAATCATCTTTTTGCCTCAGGTCCTTTGGACATGCTGCTCCTTCGGCCTGGTGTACCCTTTCCTCTCACTCTGCCCCTGGAACAAATGTCGCAGCTGAAATGTCACTTTATCCATGAACCCGCCCCCCTATGCCCACCTGTACCCTCCCTACTCTCTGTGGATTGGTATTTGGGCTCCTACAGCCAACCTCCTTCCTTCCCTCAAACTCCTCACCCTCTCGTCTACATTCAGTTATCCATCATCCACCCTCGCCCTTCTACTGTAATGTTCACAGGAGCAGGTATGTCAGTCACGGTGGGCTCCCTGGCGAAGGGCTCAGGCATTGCATACGCAGCTGTTGGACACATGCTGGCTGGGGCTGGACTTCCTCTGAGCTGGAGATAAGAGTTACCTCGTGCACAGTCTTTGGGTACCGAGGCCGGACATGCTTATCAAACTAAGCAGCTGGTGTGCCCTGTTCCGACTTTACCCAGTTATCAAAGAGCAGATCAAGCATGAGGCTTCCTCCCCCCATGCACCGTGAGGGGATGAGGGGGGACTTCTTAAGCAAGACGATGACCAAGGATTTGAAGACTTCTTCAGCTTGACTTAACTGGGCAATCCGCAGTGGGAGTTTTGTCCTATAAACACTCACGGTGTCCCTGGTTTGTGCTACAGATGGAAAGTGACTGGACCCGAGCTCCACCTCTAAGAGCAACTGGACAGGAGGGGGAGACAAGCGAGCGCTGAGGTCATTCAAATCTGGGAGATAAATGCCATGAAGATACAACCGACTCCCAGGACGCCACAGCCCCCCGACCTCCCCGAGAGCCATCGAGGTACAAAGAGCCAGGAAGGAAAGCCACTGACGGTGAACTCACCACCAACACTAGAGGGCGCCGTCCTGTACTTGTGTCTGGGCTCAGGTGGAAGACACAGGGGCGCGGTGCGGTGGAGGGAAGCAGGTGCAGGGCGCTACTCTTGGGGACAGGCTGGGTCTGAGCCACCTCTCCGTCTGCAGCTGTGAGCAAAGGCTCTGGCGCCAGCAAGGGCTGATGGTCGTCTGGGCGACAGAGCCACTTGAACAGTGCTCGTCGGTCACCCCTGGTCAGACCCGGTGGCGAGACCCAGAAATGCACGGGCCTGTCCTGGAGAACGGCTGAGCAGAGCTGCAAGGCTGTGGCTCAAAGCGACTTTGGTTATTGGCCGTTTATCTCCAGTGGCCACACACTCACTGCCGGGCACACAGCAGGTGCGCAGGAAATACCTGTGAGACAAACGAAAGCAGGGTGCCCATCGTTCAAGAAAACATTTGAAATGGGCGCTGAGCGGGGAGAGGGGCTCATGTCGACCAAGCACCTACTGGGTGCCAAGCTCTGCACACATGGTGTCTCTTATCCTCATTCAGCCCCATTTCACAGAAGAGCAGGTGAGGCCCAGAGAGGCCAAACCACTTGTCCGGGGCCACAGCGCCCTCTCCAGGCAGGGCTGCAAGCTGCAGCTGAACTGAGACCTTGGCCTCCACTCCTCCTGGGGCTTGGTATTGACTCCCGTGTGCGATGTTAGCCTGGTATCCTGACCTCTCTGGCCATCCAGAAGCAGCAATAAAAGAGATTTCTCCTTCGTCCTGAGCTCATTTCTTGGTTGACCGTGTGTTTCTCTGATGCCTTTCCCGATTTGAGTTGTGCCAGAAAATCCCCCAGATTCCCCCCACATTCTGGCTCTTCTGCTGTCCCAGTGGGATAGAGCTTAGAGGAGAGTGTTGGCTGGACCTCAGTCCAGGCTGGCACCTCCTTCCAGCCCACTCTCTCCTCCTGGGCCCTAGAGGGGTGGTCCTGCGGTGCCTCCAAGTCCCTTCACATTTTGGCTCCAGTCTGACTCCCCAGCCTCCTCTGAGCTCGTTCTGGACACTTCTCCATGCCTTGGCTCTGCTGGTTCCTCTGCCTGCCGTTCCGTCCCTGGCACCGTGTGCGGGAGACTTTTCATCCTTCAGAGTTCAGCTCAGGTGGCACGTCCCTCCTTTGCCGCCTGCACTGTGGGGTCTCACAGCACTCACTGCATGCTTCCTTCACTGTTTTCTTTAATGCATTTTTATTGAACATTTACTATGTGCAGGAATCATTTTTGATGTTGGGAACACAGCACGGAACCAGTGAGGCACTGTCCCTGCCCTCATGATGTCACAGTGTCATGGGAGACAGCGACCCATGACCAGGTAAGGACAACACTGTATGATAGGGGATCTCCGGGGAAGCGAGGAGTCAGAGAGGCACCAGACCCAGCCAGGGATGGGGTAATCACGAAAGGCTTCCTGGAGGAGGTGGCAGGTGATCTGAGACCAGTTAGTTGAGGCAGATGGGAGGGAGGCATGAGGGATGTGGTGGGACGTGGGGTGAGAGTCTGGTACATTCAAGAAATTGAAAATGCTCCCATCTCATTTTAGCCTAGAGATGCAAAATGAGGGTGGTAGAATTGAAGGAGACATGTCCAATATTCAGCCCTTAGGGGAACCTGCCCTTTCTCCAGAATCCACCTGTGAGCCCAGATGAATGCCTGGCCTGTGTTTGGGGGCTCCTGCTACTACTTTTCCTCAGACAACTTTTCTGGAATCAGGTAAGTCTCCCTTGCACAGGAGGGTGCTCACCTAGTCACTACCAGTGGTCAAACATAACAGGTGGGGACAGGTGGGCCTTAGGGCCCTTCTCCAAGACAGTGCAGGGGCATGTCCTGTCCTTTGCAGGATCCATTCCAAACCCCATTGTCCAGCTTTCAGGCCCATAGCTTATCTCCCCCAAGCTCACCCAGCATGTGGACGTAACCCAACCACACAGTGTCCCATTCTCTACATTACTGGTCTCCGTCCCTCTGGCAGGAATTCCCCTCCCTCTGCTATCAGCCCAGAGAAGGCCTTTTTCATCATCCTTCCAGCGCCAGGGACCACATTTCCCACAGTGACCAGCAGATGTCGCCCTCACAGCCTTGCCCCAGAGCACGATGGCTCATCCTTGCTGGGTCTGGGACTGGATGCGATATATCTCTGTGTCCCCAGAGCCTGTAATAGTTGCTGGCACTTGGTAGAGACTCAATAGATGCCTGGTGTGGAGTTTATTGACCGAGCCACTCCCACTGGCCAGAGTGCAGTTCTCAAGTCTGGAGTTGAACATCCTGTAATAAAACTCATGGATGTAGTGTTTTTGTGGTGTTTGAGGTTTAAGAGTGCCCCCCAAAATAGACATGGGGACCAGGGTTGTCCCTGGAAGGTGACAGGCACCAGAGGGGAGTGAAAAGTTTGAGACAATTCTTTCCTATGGCCAAGACCCACTTGAACTCACTGTGGTCCTGGGGTCCTGGAGTGTTCTTTCTGGAAGCCACTGACAGTCTTGTCTGACCCCGGATAGCAGAGGAGGACTTCCCTCGAGGAATGCCCTTGAAACTGAGGGCCCCCTCTTGTTCAGGACCCAGGTAGGCGTCCTGCTTGGCCAAGTCTAGGAGTATTACTGTGCCTCTCAAAATACCCGTAGCTGTATGTATGGGAGGCTTGTGAATCACCAGACACCATGATCTCTAAGCAGAGAACATCCCTGATTGGTGGGGGATACTTATTCCCATTTTATAAATAGGGAAACTGAGGTTGATAGGTTAGGGGAGTGTATTACATGTCATCAGAGTAAATGAGTAGGAGGTGTGGGGCTCTGAAAACTTTATAAAAATCATGAAAGATAAACAAAGCACAGATTGAAGGAACTCAGAAAATCCTAGCTGGGTGAATTCCAAACAGCATATGGACACACACACACACACACACACACACACACTAGGCAACCTGCTGAAAACCAAAGAAAAGGAGAAAAATCATAATGGCACTCAGAGAGAAAAAGACACGTGAAATGGCATGATGTATGAACGTTTCCTAACAGTGGGTTTGGTAAATAGAAGCCTCTCCATCAACATGAGCTTGCCTCTTCTTACCCCATCGCATTCTCCATTTAAGATGTAACGTCACAAAGCCAACGTGTGGGGAAAGGAGTGGCCACTTGCTCTGGGAGAGCATAAACGTAACTCCAGTGCTGAAATTACTACAATTTTATCTCTGAGAAAATGGGGGATTTTTTGAAACAAATGGAACCAGAAGCCTGAAGGTGCAAATGCACCACAAACTTCGAAGCAGATTTCTGGGGCGGCTACTGTCCCCCAGACCAAGAGAGAAATGACAGCTGCAGAGAATACTTGGGACAGAACACCTTTTCCAAGACGCTAATTCCATCTCCCGGTGGTGTGAATTGGTGATAAGCCATCTAGAGACCTTGGGGGCCTCACTGAGCCAGGAAGGAAACATCTGATGGTTTACGTGGGGTGTGGCATTTCCTAGTATAGGATGGGTGTGTCTTCAACAATAACCAGAAGGGCTGTGGGTAGCTAGACCAGAAGGAGCTGCAGCCACAGGTGAACACAGGCACAGGACCTCACACCATGGAAGGAAAGTATCCGCCCATCCAGGGGAAACCGGGTGAGTCAAGAGGCCCAGGGCAGGAGTAGGTGCCCTCAGTACCAGCGACTGCTCCTTGCTTTCCACTCCAGGGCATGGTTCAGGCCCATCCCTCATCCCTCCACATTCCTGGCATGATCCTGGCAGACCATGTGCACCGCCTCATACTTGACACATTCCCCGCAGCACAGAGGGACCAAAGGCTGCCCCAGGATGACCCCTGGAAGTTTTTCTGCCTGGCAATGACTCTGATGCTGCTTCTACTCGACCTCATCCTAGGTGTGGTCCTGGCTGAGGGTAAGGTGGTGAGCCAGTGGGAAATGGGTGATCACATGGACCGAGTCTTGAGAAGCAGGCCCTACAGGGCTGGGGCAGAGATGGGTCAGTAAGGGGGTGGCTGGACTGCATTGCTGGACTTCATGATTTTAGAGGGAACCTGCCCTCCTCGTCTTAGCCTGCAGTTTGGGGAGTGGGAAAAGAACCGGGTGCTGAAAGGTCTAGAGCACATCAGCACGTGTCTCTCCTAGTACTGCTGTTCTCCAACAAGATGCAGGAAGACCTCAAGCAAATGGACATCCAATGTGAGTGCTGAACGAAACGGAGGGCTTCCTTCCCACACGCACCACCAGGTCTTGATCCGCCTTTCTCTGTGGGCCTCTTAGTTGTGCAGGGTCTGGCAGATGCTGGGCACGAGCGGGACATCGTGTGGGGAGAGGTGTTCCGGCAAACGGAAGCTGTGCGGGCAGGCAACGGTAAGGAGGCAGGGTGGGCTGGGTGGTGGGAACTGGGAGTTGGAAGAGGACTGCTGTTGTCTTCAGCACTGCTGATGGTAGTGGTTCTTATAACACGCGAGCGGGTGTTGGGTTGTTTTAATCGATCCTCTGTCAAGGTGGATGCCAACATAAAGTGTGAGGCCCCTTGCATGTATCACTCTGCCATCTGGTAAGGCCCGGCTCTTGCATGAACACATGGGAAGGTACTGTGCTCATTTTGGCAAAGAGGCACGGATGAACAGGTTTGGATCATTTCACCTCTGGAGGCCAGTGCAGCCTGTAGCCTCAACAGATCTGATGTCCCTCCCCTTCTCCAGAATCCTCCTGCGAGCCCTGCCATGAAAACTGGACGGCATTTCAGGGCTCCTGCTATCAATTTTCCACACAAGTACTGAGCTGGTTCAAAGCCAAGGATCACTGTACAGAGAAGGGTGCTCACCTGGTCATCATCAACAGCCAAGCAGAGCAGGTGAGAAGCAGGGAGGGGTGCTCTGGAGACCCGTCAAGTCATTGCAATCTCATGTCCTTGTTCCCTGTAGAATCCAGTGCAAATCCTGCATTCTGTCCTTCATAATGTCCTTCCGCTGTTTCAGCATGCCACGTTGCCCAGTATTCAGTCCTGCTTCTGAATGATTCTTCATGGTGGCCCTTCTGTCTGGAATGCTTCCTTCTATCTACCTGGACAGCTCCTACCTGTTCTTCATCAGATCAAACTTTGTCCTTCAACATCCTTCCCACCCCCTCTTCCTTAATACAGGACCATGCTGCCAGATCCCTGGTTCATCTCCTTGCACATGGAGAACTTCCTGGCTAGGGGTGGTTCTGACTCATTCTTGAGTCCGTACTGCCTGGAACCAGATTGGACACACTCAGTATGGTTCAGCGGACTCAATGTTTGTCAGTGGAATCCAACTGATTGCCACAACATTTTCTATGGAGTAGTGTCCAGATTCTTCACTCTGTTAACCATGCCCTTGAATAATCCTATCTACCCTTTAACCAGGCAGTGCTCATCTAGGAGCCATACTGGGCTCTTCTTCCCTCATTGAAGTTTCAGAAAATCCTGGAAGGCAGTTGCCATTGTTACCCCCATTTTACAAATGAAAAGCCTGAGGACCGTAAGTGCCCAGAATTTGCTAATTACACAGGTCATAATAATGGTGGAAATGGTCATCTACCTGGAGCTTTAAGCCACTGTGTTCAATGGCGACATTGGAGGACATCCTTGCCCATGGGGTCCCCTAGGTCTTAGTCCCTTTCATGGACTGCTTCCACTGCCATTCTCACCTCTGGATGTAGTCTTTCTTGACTTACTTTGCCTTCTTCTCATGCAGAAATTCCTGAGTCCAAAGGAAAATAATGGCTACTGGATTGGCCTCAGGAAACAATACCCAAAGGGCATTCACAAGTGGCAAGATGGCTCAGTCCCTACCTTCATGTGAGTGTCTCTGTTGGACTCAGAACACCTGAGCTTGTCTGTCCCATTGAATCTTGAAGACCTCTTCCCACAGATTCTCAAATTGCCTCAAGGGTCTGATTTTGGCCTGAACCAAACTTCCTGTCATATTTCCAGTTGTCATGCTTATTGCTATTTTGTTAGCTGCAGATGTGTGTGTGTGTGTGTGTGTGTGTGTAAAAACCATAATTAAACAACATTAAATAGGAAGTTCTTTATTGTAGGAAGTCTCAGTGCCTTTAATACATTGAAGAGAATTGTACACTCTAAGGAGGGAGTAGACAGTGTGTGATGTACCAAGCTTACTGAGAGGCCCAGCTCATCTGGATATATCTGGAGCTTCCAGTGTCCTATAGAACACACCCAAGGAATCACTGCCCAGGGGATCCAGTCCTAACCCCTCCACGTATGATTCAATGACCTCACATTCCGGTCATCATCTGTTTTTGAACTTTTTTCGTGTCTACACACTTGACCAGAACCACACGCTAAGCCTCCTGGACCATCTTGAGTACATCTGCTCTCTTTCACTTCCACTGCTTCTGCCTCAGCTCAGGTCAGGACAATTGCTGTATATCCTGTACTTAGTCTTACCTTCATCAACCCATGCTCTAGTCAAGTTCAAGGGGCCATCTTCCTAAAACACGCCCTTGATATACTTTTTGGAAACATCCGATTCCTCAGTGCCACATGGATAACCTAGAATCTTCAGATGGCACCTTTCAATTCCCACATAGTGGGTGCCAATTCATCTTTATACCCGCATCTCCTACACTCCCAAGGGCTCTCCACCCCCTTGCCACAGCTATGTGGTAAATGACTCATCTTTTTGGATATTGTCTTGTATCTTATCTTTATGCTTTTGTTCCTGCCGTGTCATCTATCTGGAACATCTTTCACTGGCTCGTGTCAAGCTTCATAGAAGAACCCATCCTGTGCCCAGCGTGAATTAATCCAACTCCCTTAATATCCCAGTCATACCCTATGTAGAGTTTTGTAGCTGTGTTAATTATGATCTTCCTTTGCCTATGTATGTCTTGCCCATCAGACAGGCTGCTACTTTAGGGCGGGGCAGACTTCCAACACATGGGTGTGTCTCCAGTTTCCAGTACAGGGCTTGGTACACAGCAGGTGCACAATGAACTATATTGGAATGAATGAGTGAGTGAGTGTTATAAGGATTTCAAGAAATGTTTAGGAAAGAGAGTATGGGATCATTTGACAGACTTGTCACCTGTTATACACCAGACATTCAAATGCATCATGTTCTCAAACTTAATCTCAGAGATCCAGGGATGTTAAGTCATTTGTCCGGTTTGGCCTCATTTGTTTCATTTATAATTCAAGATTATTATTATAAAACAGATGATTATTATAAAACAGTGGTGCTCAAAAGGTGGTGGTTTCTTCCTAGAGACAACTGGCACTGCAATATTTTTGGTTGTCACAATGGAGAGTGAGTAGAGACCAGCCATGCCACTCAATGTCCTACAGTGCCCAGGATGGCCCCACACAACAGATAATGATAAAGCTCCCGATGTAAATATTTCCTTCATGTAAACACAGTGCTGTAATATATGGTTAGGATATTTTACTTTTAGGATTACTCACATATCCCCAAGGAAAGACCTTTGCCAGTAGCCTTATTCTCTTCTGGGATCTTGTTGGTGAGCTCATCTGGGCATGGCTGAGTGTGGCTTGCCCAGCACTGTGGTTAAGGGACCGGGCTGATCCTTGTATTTGTTTTCACAGCAACTGGCGTGATACCAGATCTTCTCACTATGACTGTGCCTTCCTGATGGGTTCTGGCTCTTGGTCCTCTACTACATGCTATGCGCATTGGTATCATTGGATATGTGAGAAGCCACAGGTCTGCTGAGATGCTCCCTTTCCTCTGTCTTCAGTCTTGGGAAAGATTGTCTTGATATGTGACCTCATAACAATTCCCCAGCTTGGCTGCAGAAAAGGGGGTCTCCTGAAAGCCCTAGTCCTCTTGGTAGCGTTGTCTCCCTTTCTTTCCCTTACTTCTAAATTTTGTTGGGGTACATGTAAAATAACACCAGGATGAAACAATGAGCAAAATATATCGTGTAGGACATTCTACAAGACAAATAATCTAGTTTTGAAAAAAAAATGACAGAAAGGCAAATGTCATATTATTAGGTATGATAAAATAAAATATAAATAGATAAAATAAAAGAGTCTTAACTGAGAATAAACTGAGAGTTGATGGGGGGGTGGGAGGGAGGGGAAAGTGGGTGATGGGCATTGAGGAGGGCACCTGTTGGGAGGAGCACTGGGTGGTGTATGGAAACCAATTTGACAATAAATTTCATATTAATTAAAAACACAAATAAAATTTGAATCTCATATAAAAAAATAAAAGAGTCTTAATGACGTAACTCAATGTGTATACCATGTTTGGATTTTTATTAGAAAAATCTTGAAAAAAATCACAATATTTGAGTATGGATTGTATATCAGGAAACATTAAGGCATTTTTATTTATTTGTTAGGTGTGCTAATGGCATGGCATAGACAGATGGTGGATGGATGAATAGATAAATAGATAGATAGATAGATAGATAGATAGAGATATATCACTATATGTTAGTAATCTATACTAACACGAACATGGGTAATACATAGGGGTACATTTGTGTACTCTGTGGGATTTTCTTTAAAATGATAAACCAGGGGTGCCTGGGTGGCTCAGTCGGTTAAGCATCCAACTTCAGCCAGGTCATGATCTCGCGGTCCGTGAGTTCGAGCCCCGCATCAGGCTCTGGGCTGATGGCTCAGAGCCTGGAGCCTGCTTCCGATTCTGTGTCTCCCTCTCTCTCTGCCCCTCCCCCGTTCATGCTCTGTCTCTCTCTGTCTCAAAAATAAATAAATGTTAAAAAAAATTAAAAAAACTAAAATGATAAACCAAATAAGGGGGAAGATTGTAAGAAACTCAATTGGTCGAGTGTTTATAATTATTAAACCTTGAGACACAGGAGTTCATCATTTATTCTGTCTAATTTGTGCCTACAGGAACATTCCACATAAAATTTTAAATTAGTCAATGCAATTCATAGTAACTTGTATAAGGTAAACACGATTCAGAAAGAAACTCAGCAAACTTGTGGTAGAACAGAAATGTCTGAATCTAGAAGTGAGATCTATGTATAGTCCTACTATAAATATCATATTTCACAGTGTGGCATTGAGAACATTCCATTTTAGCTTGGGAACAATGTATGGATTTCTACAGTTATGGATTTCTCTTCAACATTATCCTGGGGGTCCTAGACAAAGCAGTACTATACCTCTCCCCTCCCTCCCCCCAGAAAAAAACCCAAGAAACAAAAGTACTAAAATTTGGGAAAGAAGATACAAAACCATCAGTTTTCACACACGATACCCTTGTTTTCACAGAGACACCAAGGCTGCTGCTCACACCTTTAGAATTTAGAAGTGTGTGCCAAATTTTCTGCATTCAGAGTCGGTATAGAGATTGTGTTTTATGAGCCAAGAGCAAATCGATAGACAAAGAAATATTTGGAAAATATCACACCATTGCACAAAAACGTTAAGTGACCTTCAGAACCACAGACATTCCGATGTCTTTAAGCGAAAAATTAGAGACTATGCATGAAGACACAGGCACTCACTATAGCAGGAATGATAGGATATTACATGTTTAGTGTGGCTCTACCCACATAACAAATACTTAATACATTATAACCATTATTGGTAATAAGATATTTAAAAGTTTCATCATGGAAAACATTGAGTACCACACCTTCCTCTGTCAACCAAGAGGGATGAATCTGAAAAAAGCCACTATTCTTGGGACCAACTATTTTCCCACAGAGGCACGCTCTCTAGACTTAGAGGCACGCTAGGGAGGATGAGCTAATTTTATTCCCTCTAACAAGATTCTCTGGGGATCACGCTTCAGGAGGTCAGAAAGTCTGGTATAAACCTGTTGGTGGTGCCCCTGCTTTGGCTCCCAGAGAAAACATGTTCCTCCTCTACAGTCAGAAGACAATGTGGAGGCAGCAGTGGCCCCTTCCCCCTGGAAACACAACACCCATGGGCTGAGAGGTCCTGGGATTTGCCAGAGGTACAGCAGCCACTGGTCAAGTAAGTGTGTCAAGAAGACAAGCTGTAGAGGCATGGTCTCAGGTTTCAACTTCCTCCCTGGAACTTCTCCTCAAAGGTCGGGGAGCTGCCTGCTCAGTGTTCCCCGCCAAAACTTTAGAGTGCCTGGTGTCATAGCCTCGTGGGTGGACAGGGTGTTTGAGCTGGTCGAGAGAGTGGCCACTAGAGCCAGAGCTCAGGCTGAATTCTAACTCCATGCAGAAGTGAGGTGTGGAGCCTCAGCTGCCTGCCCCATGCACTTGTGGAGGGTTCAGTGGGGGTGCTACATGTCAAGTGGGTTAGCTCAACTGTGGATTTGCGTCAAATAAGCATCACTGTCCTGCTTAAAGTTAGTCAGTTTGGGCAGGTGCTGGGGGAGGAGAGAGCAGGGGTTTCAACCTAGTTCAGCAGTCCTCAATGGAGGGCAATTTCAATCCCTTCCCAAGGGGCCTTGAGATGTTTCTTCTTGTTGCAGCTGGAGTGGAGGGGGGTGCTACTGACCAGGGGTGTTGCTCAATATCCTGCAAATATACACAAGGTGGTCCCCACCACAAAAAATGATCTGGCCCCAAATGTGTGCAGACTCCAGGAAGAGAATCCCTGGGCTTGAGCTGTGAAGTTGGATTGGACCCGGGTCTGCATTTCCACAGGCTCACTGGCTGCTGGGCTGTGGGAGGCGAGAGTGGCCATGGGGAGACCAGGGGATGATAGATCACCCACCTGGGAGTCTGTAGTGAACTTGGGCTGGGAATGAACTTCCTGCTTCTGTCCAAGAGACTAAGATGATGCTTAAAAGTCCACAAATTCAGAATCACTGGGATGTGAGAGGCAGGACAGGAGTGGCAGGCAGTGCCCAGTGCTTGACTTGGTTGTCCAGGTTGTGCACCCCACGGAATGCCACAGTGCAAAAAAACTCCCAGGGCCAACTTCAGCGGCTTTGGCAGGGGGATCCCATTTCAGACCTCGTGAGACGGGATTGCCTGGGGTGGGGGCGGTGTCTGGGAGTGATGTCCAGGAAACAGCAGGATAATCAAGCAGGAATTGGAAAAGAGGTGGATGCTGAGTCAGAAATTCAGAATGAATTTAATCCATTGAATAAAAAGTGCAAGTAAGTATGGAAGACAATTGAGACCGCCCTCTGCCCCCCCACCCCCGCCACCCCATGCCCCCACACTAAGACACCTGCCACCTGTAATATAAAAAAACATTTTCTGGGGTGCCTGGGTGGGTGGCTCCGTTGGTTAACCGTCTGATTCTTGGTTTCGGCTCAGGTCATGAGTTCACAGTTTGAGAGTTCAAGCCCCGTGTTGGGCTCTGCCTTAACAGAGTGGAGCCTGCTTGCAGTTCTCTTTCTGTCTGCCCCTCCTGGGCTCTCTCCCTCTCAAAATACATAAATAAACTTAAAGAACAAAACCCCAAAATAAATATTTTCATACCTCAGATGTACCCTGAACATGCCTTGCCATATGGTATGTGGATTGCAGGGTGAACAGCATGGGGGAGTCCATAGATACAAAAAACAAAAACAAAAACAAAAACAAAAACAAAACACCAGCCAACCCAGATATTCACTCTTTTTCTCAGCCTTCCGTGGATAAAGATGACTGGATAGCTTTGGAGAGTCTATTGTCATTCACAAATGTGTAATGTTGCTCCCAGGGTGAGATTTCTGCCACCCCACCCCCTTAACACCAGGCTTGGCCACTGAAATGTGGGTGGAGGTGAGAGAAGGCTGTTTCCTGGTAAAAGCTCTTTGGAGCCAGCCTACCCTTCACTTTTTCCATTGCTGTGATAACTGGCAGTGCCCCAGACACAGAGGTTTGTCTCTCTGCCTGAGTTCTGGACTGAATTCATCACGAAGCACAGCCATAGCAACCTATGATGGGCCTGCAGCCCGAGAGGGAAATAAACCTTCAGTGCTGTCAGCCACCAAGATTTGGGCGTGTATGTAGCTGGAGTGTACCTTAGCCTAAGTGGACTTAGAGTCAGTGGGCTGCCCAGGGTCCGGGTAACGCAAGCAGTGCCTGGGACATGGGGCCAGAATTTGTGGGCAAATAAAGATTGTCTGTCTCCAACACTGATGCTAAGAAGCATAAAATGAATGAAATTAGCTCCCTTTGGAAATAACCTGCACCAAGATATAATTAATCTGCGCATGCTCTTACAGCCTGACAACGAGACTGATGGAAAAGATACGTGTCCTTGTAACATTTTAGAGTGTGCCTTTAAAAGCAGCTTCTGTAGAGCTCCACATGAATTGTCTCATTTACTCCTCCCAAGAAACTGAGGCTGTGGGAGTGTCTGTCACTGGCTAACACAGCCAATGAGTGTCAGAGATGGTATTCAAACAGGGTCTGTCGGAACCCTTGCTCTCAGCCACTAAGAGGTCTTAATATTCATGAGGTTCAGCATTTTCTGTATTCACCCACCACATCTTCACAACTATGTGGAGCAGCTATTATTATTAGCCTCACTTTAAAGATGAGAAAACTAAGGCACAGAGAAGTTAAGTAACTTGCCTAACTCACACAGCTGGTAAGAGGCAGAGCTAAGATTTAACTCCAGGCTGTCTGCCTTCAGAATTGATGCCCTTAATCACAATTGAAAATATATTAAAAATGAATGAAAAAATAAAAAATAAATAAAGAATATTTTCATTTTAATTTTTTTAAGTCTATTTATTTATATTGAGAGAGACAGAGAGAGCATGAGCTGGGGAGGGGCACAGAGAGGAAGAGAGGAAGAATCCCAAGCAGGCTCCATGCGCAGACCCCGACACAGGGCTCGAACCCATGAACTGTGAGATCATGACCTGAACTGAAGTCAAGAGTTGGATGTCCAAGTGACCAGGCGCCTTTATTTTTATTATTTTTTAAAACAAGTCTTGGAAATAGTATTTTATTTAGGCTATTTATTTGGTTTATTTCTTCCCCTATCTTTCGTGAGTCATAATTGGCAGGTAAAAATGTATATAATTAGGGTATACAACTTGATACTTTGATATGTGCCTAACTGTGAAATAGTCACCACGATCAAGCTAATTAACATATATCACTCTTTATCTTGATAGCATCACTGGAAACTCCCAGTAATAAAAATAACTGTCCACATTACGTGTTAGGTATGGATTTAAGGCCCTTGTACACAGCTTTATCACTTAATTCTTGTAATGATCCTAAGAGGTTAGAATTATTAGTTCCTTAAGCACATGAGGAAACAGGCTCAGAGGGGTTAGTGAGAGGAACCCTGAAGGCTGGGTGGGAAGGACAGTAAGGCGATGATCCATTTCTTCCTCCAGAGTCCACTCACTGTTGACGCCCTTGTTTCTGGCCTCAGAACTGCCCGGATATGGAGAATCAGACCCGAGTCTTCGAATTCATCCTCCTCGGCCTCTCCGAGCAGCCCCTACAGCAGCAGGTGCTCATTGGTATGGCCTGCAGCCTGTATCTGATCGGATGCATGGGGAATCTGCTCACCATCCTGGCCATCCTCTTGGACCCTCACCTCCACAGCCCCATGTACTTCTTCCTCAGCAACTTGTCTCTTCTGGACATCTGTTTTACCTCCACCACCGTCCCCAAGATGCTGGTGAACTATCTGTGCAGACACAGCACCATCTCCCCCCAGGCTTGCCTGGCCCAGATGTATTTCTTCATTGCCTTTGGGGCAGCGGAAAGCATCCTTCTCTCAGTCATGGCTTATGACCGCTACCTGGCCATCTGCTGCCCGCTGCGCTACATGACGATCATGAACGTCCTTCGTTGTGCCTTGCTAGTGACCGTGCCCTGGACCTCAGCAAACCTCATCTCCATGGTCCATACCATCCTGATGACCCGCTTGTCCTTTTGCACCAATAGGATCCCACACTTTTTCTGTGACATTAATGCCTTGATCAAGCTTTCCTGTTCCAACGCGCAAGTCAACGAGATGTTGATGCTGGTCCTTGGGGGTTCGGTGGTTCTGATGTCTTTTGTGTGTATCATGGCCTCCTATACACCTATTGCTGCGGCTGTGTGGAAGGTGCCCTCAGCCCAGGGGAAGTGGAAAGCTTTCTCTACCTGTAGCTCTCACCTTTGTGTCATCTCTCTCTTCTATGGGACTATTATTGGGGTCTACTTCAACCCTGTGTCCACACACACCACCCAGAGGGACATGGTAGCCACAGTGATGTACACCATGGTCACCCCCATGCTGAACCCCTTCATCTACAGCCTTCGGAACCGCGATCTGAAGGGTGCCCTCAGGAAACTTCTTAAAGGAAACCACTTGGCTAAGCCTCTTTGAAGACTCTTTTTAGACCCTTTTTAGACCCAATTCCTTTTGAAATAAACTAATTTTTTCCCAATTTTTGAACTCAGGGTGTTTTTCCCCTTTTTTATTTTTTACATTAAAAAATTTTTAATGCTTTATTTATTTTTGAGAAAGAGAGAGACAGTGTGAACAGGGAAGAGGCAGAGAGAGAGAGAGGGAGACACAGAATCTCAAGCAGGCTCTAGGCTCTGAGCTGTCAGCACAGAGCCCAACGTGGAGCTTGAACCCATGAACTGCGAGATCATGACCTCAGCTGAAGTTGGACACTTAACCCACTGAGCCACCCAGGCGCCCCATTTTCCCTTTTTTTTTAAAGGTAGAAACCAAGTTTTAGTCTTCATGTAAGCATTTTATTTTTTGTTGAATTATTTGACATAGAACATTATGTAAATTGAGGTTGTACATGTTCATTCAATACATTTATATATTGTAATATGATTGCCAGTATAGCAATATTTAGCACCTCTATCACATTACATAATTACCCTTTCTTGTTAATGGCTGAGATAATTAAGTAGTCTTTTAGCAAGTTTGATGATTGTAGTATAATATTGTCTATATTCATTACACTGTGCATTAGACCTGTCTTATTTACCACTCATTGCAAGTTTGTACCCTTAAACAACATCAGTCTTATCCCTGCACCCTCCCTCCCCTGGAAACCACCACTCTATTTTTTCTAGATTCCAAGTGTAAGTAATATTGCACAGTGCATGTTTTTCTCTGACTTATCTCACTTAGCATAATGTACTCACGTCCATCCATGTTGTCACAAAGGCAGGATATCTTCCTATCTCACAGATGAATTATATTCGTGTGTGTGTGTGTGTGTGTGTGTGTGTGTGTATCACCTTTTTTACCCACTCATCCCTTGATGGGCATTTAGGTTGTTTCCATATCCTGGCTATTGTGAATGATGATGCAATAAATAGAGGAGTGCATATATCTCTTCAAGATTTTGTTTTCACTTCTTTTGGGTATATACCTGGAAGTGGAATGGCTGGATTATAGAGTAGACCTGTTTTTATTTTTTGAGGAAACTCCATGTTGTTTTCCATAGTGGTTGGACCAATTTACATTCCCACCAACAGTGCACCAGGGTTTCCTCTTCACTACATCCTCCCTGACACCTGTTGTCTTTTGTCTTTTGAGGTGGTATCTCATTGTGGTTTTGACTTACATTTCCCTGATGTTGAGCATCCTCTCGTGTGCTTGTTGGCCAATTTGATGTCCTCTTTGGAAAAATATCTATTTAGTTTGCCCCCCCTCCCATTTAAGTTGGATTGTTTGTGTTTTTGTCATTAAGTTGTATGAGTTCTTTACACATTTTGGGTTAACGTTTATCCAATATACGGTTTGCAAAATTTTTCTCCCAATTTTTTGATTGTCTTTTCATTCTGTCAATTGTTCCTTTTCCTGTGCAGAAGTCTTTGAGTTTGCTGATTTTTGCTTTTTCTGTTTATGCTTTTGGTGTCATATCTAATAAATCATTGCCGAGACCCATGTTGAGGGGCTTCTTCTAAGAGTTTTATGGTATTGAGTCTTATGCTTAAGTCTTTGATCCATTTCAAGTTAATTTTTGTGAGTGGTGTGAAATAGAGTTCCCATTTCATTGTTTCGTGTGGCTTATCCAGTTTCCACACACCATCTGTTGAAGAGAGTATCCTGTCTCCATTGGATGTTTTTGGCTCCCTTGTTGAATTTTAGTTGAAATTAAAAGCTTTTCATGGTGTTTTTTCTTGGTTCACAGACACAACATTAAAAAAGTATCCCCTTACAAATTTTTGTTAATGTTTATTTTTGAGAGAGAGAGAGAGAGAGAGTATGAGCAGGGGAGGGGCAGAGAGAGAGAGAGAGAGAGAGAGAATCCGAAGCAGGGTCCAGGCTCTGAGCTGTCAGCACAGAGCCCAAAGCAGGGCTCAAACTCATGAACCGTGAGATCATGACCTGAGCTGAAGTCGGACACACCCAGGTGCCCATAAAAAAGGTACCCCCTTTTTCATTCCTTCAATTCTTTTGATGACACCCTGAGAATATTTTGATTTGATGTTACTGTGCCTACAACACTTTCCCCATGACATCCCTTTGGAAAGTGAGAAGGAGGGTCTTTGGCTCAGAGCCTTCAGCAGGCAACAGCAGCTAGCTAGAATTTAAACAATATTCTTTAATTTTTAAGATGTTCTCTTTTTACTCTTATCTTCTGTATCAGTTGTGGTTCAGGTGGAAAAAGATAAAGTGTGCTCCCGCTTGCACACTTATTTATGTCCGATAGTTTGGGTTTTCTATGTACAGTAGTGATCTATTAGGTTCTAATGAAGAACTTTAAAGGCTTAACAACATTCAGTAGAAAAAACCCTACCAAGTAAATAAAAGCATTGCTAGTACCTGAATGTACTTTGACTCAAATAACAGGAATGGGAGATACTGGATCAGACAGATTGCACGTGCTGAGTCAAGAGCAAAACACTGGGATTTCATGATGGTGGGGCACTGGCTTTAAAACCTGACAGACTTGGGTTCAAATTCCCCACTCCCTCATGAATAGGTTGAATGTCTCTTATCTGCTCACTTTCCCTTTGAGTGTGAGTTTTCTCCTTCATGGAGTGCAGGCTGTACAATATCCCTTCTAGCCTGTTGCTGTAAGTCAATTAGCTTCACATCTCAGCACTACTGTTTTCTCACCTGTAAACGGAAGTTAGTAATGGTTCCCCTCTCTCCAGGTGGTCATGAGAATTCTATAAAAAAAACGTAAATCACTTATCAAAGGACTCCGTGCATAATAAGCATTGGACCAATCAGACTTCTGTGGCTCAAAAAAGATAGACATCACAATTTTAAAAAGCTAAAAATGTATTTTTTTTAATTTTTTTAACGTTTTTATTTATTTTTGAGACAGAGAGAGACAGAGCATGAACGGGGGAGGGACAGAGAGAGAGGGAGACACAGAATCCGAAGCAGGCTCCAGGCTCTGAGCCATCAGCCCAGAGCCCGACGCGGGCCTCGAACTTACGGACCGTGAGATCGTGACCTGAGCTGAAGTCGGACACTCAACCGACTGAGCCACCCAGGCGCCCCTAAAAAGCTAAAAATGTATTTTAAATAAACTATCCTTGATCGTCATCAGCAGCGTTTTTTTTTTTTCAAACAAGAGTTGCGAAGTTATTTGTGGAACTGATTTTTAAATGGTTTCAACTCTTTTTCTTTCTTTCTTTCTTTTGTTCTTTCGTTCTTTCTTTCGTTCTTGGAGAGAGAGTGCAAGTGAATGAATAGGGGAGGGGCAGAGGGAGAAGGAGAGAGGATCCCAACCAGCTTCATGCTCAGTGTAGAGCCCAAAATGGGGCTCGATGCCACAACCCTGGTATTATGACATGAACTGAAATGAAGAGTCAGACACTCAACTGACTGAGCCACCTAGGCACTCCTCAACTCTTTTCTTTTTTTTTTTTTAATTTTTTTTTCAACGTTTATTTATTTTTGGGACAGAGAGAGACAGAGCATGAACGGGGGAGGGGCAGAGAGAGAAGGAGACACAGAATCGGAAACAGGCTCCAGGCTCCGAGCCATCAGCCCAGAGCCCGACGCGTGGCTCGAACTTACAGACCGCGAGATCGTGACCTGGCTGCGCCACCCAGGCGCCCCTCAACTCTTTTCTAATGGAGCCAGAAGACACTGAAAAAAAAAACCAACAACCCAGAATTTGAGGCTTTGTCAATTCATGAAGAGTAACAGGATTCAGGATGGAAGAAAACATCAACATTGTAAAATCAAAGATTGTGTGGTGTTTCTGAGAATTATTGCCCACCTTTGTGCCAGATAGAGATATAAAGTGTTTATTTTTAAAGAGAAGACTTACAGAAAGAAACAAGAAAAGACTCCTTGACTGTATCTTTTGTTACTTTGTTTTTACTTTTGAGTTAATCCTTTCAACAAGTTCTACTGTATCTGCTGATGTTTTGTGTTTATCACCTTACCAGACTTTGGAAAACAAAAGTCTTGCCAGAACTGAACTTTGGTGAACAAATCCCATCCCACTTACCTTCTGGATTTCTTTAGGGTAATGATCTTCCTTCTATTTATTCCCAAATCTCTGTCTCTCAGTGAACGTCTTCCCTCACCTCCTGCCTCTGGGTTCACCTCCACTGGTACGTTAGCATTTGCCAGTTTCCGTGTTATAAATCTTGCCCCGTGGCTGAAGCACCCACAGAGATGCACAGTGGCACGCCATTACATCCTAATTCCACAATACACATACAATAGTCATGAAGAGCCCCAAGAGTACAGATAATAGTGAAGTGAAATAAAATAATTGGGAAGTAATGGCTTTTGAACGGTTATTACTATTTTAGAGTTTAGGTTCTAGATTTTATTACTTTTTGACTTGCTCAGTCTTTAAGCAAATTATCTCTAAGAACTTCCAATACTTTCAGATAGAAGGCTCGGTCTCATTATTTGTAGTAATTTGTAGTTTCATAAGACCGTCATCCTTTGGTTTCAGTGCTAAGAACATCAAGTTAACCTCCCCAACAGTGACAGATGTAAGAAGAGGGGCTCAGTCCCAGATTACCCTCATTTATTTAATTTTAAGTTCAGATAGTTTACTTTTAATGACAGCTGTGTTTAACAACTGGCTCACAAAATTCCTGAAAATTTAACAACTGGCTCTTGTGAGGGGGCTTGGGCTGCCTCCAGCACGTCGCTGAACATCTCCCTCTGACCCATATCCTCCAGTCATCTGATCATGTCACTTTCATGATTAAAACTCTGGGTTGACTCCCCCAGACTTCAAGAGGAAGCCATAGCTCCTTAGACCAACACCCCACCTGTGACCCTCTGCCCCCTCTCCTCTGATTGGATGAATTCTTCTCATTCTTTAAGATTCTGGATGCTGGAGCTTTCCTGGTCCTGGCCCCACTGCATGCTGGCTCAGCATCTTAGGACTGTAGCTCTAATAATTTTGCCTTCCTCATCAGACTGTGTACTCCACAGAAGAAGGCATCTGGCTTCCTTCATCTTTGCACCTTGGTGTCAGGTACATAGTAAGTGCTCAATAAATATTTGCATATTTCTGACTTAGTGTGAGCATGTCTTTAAACCCAGACTAGTTCTTTTATGTGTTGCTGCAATAGGTAAGATGCGAATTGTTCAAGTCAAAGTTCTTCCTTCTATCCTAATCATTCCCAAGCTTTAAAATTCCTCCAAAAATTTTAAGGCCATAATTGTTCACATACTTTTATGCTTTACTTCTATAAACCCTTCCAATATGTCTAAATACCCTGGGATTCATTTTTTTTTAATTAACATATTTTTCCTCTTTTTTTTTTTTTTTTTAGTTTGAGAGAGACAGAGAGCATGAAGGGGGAGGGATGGGGAGGGGAGAGAATCTTAAGCAGGCTCCAGGAGCCTGATGTGGGGCTCTATCCTATGATCCTGGGATCATGAGCTGAGCTGAAATCAAGAGTTGGATGCTCAACTGATAGAGCCACCCAGGTGCCCCTGAGTTAACATATTAATATCCTTTGACAAATACTAATACCAGCCCATTACACCAAAGACAACCATTCATACTTTGGTATAAATCAGTGTTGTGAAAAGTCATGGCCTTGAGGGACTGGGACACCAGAAAAGAAGTCCTGGTGGGGAAGGAGAATTGGGAAGTGCACGTATTAGATGTTGCGATATGGAGAAAGCACAGATCTGGTGCACCCCCACCCCCACCCTCATAGAACAGAGGGTTGGCTGGGCCCACTGGACTTTCATGAAGGTAGGAGCCATGTCAAGAATCAGAAGTTCCAGGGTCGTCTAGATGGCTCAGTCAGGTAGGCGTCCGACTTTGGCTCAGGTCATGATCTCACAGTTCATGGGTTCGAGACTCACGTCGGGCTCTGTGCTCATAGCTTGGAGCCTGAAGCCTGCTTCAGATTCTGTGTCTCCCTCTCTCTCTGCCCCTCACCCCCTCACACTCTGTCTCTCTCAAAAATAAATAAATATTTTTTTAAAAGTTAAAAAAAAAAAAAGAATCATAAGTTCCACAAAGGAGAAAGCAAGACCAAAGAGAAGCAGGAAAGGAACAAAACACGGCCTAGAACCTTTTTTACGTTCTTACCTCTGTGCCAAAGGTGTGGGTCAAGGATATGCCAGGTAGACGTAAAGGTATAACAGAAAGGTAACAGAAGGGAATGCAGTATTTATTCCTAAACGGTTTTGCTTAGGTCCGCCCCTGACGGCAGCCTCTGCAATTGACAATGGCATGTATTCAGTGAACACTTACTATGTGAAGCACCGTGGTACGGGCTGGACACACCTGGTGAACAGAGCAGGCCCAATCTTGTGCGTAGGATAGATGACAAGCTGATAAGGCATTTGTAAATACAGACGGATCAGTGATGGGGAAATTATGAGGGCATTCTGGAAACTCAAGGGGCCAAATGACCCAGATCAGAGAGTGTGGAAGGCTTCCAGGGGGTGGAACATCTACCGTCTAACTTGAGGCCCAAAAAAACGAGTAGAAATGAGCCAGGCAAACAAATGATGGGGAAATCCGAGTGTCTCGGTTACCGCCTTTGGTTTGTTCTCTTCCTGCCACTGAGATGCCCTTCTCATCTTTCTCTTGTTCCCAGTATCAACTATTAGTCTCCCTGAGTCACTCCTCTCTGTTCTTCTCATGACAGTGGAGACTCCCTTTGTTGAGAACCTGCTGTGGGTCGCATACTATGCTTTAGGGTTTTATAGGCAGAGTTCATTCAACGCCCTTACTAGGGGGTATGGCTTCACAATCCTGATTGCACAGATGGGAAACTGAGGCAAAGAGAAGCTGGCTGAGACAATTACTCAGAGTCTGCATCCAGCTTGTATTAGCTTGCTAGTGCTTCCATAACAAAGTACTGCAGACTGGGTGTGTTGGATAACAGAAATTTAGTTTCTTACCATTCTGGAGGCTTACTGTTCTGGAAAGGTGGTTTTTTTTCCCCCTGAGGCCTCTCTCCATGGCTGAAAAATGCCATCTTCTCCCTGTGTGTTCACGTGGTCTTTCTGTGTTCAAGTTCCCTCTTTTTTTTTTTTAATTTTTTTTTCAACGTTTATTTATTTTTGGGACAGAGAGAGACAGAGCATGAACGGGGGAGGGGCAGAGAGAGAGGGAGACACAGAATCGGAAACAGGCTCCAGGCTCTGAGCCATCAGCCCAGAGCCTGATGCGGGGCTCGAACTCCCGGACTGCGAGATCGTGACCTGGCTGAAGTCGGACGCTCAACCGACTGCGCCACCCAGGCGCCCCAACCAAGTTCCCTCTTTATAAGGACTCCATTTATATTGAATTAGGGTCTACCCATATGACTTCATTTTGCCTTAACCACTTCTTTAAAGATCCTATCTCCAAATATAGTCACATTCTGATGTACTGGGGGTCAAGACTTGAACATGTGAGTTCTGGGAGGACACAGCTCCCAATATAGCCTTCAAGAGGAGCCAGCCCAAAACGAAGTCTCCAAGCTGACAGATCTGAACAAGCCCATCTCTTCCAAGGTACAGGGAATGAGGTCTTTTGGGTATGACTAGTCCTATGAGTAAGAACCACCTGTTGCTGGATTCTTGCCCTCCCCACTCACACAGGGATCTGTGGCCATGCCACAGATGTTCTGGACTCGCCAGAAAAAGGTTGGCAATTATTCCCCATCCCAGTCTCGTTGTCAGCAGAGACTGTATACCTTTTGTAATGAAAGCCCTAGTCTCCTAGACGATAATGATCGGTGAAAGTTGCAACCACTCCATGAAAGGAAAGGCCAGACACACATCAGAACCCACTGATCAATCCTAGTGCCACTAAAAGTGTATCTGTCGGACGTCACACTCCTGATATCACGCAACAGAGAACACACAACACCCCTTATGAAGTAATGTTGCCTAAAAATTAGAAACTGAATCCAATCAAGCTTCTACCTTTAGCCACTAATAGTTTATGACAGGAAATACAGCAGATAGAGTTTGAGTCTGCCAGGAAGGGACAGAGGGCATTAAAAGTGAGGCCTACTGCACCCAGATTTACAGAACTGAAAGAATCAAGCAATCTACCTAAAGGTGAAATACGGAAAGATTCCCATTAACATCAGAAATTATAAGAATGCCTACTCTCAATATATACCTATATTGAATCCTTATGTTGTACACCTGAAACGAATATAATGTCACAACCTGGTGGGGGATATGGATAATGGGAGAGTCTATGCATGTGCATGGCAGGGGGTTTATAGGAAATCTCTGTACCTCCCTTTTAATTTTGCTAAGAACCTCAAGCTGCTCTAAAAAAAAAAAAAAGTCCTAAAAAATAAGTTAAAACCCAACTTGAAATGTTTTCACAATATTTTGGTAGATTAAAGTTTGAGAGGCTGGCAAACTTTCTCTGTAAATGGACAGACAGTAAATATTTTCAACCTTGCAGGCCACACTATCTCTGTCACAACTACTTAATTCTGCCCCCAGAGCACAAAAATAGCCCTGGTTGATGAATGGGCATGGCTGTGTTCCAATAAAACTTCATGTATAGAAACAGAAAATCTATGACAGTAGTTTTTCAACCCTAAAACTATAGTGTAAAAGCATTAGAAGAAACCAAGGAGAGTGTTCCTGACAGGAACAGTAGTAAGGCACAAGAAACAGAAGGCAAAGGAAAAAGATTGGTAGACAAAATTAGTGCTTAGAATCTCTTCAAAAATGCCTGTAAGAGAATAAGAGGAAGACAATCCAGCAGGAAAATGAAGAAAGGCTTTGGAAAGATATATTAAAAGGAGGAAACTCATATGGTTAATAACCAATGGAGATTTTTTCAACACCACTAGTTATTAGGGGAATGCAAATTAATAAAAAAATTTAATACTTATTTATTTTTGAGAGACAGAGAGAGACAGAGCGCAAGTAGGGGAGGGGCAGAAAGAGGGAGACACAGAATCCGAAGCAGGCTCCAGGCTCTGAGCTGTCAGCACAGAGCCCAACGCGGGGCTCGACCCCATGAGCTGTGAGATCATGACCTGAGCTGAAGTCGGACGCTCAACCGACTGAGCCACCCAGCTGCTTCTAGGGGAATACAAATTAAAGCCACAATGGAAGATCACTTGGCAACCATATTGGCAAAATTAAGTTTTACATGATCAAGCATTAGTGAGGGTGTGGGGAAATAAATCCTCTGACACACAGGTGCTGGGAGCATGAATTAGCACAGCCACTTGGGAGTTTAATTTGGCAATTCTTCTTAAATTTAAGAATCATATTTCCTATGCCCTGATCATCTCACTACTTAATTTGTATCTGATAGTGCCTGTGGATAGTAGATGACATACAAAGGTATGTATTGCATTCTTCCTAATAAAGGTGAAAAATTGTAAGCAGCTGAGGTGCTTATCAGTTAAACATACACTGTGCATATTCATAAAATTGAATATTAAACTGATTTTATAAAAATGGGGTGGTTCTATAGCAGTAGTTCTCACCTAGGGGCGATTTTGACACTGTCTGGAGACATTTTTGTTGTAATTGGGGTGGGGAGGCTACTGGCATCTAGCAGGTAGAGACTTTGGGTGATGATGTAAAACTTCCTGCAATGTACAGGACAACCCCCACCACAATGAATGGCCCAACCCCAAATGTCAATACTGCCAGGGACCGGAGACCTTGGCCTCTATAAACTAACATGGATTTCACTTAACAATGCTGAGGAAAAACAAAAACAAAAACAAACAACAACAACAACACACAAGTGACAGAAAGATATCTATCTTAAACCATAGCAAAAACTCATAAGAGTAATCTTATGGATTTGTGTTTGTTCACATGGTCACATGCATACAAAGGTCTGGAAAGATGCCCATCAAATTCGTCATCATGATTGAATGGGTGGCCATTGCATGACTTTTAGCCTTATTTGTGGCATTTCAATTATTTAATAAGGAGATACAAATAGTTGTGGGTTTTTTGATGTTTTAAATCCTTAAAAAGGACATTTAATTGGGAAAATGACCTGGATAGGGAAAGAAAAATGAAGATCAAGAGGGCACATTAGGCAGACTCTTTGGCCCCAGTGGGCCGTGGCAGGGTTACTCTCCTGTCAACATCAGAAGCCAGGGCCCCAAATTCCAAATTTGCAGAGAATTAGACTCTACTTGAGTCCCTGAGAAGCTCAGGTAATTGACTTACTCCTGGCAGGCAGGGAGGGAAGGAAAGTGAGGACATACTCTCTCTGAGGTTGCCCCCTCCCTTATAGGGTCCCAAGGGGTTCCAGCATCCCATCCAGCAGAGGCAGAGGCGGTAGGACCACAGTGAGAGAAGGTGGCAGGTGGGAGCCGAGGCGGCATAAATAATGGTGGTCATGCTCAGGTAAACTCCCCTGCCTAGCTGGCAGGCTCAGAGTGGAAACTCCTTGCCTTGCCGCCCAGCCCTCACCTATACAACCCTTATCTTCAGAGAAAGACTAACTCAGGACCTCCTGCTGGAGTGAGTCAGAGACAGATGCAGAGCCTTGACCCCAGGTGAGTCACCTTCCCCACGTTCCACCTGGATAGGAGAGACCTGTGGAACCAGCATCTGTCCTAGACTCAGCGAAGCTACCGTGTTTACATAATCCTTTGTACAGTTTGAGTCTATGGCATGTGGGCAGGTGGGGTTCCTCTTCCTAGCTTCAAGACAGTGGGATGATTGCTCTACAGGCATTATCTTTTTTTGGAGCTCACATTGCCTTAGAGGGAGGCTCATCGGATAGGTGAGAAACTGAGGCTCAGAGACAGAAGAGCTGCCACTCAAAGTTAGCCAGGATACCTGTCTGGCTTTTCACCTCTCTCCTCTCTGTCCTGCCCAGAAACAAATAGTAAAGGACCAGGGAGAGGCAGAGAAAAGACAGAGATAGGAGGATTCAGGATTGAGAGGCTCCTCCAGCCACCTCCGGGGGTGTAAACAATCAGGGAGGCCCTAGGGACAGATGGAGTGATGGTGAGGAGTTAAGGATGAAAAGAGGGAGAGACAAGGCAGGTAGGAGATGGCTGAGGTGGGAAGGAGGATGCAGGGAAGGGAAACCAAGGAGGTTCACTAAAAGGAGACAGCCAGGATGGGGGCAGACAGGTAAGGCAAGATGGAGGTCTGAGTGACAAGAGAGGCCTAGCCTGTGGTTCTCAGAAGGGGCACTTCTTTCCTCCAAGAGGCATATGACAATGTGCGAAGATACTTTTGGTTATCACAACTGAGAGATGCTACTGGCATCTGTTGGGTACCAGAGATGCACCTCAACATCCTGCAAAACACACACAGTCCCCACCATGAAGAGTGATCCAGCCCCAAATGTCCCTAATGCTGAAGTCAGGAGACCTGGCCCTAGGGGTGTATGTGGGCAGGAGAAGGCCCCATCTTTGCTTTGTCTATGTTCCAGTTAGCCAGATCACACACACACTCTCTCTCTCTGGGCCTGTTTGGTTTACTTACAGAGGAATTCTCCAGGTGGTTTCCTAGTAGATCAATGCCAGGAGGGTTTTAGTTACCCTCTCTGCTGTCCTGGACCCACACCTATAATGGCTTCTTTTTTACTTAAAAAAATTAATGGGATTCACATTTTAGAGCAGTTTTAGGTTTATAAAAAAATGAGCAGATGGTGCAGAGAATTCTTTTTTAAAAAACATATATTTATTTATTTTGAGAAAAAGGAAGAAAGAAGGGGAGGGGCAGAGGGAGAAAGAGAGAGAGTCCCAAGCAGGCTCTGCCCTGTCAGCGTAGAGCCCCACACAGGGCTCAATCTCACAACCATGAGATTATGACCTGTGCCGAAATCACGAGTTGGATGCTCAACCAACTGAGCCACCCCGGCACCCCAGATAGTGCAGAGAATTATTTAAAAATTTTTTTAATGTTTATTTATTTTTGAGAGGGAGACAGAGTGCGAGAGGGGAAGGGGTAGAGAGGGAGGGAGACACAGAATTCGAAGCAGGCTCCAGGCTCTGAGCTGTCAGCACAGAGCCCGATGCGGGGTTCAAACCCACGACCGGCAAGATCATGACCTGAGCCAAAGTCAGTCGCTTAACCAATGGAGCCACCCAGGCATCCCAGATAGTGCAGTGAATTCTTATAGATGCTCTCTCTCCCTGCACCCAATATTTCCCATTAATATCCTGCATTAGTGAGGTGCCTCTGTTAAAGTTGCTGAGCTAATATTGGCACATTATTAAGAAAGGCCCACAGTTTACATTAGGTTTTGCTGTTTGTATTGTACATTCTATGAGTTTTGACAAATGCACAGCATCAGGTATCCACCATTACAAGAGTTCACCAGCTTAACTACCATTGTCCCCAAATCCGAGTTCCACCCATTTGTCCCTTGCTCTCTCTGCCACTGAGCCACTGGCAACCACCAATCTTTTCACTGTGTCCATAGTTCAGCCTTTTCCAGAAAGAACGGGCACCCTTCTAACCGCATTCTGCACCCCCATCATTCCAGAGGGTGATATATGCAGCCCTGGGCCACCTCCTCAGGACATGGTGACTTCTTGTCTTCTCATACATCCTCTCCCTTTTTTGAGATCTTAACTGATACAGGGAGGGAGTGTGTGAATTGTCCAGCATGGGGAAGCTGACATTTCCCCGATCCTGGGAGTGGCCTCTGGCATTCATTAACAGCCACCAGTAAGTGGTGAATATGACAGAGAGGTTAGGAAGAGAGAAGCTTTGAGGTCATTCAAACGTGGGTTCAGATTCTGGCTTCCCTATTTCAGAGCCATGGTCCCTTGGGCAAGTGATGTGTCCTCTGTGGGATTTAGCAGCCACATCTATAAAATGGGGATCATAGCAGGTACCTTATAATGTTGGAGTAAAGATTAAATACAAAACACATGAGCATAGGTGTTGCGTCGATAGAACACATCTAACAAAGGGTAGCTATTCTCATCGAGAACTCAAAATCCAGTGCCAGAGACAGTCACACCTCCAGCATGACACATTATGATGAGGGTCATGATAAAGTTAGGATCAAGGAGTTTTAAACTCATTCAAGAGTCATTGTTTTGGAAGCAGGCAGGAATGAGTGATTAAATCTGCTTTGGGAAGAGAATGTCCGGGAGGACATTTAAATGGAATCTTAAAGATAAACAGGCATTTGCTGGGCGGAGAAGGGAAGGAACCAAGACTGGGGAGCATGCCAAAAAATTGTAACTGCAGCCTCTAGGTCATTGGTTCTCCACTGGGGTTGACTTTGGCAATGCCTGGAGACATTTTTTGTTGTCACGGGGGCTGGTAGTGGCCAAGGATGCAGCTAAACACTTTACAGTGCACAGAACACCCACCCCCCTCCCCATAGCAGAGAATGATCTGGTTCCCAAAGTCAAGAGTCCCACAGTTGAGAAACCTTGCTCTAGATGTTGGAGACCCATCGGAGGTTTGTGAGCACAATCCACATGACCCTGCTCTCACCCATTCAGCCTCTTCTCAGAGGCTCTGGTTTCCATGTTGTTGACCTTTGACTCATCCCTCTGAGATCTCAGAGTGGCAGGACTGACTGGGGGGTTGTTGGAGACACAATCCTGGGGACCTACTGGCAGGTGATGCCCCAAAAGTGGAGAAAGGATACGAGGGGCTCCAGGGAAGGGAAACCAAGAAACTCTGGAAACTGGTGATATTTGGGGAATGCAGCCTCCAGTCACCAATGCAGCTGTTCCCTTCTTTATTTCTCACTACTAGCCTGTCAGGGCTTGATCAGGGACCTGCACCCACCTAATAGGGCACTTACTACTTTTTTCCCCTATTTTTTTTTTATTGCCGTAGAATACGCATAACATAAAATTTGCCATTTTAGCCTTTTTATAGCATACAGTTCAGTGCCATTAATTACATTCACAGTGTTGTGAACCAACCACCTCTGTCTGGTTCCAGAGCTTTCTCATCAACCCAAAAAGAAACCCTGTGTTCGTTAGCAGTCATTCCCCATTCTCCCTCCACAGCCCCTGGCAACCACTGATATGCTTTAAAACACCTACATAAATGAATATTCATAGCACCACTATTCACAACAGTGAAAAGTGGAAACAACCCAAATGTCCATTAAGCAGTGAGTAAATAGACAATATGTGGTTTATCCATACAACAGAGTACTGGTCAACCATGGAAAAGCAACCAGGTTCTCAGAATGTTACATGCTATAATGTGGGTGAGCCTCAAAAACAGTACACAGAACGAAAGAAGCCAGACCCCAAAGGCCACATACTGTATGATTTCATTTCGATGAATGTCCAGAACAGGCAAATAGAGATGGAAAGCAGATTGGGGATTTATAGCCTTTAAAACTTTATACTGCCTAATAAAAAAGATCATTTAAAAATGGTGAAGTTATTCATGAAGAGACACTGAAATCTCATGAAATTGAAGTTATTTGCTGATCACAGACTATGTACATTTGCTCACTTAGTGTGTTGATTTAATTTTTATAGGGAGCACTTGCTGGGTGTCAGGTCACATCCCAAGAATAACTGATTTATTTCTCAAAACAATGCTGAGGGAGGCAGGGGAACATGGAGGTACAGAGAGATGAAGAGACATGCTCACTTTTACACAGTTGGCAGAACAAGAATTCAGGTTGGCTCCCACGTCCCTTTGTCGGATGTCCATGTTGCATTGTCCTAGAACATACGGATGTGCCTCATGAGAGCAGAAAAACACCCAGAGTGTTACTTCTACACAGCCTCTTACCTCTCACTCCCTAAAGAGATACCTCCAGAGAAAGAATCTGATTTGTATTAAGTTAGAGATGCCTGCCAGTCCAAGGATTATAGACATGGGGTAGGGGTGTCTTGTGGTCACTGAGCTATGTGAAGAACAGGATTTATCAGAAGGCAGTAGAAGGATACAATGACAATGGCTGGAAGCTCCAGGGGAGGAATGTTTTCATTCTGGGAGGCAACCCAGAAGGATAGTGAAAGGCACAGTCTTTAGAGACAGCCAGGCACAGGTTCAAGTCTTAGCTCTGCCATTTTGACAGCTTCACCTAGAGCAAGTTGCCTAACTTCCATGCACACCAATATTCTCGTGAGTCTGCTCAAGATGCTCAAAATGCAGGTGATAAAAACAGCACCTCTGTTACTAGGTTAATGAGAGGGTTAAATCTTTTTTTTTAATGTTTTTTTTTATTTATTTTTGCAACAAAGAGAGACAGAACATGAGCAGGGGAGGGCCAGAGAGAGAGGGAGACACAGAATCGGAAGCAGGCTCCAGGCTCTGAGCTGTCAGCACAGAGCCCGATGCGGGGCTCGAACCCACAGACTGTGAGATCATGACCTGAGCCGAAGTCGGACGCCCAACCGATGAACCACCCAGGCACCCCGAGAGGGTTAAATCTTAAGAGGCACAGAGTGGGAACTCAGTCAGTGTGTTAACCTTAAAAATACAAACCCAGTTATTTTACCAGCAAAAGATGTGTTTATTCAGAAATAAAATGGAACCACAATCCAGCGCAAATAGGCCACCACAAAACCAGAGGCAGGTGGGAACAAAGGAAAGGTAGACTTTTTAAGGAGAAAAGGGGTAAGTTGGAAAGGCTGTTATAAAAAGTCCATTAGAATAAACCGAGAGTTCAAAGTATGGTGGCTTCTCACTGGGAGCGTGGGGAGTAGTAGCCACTCCCAAGGTCAAGTCCATCTCTTCCTGTCCTTGTCAAGTTTGCAATGGACTAGGAGGGACAGGGTGTGAGCTCTCTTCCTGCCAAAACCTCTGACTGCATTTTAGTGAGGTTTCCCACTGCTAATTTTTACAAATGCCAGCTGTCATTGATCGGGGCACCCTCTTGAGCAGACCCCGGGATGGGGAAGACCTTCTCCACCAAGTAGCTGAGCTCTGTCTCTCACACTTCGCCCCAGGCACAGTCTCCATGCAGAAAGGCAATTTCTCAGCAGGGACTGAATTCATCCTCGTGGGCTTCTCCACCTTCCCCCACCTTCAGATGATGTTCTTCCTGTTGTTCCTGCTCATGTACCTGTTCACGCTGCTGGGGAACCTGCTCATCATGGCCACAGTCTGGAGCGAGCGCAACCTGCACACGCCCATGTACCTCTTCCTGTGCGCCCTGTCCACCTCCGAGATCCTCTACACCTTGGCCATCACCCCGCGCCTGCTGGCCGACCTGCTCTCCACCCGCCGCACCATCACCTGGGCGGCCTGTGCCAGCCAGATGTTTTTCTCCTTCACGTTCGGCTTCACCCACTCCTTCCTGCTCACCGTCATGGGCTACGACCGCTACGTGGCCATCTGCCACCCCCTGCGCTACAATGTGCTCATGAGCCCCCGCGGCTGTGCCTGCCTGGTGGCCTGGTCCTGGGTAGGTGGCTCGGTCATGGGGCTGGTGGTGACCACGGCCGTTTTCCACCTCACCTTCTGTGGACCCAATGAGATCCACCATTTTGCTTGCCACGTGCCCCCTCTCTTGAAGCTGGCCTGTGGAACTGATGTACCAGTAGTGGCCAAGGGTGTGGGGCTGGTGTGCATCATGGCCCTGCTGGGCTGCTGTCTCCTCATCCTCCTCTCCTATGCCTTCATCGTGGCCACCATCTTGAGGATCCCCTCAGCTGAGGGCCGGCACAAGGCCTTCTCCACCTGTGCGTCCCACCTCACTGTGGTCATTGTGCACTACGGCTTTGCCTCTGTCATCTACCTGAAGCCCAAGGGTCCCCAGTCTCTGGAAGGAGACACCCTGATGGGCATCACCTACACGGTCCTCACCCCCTTCCTCAGCCCCATCATCTTCAGTCTCAGGAACAAGGAGCTGAAGACAGCCATGACCAAGACCTTCCTCAGAAAACTCTACCCAGAAAAAATATGATGATCAGGAAGGAATTACTTGGAAACAGCTAAGTTGGGTTACCAAGTTAGAAATTGCACCCTTGAGGGGCACCTGGGTGGCTCAGTTGGTTGACCACCTGACTCATGATCTCAGGTCAGGTCTTGATCTCAGGGTCTTGAGTTCAAGCACGACATTGGGCTCCATGCTGGGTGTGGAGTCTACATTAAAAAAAAAAAGAGGAAAAAGAAATGGCACCTTGTAAACATGTAATAACCTATATTTATCTGATGCTTTAAGGTTTACAAGGACCCTTAAAGGCAACATCCAAATGCACACACAATGGTTAATCAGCATCAAGAGTATATTCAGAGTGGAAAGATGTATAAGATGATGACACAGAGAAAATCAGATTTCATGATTCTCATCTGCTGCATGACATTTTATCAGGCGGCCTCAAACCTGGGATCTGTTCTTCTCCTGACAGCAGCCAGAGTGGTCTAATTAGTCCCACTACCATTAGTCCACACTGCTAGGAGAAATGGAAGATGTCGGGTCCCCACCTTCTACTAGGCAGTAATGGGTACCTCCAACATGGATTTTGTAAGGCTACAAAAAACTAAGCCAGATTATAGCCGAGGAGAGCAAATCACCCTAAATTTCAGCATTGCACAGATCTGTACAATAACAGTTAGAAACAGTAACAGAGCAGACTCACAGATAAAGTCAAGGAAACCTCTACATTTCAAGTGTGAATCTTGAGCAGCTGCAGGGACACAGAGAAGTCTCTATAATAAGTCCCACCATGAGACATCGCCTGCTGTGTTAGAGAGTGATGTGACACATGGGCCAGTGTGGAACTCTTTGTTGAGCCACATTGAGTTCAGAGTTCAGGATAAAAGTGTATCTCATGATCAGACCAGCTAAATGCTTCCCTGTGGCCATGAGGGGGATTTAAGGTTGATCATACTACATAGTATTTATACTTTGTTGAAAATAAGTGTATTCAAGAGAATGACAAATACTGTATAATATCATTTATATGCAAAGCCTAAAAAAGCTGAACTCATAAAAACGAAGAGTAGAATCATTGGTTACCAGGGACTGAGGGGTGAGGGAACTGGGGAGATGTTGTTTAGGGGTATAAATTTGCAACCAGTAGATATATAAGTGCTGGAGGTCTCATGCACAGCATAATGATTATAGGTGACAATATTGTATCAGTAACTTCAAAGTCCCTAAGGGGCTAGATCTTAATTGTCCCAACCACAAAAATGAAATGATGATTATGTGACATGATAGAGGTGTTAGCTAATGCTACAGTGGCAAGCATATTGCAATATATAAATGCATCAAATCAATACACTGTACACCTTAAACTTACACAATATTATGTATTGATTATATCTCATTTAAAAAAGTTTTTCTTGAGGCACCTGGCTGGTTCAGCCAGTAAAATATGTGATTCTTGATCTTGGGGTTGTGAGTTCAAACCCCATGCTAGGTGTAGAGATTACTTAAACATGAAATTTAAAAAAAGTTTCTTTGACAAATTTAAATTGTTTCTGAATATGAATCTATGCATTCATTTAAAAATAATAATTTATAGGGGCACCTGGGTGGCTCAGTCGGTTGAGCGTCCGACTTCAGCTCAGGTCATGATCTCACACTCGGTGAGTTAGAGCCCTGCCGTTGGGCTCTGTGCTGACAGCTCGGAGCCTGGAGCCTGCTTCGAATTCTGTGTCTCCCCCTCTCGCTGCCCCTCCCCTGCTCATGCTCTGTCTTTCTCTGTCTCAAAAATAAATAAAAACATTTAAAAAAATAAATAAAAACAATAATTTATAGTAATACTTAATGGACAGTAGGTTATAGTGATACTGTTGTGCACAACAACAGATGTAATTAAAATGTACGAGGAATGGGGTTCCTGGATGGCTCAGTCAGTTAAGCATCTGACTCTTGATTTCAGCTCAGGTCATGATCTCATTGTTTGTGGGATCAAGCCCCGCTTCAGGCTTTATGCTGACAGCATGGAGCCTGCTTGGGATTCTCTCTCTCCCTCTGCCCCTCCCCTGCTCCCACTCTTTCTCTCTCTCAAAATAAGTAAATCAACTTTAAAAAGTATTTAAAATGCATGAACAATAAATTAAATTACCTAAAGCTAAAATAAAGAAAATGTTTATTCATGTTTATGTTGAATAATAACTATTCATCATTTGTCCTAAAGTTGGACTCAGTCTTTCCCTATAACTCGAGTGGTAAAAATATCCCATCTTATCATGAAGTGGGAGGATGTAGGAAACAATTTCAGTCAAATGTGGGAAATCCAGACCATCCTTCTTTGCAGAATATACACTGCACTGCATGTTTCCTATTACCCCTCACGAACATTATCTCATCATAGCCACATAAGGGGATCAGGGCAGATAAACACATCCACTCCCTTTGACAGAGGGGAAACTCAGGGTCAAAATGGTTGTATGACTCATCCAAGATCACACAACTTGGTAGGGCCAAGTTTCTGGTGTAGGTCTTTTGTGAATCCTGGTCCTGGCCACCCAATGCTTCACACATCTTCCTATGGTGGGTTTTGTGGGGTGCCTGTCCATGGAGGACTAGTCCACCCTCAAACCAAACACTCCACAATCCTAAGAGACTTTTAAACCACAGGCAGGCACTCACAACCCGCCATGCATGAGCTTTGGGACACTGATGGGTTATTTCTATAGATTCAGGTCTACTTCCTGATTTTAAAATAAGTTTCATCTTGCAGTGAATTCTTATCACACTGAGCCAAGATGCTCCTCTTCTCCAACAGCAAGGCCAATCTGGACAAGAATACAAGCTAGTCTCTTTCATTTTCTTCGTTAAAGGCCAAGTTGGCCTCTGATCCTACTGGTATCTGAATAGACAGAGAACCTGGAAGGTAGTTGGTGGGCCAGTGTGAGTCAGGCCTCCAGTGTCTTATGCTAACTTATTTTGATCCCTTAGGCTATCCACTTCCTGAGGTCAGGAAGTCTGTCTATCTTGCTTACCATCACACAGCATCAACATGATATTAGGAAGACATAAATTGATTAATAAATATTTCTTGGGTGGACCTATGTATTCCCTACAGTACTGAAACAAACCAGAATATTGGTTTATAATATTTACTGTAAGAAGCCTCATTGCCCTCCAAAGCAGTGGGAGATGGTGTAGGGGGAGCTGTGTTTGAGGTCAAACTGACCTGGGTTTGAACTTGCTTCCCATTTTTCCACCGAATTCAATCAACCTCTTACAGATATATTCCACATTTGTGTAAATAAAAGTATATTCAGAGAAATGAAATTTATGATTGGAAAGCATTAGATATATCCATTAGTGAAGGATTGTTAAATGAACATTTGTTCATTCATACTTGAAACACAAAGCAGTTATTGCCAAGTTGACAATAAATTATATTAAAAAAAAACAAATAAATGACAGAAGATTAAAAAAAGAAATTTGATCCTTGGACTTCATCAATGTCCTTTCTCCCTGGGGATCCTATCCAGTATCAGGACTTTATGTACACTCTACACACAGGTGACCCCAAAATTCTTATCTTCATCCCTATCCAATAGCCTACTCAGCATCTCTACATGGATATCTAGTAGGCATCTTAAACTTAATGTGTCCAAAATCTAACTCTTAGACATTTTCATTGCCATTATCATTTTCTCTGTGTCCCTCCCTCTCTCTTTCTTTCTCTCTCTCTTTCTCTCTCTCTCTCTCTCTCACACACACACACACACACACACACACACACACACACACATTCTTCCACAGTCTTTCTTATCTCAGAACACAGCAACTCAATCTCAATTCCTTGAAGACATTTCTGCTCAAAAATCATACAGCCCTTCTCTAACCACACTACACAAAATAGATACACTCCTGGCCATGTCCTATGTCTCTTGATCAGCTTTATTTGTCTGACATGTGTTTATCACCACCTGGAATATACCTGCTTATTAGACATTGTCTGTCTCTGCCCAATAGAATGTTGTTTGAGGTAGTCAGGGACCCTTGGTCCATTTTGCAAACTGCTATATGCCTACACAAAATGCGGTAAGTTCTCAAATATTTGTTGAAGACATTAAGTAAAAAGAATGATGACAAATGAGCATATAACTGTGAGGTACAGTTTTTGTCTACACAATAAGATGGACAAAAAATGTTTCAAGTTTATTAACACTGTTGGAGTGGGTGTGGGGAAATTGGCTGTCACACTTTGTTGTTTGAGCTTAGGCAGGTCACTTCCCCTCTCTGAGCCTACACTGAAAGAATGTAACAGCAACTACCTTCTAAGACAGTTGTAATATTGAAGTAAGACAATGCTTACAAAGGTTTAGCATGGTTAGCATGGTGCCTGGCGCAATGGTAGCCACAGGAGTTAGGATGACATTATAATTTCAAGTTTTTTTAATAAGTTTGGGATCAGAGGGAGAGGTGTAAATTGAAGCAATGACCATCTGGAGCCATCAACTTTGATGTATCCATCTTGGTTATCAGTGCTGCGGAAGGAGTAGGACCTCAGTGGAGAGGATTGGGGTCCAGCAGGGGGCACCACTGGGAGAAGGGTTGCTCCAGCTAGGCTTTCTGACCTAGCCTTTTTCTCCCAGAATCCTCTTCTCCTCCTCTCTGTGGCTCCTAGCCTCCATGCATGGTCCCCATGACTCATCACCATGGCAACAGCTAATGGGACTGGAGATAGGTGATGACACCTGGCTCTCTCAAGAGACAAAGAGGTGCTCTGAATTGCAGGACAGGGCTGTGCAGTGGTTAAGTGATGAAGCAAAGTGGTGTTGGTTGAATTACATCCCATTTCTTGGCCTCGGTTTCCCATCTTTAAAATGGATTCAATAATAATGTAGTCACCTGTTAGGATTGTTCTGAGAATTAAATAACATCGTGTATGTAGGGTTAATTGATGATGACTGGCATCCGATTGCACTCAATGCAGCTTTTAAGATCTTTTCAGTAATTATTGTAGCTTTCAAATGTGTCTCAATTCCTGTGCTAGTTTTGGGAGCACAGAGATGGGTACATTGCTATTTCCTGTTTCTAGGTGATTGGTGGAACGACAGAGAAATATCAGGGCTCTCACCAAGATATGGACCAAGGGCTAAGGGTCACCAAAGGGGCATGACCCTCACCTGTGCCCACCAGAGGATGCTTGGAAGTTTCTGGAGAATTTTTGGCTGTTAAAGTTGAAGGAGGGAGACATATGTCACAATATCTAGTGGGCGAAGGCCAGGGATGACATTCAACACCCCACAATGCATAGAACAGACCCAACCACAAAGAATGAGCCATCTCCAAATGTCAGTCATGCCAAGGATGACAAATCCTATTGTATTTCTTCAACAAACACTTATTGAGCACCTACTGTTTGACAGGCACTTTTTTAGATGCCACTAGGGATATAATGTTAAACTCATTAGACATGACCCCTGATTTCAGTGCTTGTACTTCAGAGAGGAAGACATGGATATTAAACAAATAACCTAATGAACATATATGATAAACTGTGATAAAAGCTAGGAGGAAAAGAAGGGAGTTGCTGTGATAGGAGTTGCTCATAATAGGGGTGGTGACACAGTATGGGGAAGTCAGAAAAGGCTTTCCTGAGGAGGTGGCATTTAAAGCCAGACCTATGGATACGTAGGACTAAGGAAAGGTATTTCAGGTAGAAGCAGCAGTCCGTGCAAACTTCCTGAGGTCTGAGCATGCTTGGTTTATTACCGAACAGCTGGAGAACTAGAGGGGCAGGAGAGCTGGGAAGGGCTGTGGATAAAGCTGGAGTTGAAGCAGTGACCCAACCACACTACAGTTTGTAATATATCTCAAGAGTATATAAATAGACTGGTGATTTTTCAGGTTTTCCCTTTAGCAAGATCCCTCTGGCCTCGGGACATAGATAGTCTGGGAGGTTGGGGGTGGGGGAGGAGGAAAACACCCTTGAGGAGGGAATTGGCAAGGGCAAGGGGGTCAAGTCAACATTGGGGAAGAACAGAACAAGAGGAGTTAAGGCAGCAAACTGCATCTCTCAAGCTGGCCTTTGCCTCCAGAAATTAGCACTGAAACACTTGGTGGCTCTAATTAGTGCAGGGAGAGGGGTCCCCTAAAGTCTGGAGATCTCGCCATCAACAGCCCTTCTCAGCGCTCCAGGCCTTTTAATCACCTCTCTGGGCTCTGGCTATGCCTTGGGGATACCAAAGAATGTGGCACAAAGGGGACCATTAGCAAGGAATGGCAAACAGTGAGGAATGGAGGGGGTGGGGGCAACTTCTAAAAGGGGAAGCTGAATCCTGGCGAGGAGGTGGGACACTTCCCCTGGGCGTGGGGGTGGAGTCCTGGCCAACACTAATGAGCAGAGGGGCGGGGCTCTCTCCCCTGATGTGGAGGGTCTTAACCTAAAACCCTGATGTGTTTACACTGACTTTTGGCACATATTCCTACTTCTATTTTCTATCACCAGATAAGTTAATTATGGCTTCTATTTTTTGGTCTTTTTCAGGGAAAATAAATGCAAGATTATTTGGAGTGGCAAGGAAGGGGAGTCTAGCAAGGCAGGGACTAGGGTCAAGCAAGTGAGGCATTCACCTTGACCACCAAATTTAAGGGGCCACCAAAGAATTCAGTGATCAAGATAAATCATATTTTGGGGCACCTGGGTGGCTCAGTCGGTTGAGTGTCTGACTCTTGGTTTTAGCTCAGGTCATGATCTCACCGTTGGTGGGTTCGAGCCCCACATCAGGCTCTGTGTTGATAGTGTGGAGCCTGCCTAGGATTCTCTCTCCCTCTCTCTCTGCTCACCCTCTCACAATAAACTTAAAAAAGATAAATCATATTTAATGCAACCTTTTTAAAACCAAAATTAATGCAAAAAATGTATGATGAGCAGCGCATCAACATTTTAAATAAAGATGGGATGTAACGGTGAGCTTTCATAGCTCTGCCTCAAACATCTCGTCCTGACCCAGCCCTTCGGGTCTAGAATCTGTCACCTACAGAAACAACATACATTCACTAACTTCAATTTCCTTGGTTGTTTTAAATTTTCAAAGCAACTAACACTAAATCAAAGAATTAAAACGTGGTTTTTTTTTAAATTTCGGAGTGCATTGACATTGTCAGTCCAATTAGAGGAAGTGGATTTTTCTCTGATGACCACAGGGAACCACACTTACAGTTTTTGGATATAATCCAGAAGCCATGTTTGCCATCAGCTCTTTCAAATTCACAGTCTCTCACCTGTTTCCCAGGTCAACCAGTATACTCCAAGACGTCTCTGTATCTGTAGCCAGCTAAGGAGCAGTGGCTACACCCCAAGACTTATGCTGGCCACTTAACATACCTCTACAGGACAACTCTAAGAGGGGTCGATCTTACCATCTGGACTCTTTCTCATTTTGTAAGGGGGGCAAAGGATGTCACCAAATATTGCTAGCTAACTGCCTTGAATCTTCTCAGTATAACCTAGGAATCTGGCTTTAAAAGGGATCAGCATTTCTTTTTTTTTTTAATCTTTTTTTAATGGTTATTTATTTCTGAGACAGAGAGAGACAGAGCATGAGTGGGGGAGGGGCAGAGAGAGAGGGAGACACAGAATCCGAAGCAGGCCCCAGGCTCTGAGCCGTCAGCACAGAGCCAGACGCGGGGCTCGAACCCACAAACCGTGAGATCATGACATGAGCTGAAGTCAGTCGCCCAATCGACTGAGGATCAGCATTTCTTTAGAGCAAACAATTTCATGTTTGAATATAACAATATTTTGCATATTAATACATCTACTAATGAAAACATAGAAATGTTCAGGCAGTTTGGTCGAGATTACGATGTGTCTCACAGATCCTCTCATGCTGGGGGTTTCCTCCTGACCCCCGAGAACGTGTATCTCCAGTTCTGGCTTGTTTTTTCAGGGCTTGCTACAATTGGTCCTCTCCTTGCAATCGACACCTTCATGTCTCCATCTCTTCTTGGAACACACTGGCTTCCTCTCCTCATAATTCCTGAGAAATGTATGCTTCTGACCCCAAGTTCCAGCATAAGAATTTAGTTTTCCCAATTCAGGACAAGACCTTTAACTAATGGATTTAATCCTCTTTCTAGCCCTGTTTCCTATCTTTGAAATGGAGCTGATATATATCTTCCTTGTGAAGTAAAAGAACCCACGTGTGTTAAATCATTTAAGACCATACTTATCTTTGGGGCACTTGGGTGCCTCAGTTGGTTGAGCATCTGACTCTTGATCTCAGGTCAGGTCTTGATCCCACGGTCAACGGATTGAGCCCCGCCTGAGGCTCTGTGCTGAGCATGGAGTCTGCTTAAGATTCTTTTCTCTCCTTCTCTCTGCCTGTCTCTTTTCCTGAAATAAATAAAATTAATTTAAAAAAGGACTATACCTATCTATCATTAGTTACCAGGGAAATACAATCAAACGCACAATAAGATACTACAGATATGACTATAATCAAAAGTTAGATACATTAGCGTTGGCTGAGGCTGTGGAAAACGGGAACCCGCAGAGACTGCTGGTGGGGATGTAAAAATGGAGCCACCACTTTGGAAAGCAGTCTAGCAATTCCTCAAATGATTAAACATAGAGTTACCACATACCCCTCATTTCCACTCCTAAGTACAACACCTCCCAAGTGAAATGTGATGTCCACATAAAAAACTTGTACATGAATGTTTATAGCAGCATTACTCATTATAGCCAAAAGTTAGAAACAACTCAAATATCTATCAACAGATGAATGGATAATAAAATGTGGCCTATCAAACAATGGAATATTATTCAGCCATAGAAAGGAATGAAATACTGATACATGTGGATAAACCTTGAAAACATATTCTGAGTAAAAGAAGCCAAACACGAAAGGATAAATATTGTATGACTTATAAAAATGTTCAGAACAGGCAAATCTATAATACAGTGGATTAGGGCTGAAGGGAAGAGAGGAAAGAGGGATGACACTTAAAGGCTATAAGTTTTATTTGGAGGTGAATGAAAATGTTCTAAATTGACTGATTTGGATTACACATATCTTTAAACAGGTGAATCATATGGTATGTGAATCATATCTCAATAGAACTATTTTTTTTTAATTTTTTTTTTAATTTTTTTTTTCAACGTTTATTTATTTTTGGGACAGAGAGAGCAGAGCATGAACGTGGGAGGGTCAGAGAGAGAGGAGACACAGAATCGAAGCAGGCTCCAGGCTCTGAGCCATCACCCAGAGCCCGACGCGGGGCTCGAACTCACGGACCGCGAGATCGTGACCTGGCTGAAGTCGGACGCTTAACTGACTGCGCCACCCAGGCGCCCCACAATAACTATTTTATTTAAACCTTACCTAGCTGATGATAAATGTCCCTCCCTCCCCCCACCATGGGGAAAAATGGAAGCTGTTATCAGCATAACTATTAACAAGTGAAGGAGAAAGGAAGGAAGGAAGGCGGGTTGGTGCCTGGGTGGCTCAGTTGGTTGGGTGGCTGACTTCTGCTCAGGTCATGATCTCACAGTCCCTGAGATCGAGCCCCACGTTGGGCTCTGTGCTGACAGCTCAGAGCCCAGAGCCCACTTCAGATTCAGTGTCTCCCTCTCTCTCTGCCCCTCTCCTGCTCACACTCTGTCTCTTCACTCTTTCTCTCCAAAAATAAAGATTAAAAAAATTCAAAAAAAAAAAAAGAAAGGAAGGAGGGTGGAAGGAAAGAAGAAAGAAAGAAAGAAGAAGAAAGAAAGAAAGAAAGGAAGGAGGAAAGAAAGAAGAAAGTTGATTGCTTTGTTTCCAACTCGTATATCTGGCTTTATCTTGAGCTGAAGATTCTGTAGGGCAGTGGTTCCCAAAATTCATCCTCAGACCTGCAGCACCAGCACCTGAGAGCTTGTTAGATGTACAGATTCTAGAACCCTAACCCGGACCTGTTGAAGCAGACACTTTGGATGTGGGGCCCAGCAGCCTGTGACCTAACCAGCCCTCCAGGTGACTGTGATGTTCCCCCAACCTTGAGCTCCATTGCCACAGAGGACTCACTGGCTGGTGGCATACCGCATCCCTGCACCTGTCTGGTTTCAATGAACCTGGGCAAGTCTGAGCTTCACTGTGTCCATTTCCTCATTAAAAAACAGGTGCAACCCAAAGGGGCTGCCTGACTCCACCTGAGCACCTCCCTTGAAGCAAGACTCAGCCTGTGGATGCTTCCCTCAATATATCTGAGTACACAACACGTGAAAGAGAAATGGATTCTTATTGAGGATTTCAAAGGGAGTCAGGAAAGGGGAATTATATCAGCACTTTATGGCAACCTCATAAACCTTATAAAATGCCCATTTACAGGCTGCTCATTCCTCAAACTTTTCACCAGTCACATGGGCCCATCACCTCCCTTACGTCCTGGAGGTTAAGGGCCAGCAACTGGTTCTTCTTCCTGTCCCGACCCTTTCTCTCAGCTCTGCCCCACTTCCTTATCCCTCTCCCTCTCCACTTCCTTATCCCTCTCCCATGAAGGCTTCAACTCCATGTGTCCACACATAGCTTTTCTCCCAGGAGAAATTCAGATCCCTCCTCTTTCTTTCTCCTCAACCAGTCATTCAGTTCAGCCAATGAAGGCAACTCCCAAGAGGAGACACCTTTCCTCCAAAAATGTGAAGAATTAAAAATGAACAATCATTTTCTTCATCAAGAATGCTTTCCTTTCTTCAGTGTGGTATTCAGAATGACAGCAATGGTGTGTCTGCGGCAGAGGACACAATGCTTGGTACACAGCAGGTGCCCAATCACAGTTTATTCATTTTGGGCAGAGTCGACATCCCTCATTCACACATTCATGATAAACCATGAACACAGGTTCCCCAACACAGCGACGTGGGCACCCCCTCCCCCAATGCCACCATCAGGCACAGGAACCTGGAGGAAGGTGACATACTAGGTCCATAGTGGGAAGGTCGACACCCCAGTGAATCCAGGAAGAACAAGGTCAACCAGACTGAGAGAAAGGAGAGAACACACACATCTAGAATTCAGAGTACTTGCAAAGTGGGGAGGTGGGGTAATTCCCATATAAGAATCATCACCAGTGAAGTGTAATCATTCCCATTTTACAGATAGAAGCCTGAAGTGCCTCTACCTGACACACCATTGCCACGAAAGGAGCCACTTCAGGAGCTCTGGAGATGGAGTTTTCTGAGGAAGGTCTTGGTCATGGCAGTCTTCAGCTCCTTGTTCCTGAGACTGAAGATGATGGGGCTGAGGAAGGGGGTGAGGACCGTGTAGGTGATGCCCATCAGGGTGTCTCCTTCCAGAGACTGGGGACCCTTGGGCTTGAGGTAGACGACAGAGGCAAAGCCGTAGTGCACAATGACCACAGTGAGGTGGGATGCACAGGTGGAGAAGGCCTTGTGCCGGCCCTCAGCTGAGGGGATCCTCAAGATGGCGGCCACGATGAAGGCATAGGAGAGGAGGATGAGGAGACAGCAGCCCAGCAGGGCCATGATGCACACCAGCCCCACACCCAGGGCCACGGTTGGTACATCAGTTCCACAGGCCAGCTTCACCACAGGAGGCACGTGGCAGAAAAAATGGTGGATCTCATTGGGTCCACAGAAGGTGAGGTGGAAAACGGCCGTGGTCACCACCAGCCCCATGACCGAGCCACCTACCCAGGACCAGGCCACCAGGCAGGCACAGCCGCGGGGGCTCATGAGCACATTGTAGCGCAGGGGGTGGCAGATGGCCACGTAGCGGTCGTAGCCCATGACGGTGAGCAGGAAGGAGTGGGTGAAGCCGAACGTGAAGGAGAAAAACATCTGGTTGGCACAGGCCGCCCAGGTGATGGTGCGGCGGGTGGAGAGCAGGTCGGCCAGCAGGCGCGGGGTGATGGCCAAGGTGTAGAGGATCTCGGAGGTGGACAGGGCGCACAGGAAGAGGTACATGGGCGTGTGCAGGCTGCGCTCGCTCCAGACTGTGGCCATGATGAGCAGGTTCCCCAGCAGCGTGAACAGGTACATGAGCAGGAACAGCAGGAAGAAGGCGGGCAGGAGATGCCTTGGGAAGGTGGAGAAGCCCACAAGGATGAATTCGGACACAGAGCTGTGGTTTCGGCCCAGCATGGCAGCCATCCCTGGGTGGGGAGAGAGCAAGGGCGGCCAGGTGGGCGGGAGCTACGGGTATGTGCTGAGCCCAGCCTGGGAGGACTTCCCCGAGGAGGTACCCCCTCACCCCACAGGCCATGGCCGGTCCCTCGGCCACAGGCTGCTCGTGAGGACGGTCAGCGCTCCTCTGAGCTGCGCGGGGTTCATGGAAGATTGTGGGCTTCAAGTGCTTAGCGCTGATCCTGGTGCGCGGTAAGAACTCAGGACATGATGATAATAATAATACTGTTAATAATAATGGCTACTAGTATTTTATTTTTTTTTAATTTTTTTTTTAACATTTATTTATTTTTGAGACAGAGAGAGACAGAGCATGAACGTGGGAGGGGCAGAGAGAGAGGGAGACACAGAATCAGAAACAGGCTCCAGGCTCTGAGCCATCAGCCCAGAGCCCGACACGGGGCTCGAACTCACGGACCGCGAGATCGTGACCTGAGCTGAGGTCGGACGCCTAACCGACTGAGCCACCCAGGCGCCCCTGGCTACTAGTATTTTAAAATCCCAGTGATAGGAGCTCTGGGTCTCTACTCAGCCACACCTGGATTGAGTTGCCACTAGCTTGTCAGTGCCTCCAATCATTGTGCTAATAGGGAATGGAAAATAAAGAAAAACACAATTCAGTCTTCTTTTTTAAACAGTGATTATGCTGGGGTCTCCCATGAAATATTTTGAATTGGAACAACCTGCTGCTTGTTGGTGTTCCATCTCTGAAAGGACAGCACAAACCTTGCCATCATATGTCCTGTAGGCTGCATCTCCTTAGTGCCTGCTAGGCTTGCTAAGTATTATGGGATGGCTTTTCTCTCTTTTTAGACAAAACTCTACCATGTTATCTGCCTAAGTTAAATAAAGTTGAGACGTTGCCTTAAAACACTCTTGCAACACCAACACCAACCACAACAACATTGGGTTGGTTCCTTAAACTTTTTGAGCCTCAGTTTCCTCCTCGATAAAGGAAGTTGATCATAATAATGTCTGGCTGACAAGGTTGTTATGAGAAGTAAGATTATGCGCTTAATGTACTTACTGTGGGGTGTGAAATAGAGTAAACACTAGAGACACTGAGAATGAGGAAGGGCGTGAATGACCAGAATCAGAATCCCTTAAAAAGTAGCAATTTATGGTTATATCTCTCTCTTTCTAGAGAGAGCATGGAAGCTGGGGAGAAGGGCAAGGGAGAGAGAGAGAGAATCTTTCTTTGGGAGCTTATTTATTTATTTGAGACATGGGGGGGGGGAGGGCAGAGAGAGAGGGAGAGAGAGAATCCCAGCAGGCTCCACACTGTCAATGCAGAGCTTAATGCAGGGCTCGATCTCATGAACCATGAGACCATGACCTGAGCCAAAACCAAGAGCCAGATGCTCAACTGGCTAAGCCACCCAGGTGCCCCTGTATCTCTTTTTTGATTATGCATTTAATGCATTTACCACTTTTGTAATTCCTGGTGTTTCTGTCACATTATTTAATACACACACGCACACACAGCTCAAGTATATATACACACGTATGTGTATATATATGTGCAAAAGCTAATATATACTTATATATATACATATATTAACTTGTATAAATATACACAAACATGCATACACTCCTATTCAATACACCAAACAACAAAATAAAACAAAACAAACAAACAAAAAACCCAACACTAGGAGCATGGACCTATCACCAAAAAAGACCATGTGTGAGGCCATAAAGGAAGTGCAGGTGCATTCCATTCCCAAGTACCAATACCCAAAGCCCCAGATATCTGACCATTTGGCAATACAACTGGACTTTAATAAGAAAAGAACCCCTCAAAATTCCCATGTATTTAGAATGTAAATATTGGGTGAACATTTGACAATGCCAAAGTAACATATTAATCGTTAATCATCTGGCTAAAAGGGACATTAAGAGATACTTAGAAGTGAATGATAATGCAAACTTGAAATAACAACTACATGAAATGGATTGTGTCCTGGAATAGAAAAAGGATATTAGTGGAGAGTCGAAAGAATTCTAGTAAGAGCTGTTGTTTGCTATACAGTGTTATATACCAGCTTTCGTGCCCTGGGTCTCATCATTGTCCTGGTTCTGGAAGATCCCGGCATTCAAAGGGGTTGTTGGGGGGAGGATGAGAGTTTTCTGTATGCTTTTTGCAGCTTTCTCATAAGTTTAAAATTAGTTAATAATAAAACATTACAAAATAAGGTATCATTCAAAGTTGCACAAAACCTGACAACAGTCTAGGAATTACTTTAAACAAGTACACACAGGAGCTTCATGGAGAACTATGAGACCTCTAACAGACAGGAAACATGACAGATGACCTAACAAAATGGATGAAAGCAAAAGACAATATCAGAAAGATGTTCATTCTTTCCCAAATTTAACCTATACATTCAATGTAATGCCCTCAAAAACATCCAGTTGGACTCTTGAGAAGGAGGATAAACATATTGCAAAATGTTTGTCAAAAATAAGGACCCATGAATAACTGAGTCCATCTGGAAATGAAGAATGACAGGAGGTGAGGGGAGACTGCACTCTGTAGACACGCGACAGCATCTTGGAAACAAAGCAGTGTGGGATCAGTGCAAGGACAGACAGTGACCAGTGGTTCTGGAATCAGAGCTCGGAGACACAGCCATTCATGTATGGTTAAGGTCACACCACAAATCATTTGGAAAAAAGGTGAATTGTTTAGGGGATGCTGTTGAGGAAAGTATCTCTCTCTACAAACAAAAACCACAACTAGACTCCCAATACCCCACCAAAAAGAGAATCAAGATAGATTGAAAACGTAATTGTGAAAGATAAAAACATAGCTAATGACAGCAAGTGTGATAGGATCTTTGTGCTCCAAGAATAGGAAACACGTTCCTTAAAAAGAAAAAAGAGCACAAACCTTCAGTAAAAAAGATCAATTCTTTTACATCGAAATTCTGAATCCTTTTAACAAAGAGCATCATGGATAAAGGTTACAGATGACAGAGAACAGAGAGCTACTTGCTGTATAAGTTCCTGAGCTCTGCCGCTCAACCTACAAGCTAGAGTTAACAAGACGATAGTGCACAATTAAACACTTGTTAAGAACATAGACGCCAATACTGTATTCTCATCATCAAACTCGCTAAGAGACGAGATCTTATTTATCCCCAACACTAAAACAGACATGATGATCACGTGACCTGATAGACATGCTAGCTATTAGTGCAATGGCGGTCGCATTATAATGAATAAACGTACCAACTCAACTCACTGTACACCTTAAATTCACACAAGTTTATTTGTCAACTAGATTTCAATAAAAAAGAACTTGTTAAGAGGGTAGATGTCCTTTAAAGTTACTAACACACACACACACACACACACACACACACAGAAGGGGACATGAGGAATCTTTGGAGGCGGTACATAACATTTATTACCTTGATTGTGCGGATGGTATCACAATTGTAGGCGTATGTCCAAAGTCATCAAAATGTACACGTTAAATATACGCAGCTCTTTGATATTATGTATACCTCGATCAAGCTGAAAAGAACCCATTGACAAGAGAGTAATATCTAGAATCCACAGTGAGAAAAAAGAGAAATGAGGAAACCAATGAGGAAAAGGACAGGCATCATGATAGAAAGTGGGCAACAGGGGAGCACAGGTGATCTGCAGCTGAGGAAACGCACTAGGCCAGCAGCAAACAAGGACATGAGCGGCTCATTAGCAAGGAGAGGAATTCGGTTTACCACAGCAACACTCAGGACGCCTGGGTGGCTCAGTAGGGTAAGCGTCCTTGTCTTGGTTTCAGCTCAGGTCGTGATCTCATGGTCCGTGAGTTCGAGCCCCGCATTGGGCTCTGCTCTGATGGTGTGGAGCCTGTTTGGGATTTTCTGCCCCTCCCCTGCTCATGCTCGCTCTCTCTGTCTGTCTGTCTCTCTCTCAATAAATGAAAAAACATTAAAAAGTAATAAAACAGCAGCAACCTGTGAACACAGTAGGTACAGGCTCCCCATCCGCTTGCTAGAGCGGCAAGACTTAGAAATCTGGATCCGCCCTGTGTTGGCCCAGATGTGAGATGAGTAGACTGAAGACGTCCTCACTTGGTGGTTCACGGCCAGATTAAGGGGACACTTACCCAAGGTCCCGCAAACCCTTCTAGATCTCCATCTGAAACTCAGCTCAGCGAGGGGACGTGGTCAAGCCATTCATGGCAGCCTTGTCTGTGATGGCAGACAGTCAGGGGCAGTCAGAGACACCCCCACCCTCACCTGGGGGCAGGGCCAAGTAACATGGGGTGGGCGTGAGCCACGAAGCTCTACACGGCATATAGAAAAAACAAACCTGACAGCCACAGAGCACAGGGGATGGCTCTGAAGCCGCAGCTCTGGTGAAAAATTGGAAAAGAGGTACACACAGGTATGTGTATTTGTATCTGCATCACTGACACATGCATCTCGATGATACATACTAATATATCCATGATACACAATCTGTCATTTACATATATCACTGAGATTTGATGACAAGGCTTCAAATACTTACCTTGGGGCAGGGCTCACCCCCATATCACAGCACTGCTTCTGCCCCCTCACCCAGCCCCCAGAAGGTTGTCCCCAAGTGTTATCTCAGAGCCAAGTCAGCCAATGCTTGGAGGACCCAGGACCCCACCTGGAAAGTGGACGATTGGGCTGGGTGTCAGGATGGGGTCTCTCTCTCATGCAGGAAAGAAGCATTTGGGGGCAGCAGGGGCCTGGGGTGGCCCAGCAATCCCGGGGCACCAGACTCAGCTCCTCCTGGACCTCATCCCTCAGCCACCATCTCTGGCCCCCACTGCCGGCCTCTGTGTGCCGTGGTCTAGCCCTGGCCTTGGCCTCACGCCCCGTCTGCTGGTGCACTGTGCCCGCTGACCTCCCCTCTCGACTCCACCCTCCTCTGGCTGCCAGACTCCAGCTCCTGACACAGACACACCTTGTGGAGTCATGCCAACCCGGGGTCCAGGGCAATCTCTGCTCTGCAGGCGAGTGCCCCCTCCCCACCTCCTATCCCCACCCCCTTGGGGAGCCCACCCCTTCCTCCTTCCTGGCTACGAACAGGCTCCCAGGCATGTGCTCTGAAATCCACAAATAGTACCATAAAAGGGGTCTCTCTTGGCTCCGGGTCTCTCTCTGGCACTCGTTCCGGCACTCACCCTTCCCAGAACAGCCCCGCTGCATATGCTGCAAGGGAGCTCCCCAAGTCAGCTGTATAGGTCTGGACTTAACGGGGCAGAGAGGCCCACCTTCTAGCTCTGGGCTCTCAGCCAGAACCCCCAGCCAGGGCACACGCAGGCTGGCTCCCAGATCCTACTCCTGTACCCTTTCACCTCCAGGGGACACTATGGAACCCACTCTGCTCTCTCTGCTTCTACACCACTGCTAGAGACTCAAGACTGTGCTCACAGGAGCACAAGCAGACAGAGCCAACACCAATGCACATGTACACATGGCTTCTGAAATACACACGAGCAGTGGAACCCAGCAAACACACAGCCAGGAGCAGAGACACTTACTGGCTCTGCAACCCATCTACTGAGCACTAACCAGTGCCTGGAGCTTGTCTGGGACTGGGATAAGCCAGGGACACACAGACACCGTGGTGGGTTGTATAGCATCCCCCTCAAATTCACATCCACTGGAACCTCAGAATGTGACCTTATTTGGAAATAGGGTCTTGGCAGATATAATCAAGGTAAGGCTCAAGGTGAGACCGTACTGGGTAAAGGTGAGACCTAAATCTAATGGCTGGTGTCCTCACAGGAATAGGAGGGGACACACAGAGGGAGGCAGGCTGTGTGCAGACAGAGGCAGGTATTGGGGTGATGCGGCCGCAGGCAAGGAACGGCTGGGGTCACCAGAAGCTGGAAGAGGCCAGGAAAGATTCTGCCCTGGAGTCTCTGGAGGGAGCATGGCCCTGCGGAAACCTTGGTTTTGGATTGTAGCCTCCAGAACTGTGAGGATAAATTTCTGCTGTTTAAAGCCACCTGGTTGTGGTCCTCTGTGACAGCAGCCCCAGGAAACGGATCCAGGCAAATGCAGCTGCATGTACACAAACACTGCACGCAGAAGCAGGCACTGTGCTGCAGAAATGAGCACACGTGCATGGTGACAAGCCCAGGGTCACCCTTCTGGCTCAACCTGGTGCAGAGACTACTTCCTGCCTGGGAATGGACCCTGACAATCCCTGACTGCTGTGGGTCCAGGCTTTGGGGGAAGGAGGCAGCGTGGGCCAGGTTGGGACCAGGTTGCTGGGGCCGTAACCCCTGCCCCCATCCAACTCCCCACCCCTTCCTCCAGCCAGAGCCTCCCTCTGCTCTGGCTTTCCGTGGTCGCCACAATTTCCCCCTTCAGCTCCCACCTTGCTTGCTACCTGTTCCTGGGAAACCGAGCTCCTCTCCCCTGGCGTGAAGACTGTCTGTCTGGGATGCTCTGTTTGCAGCCCAGCCTGGGGCCACCCCTCCTGCTGCTTGGTGAGCAGGGCAGGAGCTCTATCTCCACAGGTGCCTCCCCTGAGGCGGGTTTCCTGGGAGCCTCTCCCCTGAGACTGGGATGCGGGTTAGAACTCCTCCATGTCCAAGGAGGCTGCTGGGGCCCTGGGAATGCCCTTCCTTTCTCTCTCTCTTCCTCCCTCCCTCCCTCCCTCCCACTCCCTCTCTTCTTCCCCACTAGTCATTCACCCTTCTGTCATCCTCTCTCCTTCCTTCATCCATCCATCACATCCTCACTGAGCTCTAGCTAAGGGACCTGCTCTGAATCTTGGGATCCGAAACAACACTGATGTAACCTGGCACTAAAAAATCCCTCAGTGTGGGGACAGGAAGAGCTGGATGCAGACATATCACATTTTATAAAATGGAACAACACAATTATGACATACTATAATATATAATATACTGTGGTTGCACCAGAACAATATTTATTCAGTAAGTTGAGTGTTGTAGTCAACTAACAAATATTTAGTAAACTTCTACTATGTGCCAAGTGGGTTTTTCTTTTGATATTGATTTCAAAGCTTTTTGTTCTGTTTTAAAAGTAGTGCCCAAAAGGAAAGGCATTATAATTTGTGAACTAAATTATACATCTTGTATCACATGAGCTTAGTAGTTGGAACCACTTAGTCTTTAGCCACAAGACTACTTGTTAGAGTACCAAGGAAAAAATGTTATTTGTGCTTTGAGATTGGTCACGGAAAAGAAAATAGCAACAAGCAGTAAAAGATGAATTTAAACATACTGTAACATTATTACATATGTTATATACACTTACGTATATATGGTATATATGTTCACATGCGTATATACACATCCATTGTAATGGTTCTGTTTTTCTGGGGAACCCTGACTAACACAAAATCGTTAAAAGAAAAAGAGGACTTGTAAAAATGTCCCTTTTCCATCTAAAGAGATGTGACCCAGACCTCAGGATCCTTGGTGGTTTGTCCTGTGGGTAAGCATTTCCCCCAGTTCAGCCCCTGCAACTCAGCGTCTCTCTGAGGATGTGCGTGATGCTGTGTCTTTATTCTAACGCAGGGGCCCCATCACACAGGAGGGTGAGCATCCCTCCTGAGTCACACGGTCCACGTCGAGCACGGAGACCGTTCCTGCTGTCCTCCACCTCCTGCTCTATAGTGTTGGTTGAGGGCACACCGCACCCCAGCCCCTGTGCTGGGGCCCCTGCAGCTACACGGTCAGGTGAGTCCTCAAAACACACCCCAATGAGCAAACCCTGCAGCTGGGCTACCGGGACTCCTTCACCTTTGTTGACTGAATTCCAAGGACACTCAGCACTTCTCCGAGAGCCATCTCAACGCCCCAGGTCTTCTCCACAAAGAAGAATCGTCTAAGAATCTGACTTGAAACTAATTGTAAAGTGAAACCCAATAACATTTAATGTCAAGATGCCATTTCATGAGTCAGTTCCTGGGGCTGCTGTATCAAAGCATATAAATCTCGTGCCCTGACTCCACACACATCTATCCTCTTCTATGCTGGAGGCCAGAATCGAATCAGGGTCACCAGGTGTGAGTCCAGGTGTGAGCAGGGCTGCATCCTTCGGGGGATCCGGGGAGGGATGTGTCTCCTGCTTTCCCAGCTTCGAGGGCACCACGCATCCCCTGGCTCGTGGTTCCTGCCTCAGCTACTCCAATTCCTCCTTCCGGTGTCACATCCCCTACTGCTCCCTGTCTCTGGTCCCTCCTGCCCCCTTGTATAAGGACACTTGCAATTATAGCAGCCCATCTGGGTGATGAGGGTAATCCCCCTGTCTCAGATCTTAACTGCATCTCATCTGCACACTCCCTCTTGCTGGGTCAGGGAACGCAGCCACAGGCTCTGGAGAAGCACATCTTAGGAATGGTGGGGGCATCCATCAGTAACACCGATAATGAGCAAAATAATGAATGGAACCCCAAAACTGCCATAGCCGGTTTTGCCAAGCTCTCATTGTCAGTGTTCATGAGACAAAGTGTCTCATAAACTCCTCTGGAGTCTGTGTTTCCCTCTGGCTGTGTGAAAGGGGTGTGTGCCTAGGGCTGCACCTGCCCTCCTTCCCTGAAAGGGGTCTCTTCCTTCTAATGACAGCCTTCTCCTCCTAGTCATGACCTCACTTCTCTCTGTAGACACCTGAGAGAGGCGGGTTCCTGATCACCAACTGCACACACATGCACATTGTAATCGATTCCTGCTCCCTGCCTCCATGGTGCTGTGGCCTGGGACAGATTTGCATTTTCCACATTTCAAAAATGTGATTAGTGATAGATGTGGGTCATATCTAAATGTGGAGAAAGGATAATTTATTTTGAGACTTAGAAGAGTGAATGCATAGGAAACCCTTCCCACAGCATTTAGCAAGTGGCAGGTACTCATATGTGGCAGCCATCCTTAGATTAGTATTGTAAAACATCTTCTGACTGCAGCTCAAATATCTGACCACAGTTTAAGTAAGAATTTACACCAATGGAAGGCCCCTTCCCGGAGCTTCAGACATCGTTTCCCAACTCCAGCATGGGAGTCAGACACACCTAAAGTTGCATGTGACCCCTTCACTCACATGTTGTATGACCCCCACCAACATTTCTCATCAGCGTAAAGGAGGTACCCACACCCTTGACCTTTCTTTGTGCCATCTTGAGAGAGCACTATGTCCTCCAACAGAGCCCGTAGATAGATTTGAGTAAACACAAGAATGAGAAACTGATGTTTTACCAGCAGTATTGTGGGGCAAAAGGGAAAAAGATTTCCATAACATGTCAGAGAGCAACACCCTTTAAACATTTTGTATGTTCTTACCCAAACACTGAATCTTCTCCCCTTTCTCTCTCTGTCTCTGTTTCTGTCTCCATTTCTCTATCTCTCTCGTTTCTTCTACTAAACATTCTGACATCCTTCACTCAACCCAGCTCAAAATAGAAACCTCCTTAGGGTCAATCCCCTCTAAACACAGGGAGGAACCATAAACATTCAACCGTCTCCATGGAGACAAATATTTAATGTTCTTTTGGGCATTTGTTATAGTTAGAAGGTAATACTTATACAACAGTGGGCACAGTGCCTGATAAGAAAATCCCTGATACTGGAGGCATTTATTATTATGCCTATTTTGATTTATCCTTAAGGTGGTGGAGGAGAAATTCTTCTCTTGCTTCTGCATTTAAGAAGAACAATGGGCATCAGTGTTGACACACATCCATGTCATGTCTCTCACTAGCCAATAGGTAGGTAACACATTCTTAGAAGAGTTAATGGGATGTGGCTCATCACATGGGGTCTTAAACATGAGATCATGCTTACTAGAGCCTATACAAGAGATGGGCAATCAAATTGAGGAAAAGCAAAGGTGTAGGATGCTTCCACACATATGGATGCACCCACCAATACCTATTCAATGTTTTCATATATTGAATCACTAAAAAGTCCTATGGAGACATTATTATCCCCAGCTCTTCTGTCATAGTTCCTCACCAACATATTTCCTCCAGTGTCAGGAGCTTAAGGGACTGAATTTTCTCTGGAAGCTTTTCTTTATGGCGTTCTTGAGCTCCTTATTCCTGAGGCTGAAAATGATCGGGCTGAGAAAGGGGGTGAAGACTGTATAGGTGGTGGCCATCAGGGTGTTACTGTCCATAGAATGGGGGCCCTTGGGCTTGAGGTAGATAATGGAGGCAAAGCCGTAGTGCACAATGACCACCGTGAGGTGGGACACACATGTGGAGAAGGTCTTGTGCCTGCCCTCAGCAGAGGGGATCCGCAATATGGCAGCCACGATGAAGACATAGGAGAGGACGATGAGGAATAAACAGCCCATCAGAGCTGAGACACACACCAGGATCACACCCAAGGTGACAGAGGATGTCTCCTTCCCACAGGCCAACTTTAGAAGGGAAAGCACATGACAGGCAAAATGGTGGATCACATTAGACCCACAGAAGGTGAGGTGAAAAACTATCAGCGTCAACATTATCCCCATGACTGAGCCACCAACCCAGAACCAAGACACAAGGCGGGCACAGCCACGGTTGCTCATGAGCACATTGTAGCGCAGTGGGTGGCAGATGGCCACGTAGCGGTCGTAGCCCATGATCATGAGCAGGAAGGAGTGGGTGAAGCCGAATGTGAAGGAGAAAAACATCTGGCTGGCACAGGCCGTCCAGGTGATGGTGCGGTGGGTGGAGAGCATGTCAACCAGCATGCGAGGGGTGACGGCAACGGTGAACAGAATCTCAGAGGTGGACAGGGCGCACAGGAAGAGGTACATGGGCGTGTGCAGGCTGCGCTCGCTCCAGACTGTGGCCATGATGAGCAGGTTCCCCAGCAGCGTGAACAGGTACATGAGCAGGTACAGCAGGAAGAAGGTGGGCAGAAGATGCCTTGGGAAGTTAGAGAATCCCACGAGGATGAACTCAGTCACCATGCTGTAGTTCTGACCAGGCACGGGTGCTGCATCTGGTGAGATCAGAAAGGGAATGAAGGTGCATAATTTATCCCATGAATAACAAAGATGATTCAGTGTCAGAAAACCTATCATGTGATCAGTCACAGGAATAAACTAAAATAAATATCATATAATTCTATCAATTGAGACAGCAATCCTGGATTGCTAAAGTTCGATTACTGTTTATGATTTTAAAAATTAATACATAATTATCATAAAATATTGTATTATTTTAGATATACAGTATAATGATTGATATATGTACACATCTTAAAGATTTTTTAGAAGTTTCTTCTAAATATGAAATCAAGTGGACTTTTCTTAGATAACTAAGAATATACACTACAAAACTAGCAAGAAGTGGGAGACAATAGATGCACTATTTTAGCATCAGGAACAAGCCAAGGTTACTCACTGTCTCTGCTGTTCATTAGCAGGGAAATGAAAGCCGGGAGCGGTGCTTGAGGAATGATAAAGAAAGAAGGAATATCAGGATTGGACAGAAAGAGACGTGATCATCTACCTAGAAAGGTGCAAGAATGAAGGCAGAAAATCTTTGAGCAAAGACAGAACACATGCTGTGGAAGACAGATCAACTTCCCAAACTCATAGTGTTTCCCATAGAATTGCACACATAATAATCACACACCAGATAGAATTTAAGGAAAAAGTAAGACAACATTGTCAATAGTGACACAAACTATAAGGAGACAGCTCTCAAACAGTTTGGTCTCAAGATTTCTTTATGAAAAAAAAAAATCCGTGAGTCCCCTAGAGGGCTTTTGTTTGAGTGAGTTAGAAGTCTCCATTCTTATCATATTAGAAATTAAAACTGAGACTCTTTGAACATATTTAGTTCTAACACATTTGTAAAGTTTACTTATTATTTTGAGAGAGACAGAGACAGCATGAGTTGGGGAGGGGCAGAGAGAGAGGGAGAGAAAGAGAATCCCAAATAGGCTCTGTACACTGTCAGTGCAAGGCCCACGAGGGGTTAGAACTCATGACGCGGGAGATCATGACCTGAGCCGAAACCAGGAGTTGGATGCTTAACTGACTGAGCCACCCAGGAGCTCAAAGTTCTTGACACATTTAAAGAATAATAATCAACCTTTGGTTCAAACTAAGGAAAGTAACCATATTTTAAAAACCCATTTAATGACGGAGCACCTGGGTGGCTCAGTCAGTTAAGTGTCTGGCTTCAGCTCAGGTCACTATCTCACGGTTCGTGAGTTCAAGTCCTGCATTGGGCTCTGTGCTGACAGCTCAGAGCCTGGAGCCTGCTTCAGATTCTGTGTCTCCTCCTCTCTCTTTGCCCCTCCCCTGCTTGTGCTCTGGCTCTCTCTCTCTCTCTCTCTCTCAAAAATGAATAAAGATAAAAAAAAAAAACCCTTATTTAATGAGAAGTGTGGCTTTGTTTTAAATTTTAGCAAATTTGTCCAGTGCTGGCTAGATGGCATAGAAGATGATGCGGTATCCTCATCATTCAGCCTGTGGCAATATGTTCTTAATTTGAAGCATATGATGAAAATATATCCTCACCTTCACTGGAAGAGTGAGGACTTGGTGGTCCCCCGGAATGGGTCTCTGGGACCCCAGGGCCCTCATATCATACTTCGAAAACCTCTGTTATGAAATATCTAAGAATTAATCACACAATGCAGTACTTCCAAGGACAGAAACTGTAACTACTGAGATATCTATATATGGCTATATAAGATTATACACATATATAATATATACAACGGAATATTACTCAACCATAAAAAAGGCTGAAATCTTTCCATCTCCAACATGGATGGACCTAGAGGGTATTATACTAAGTGAATAAGCCAGTCAGAGAAAAACAAATAGCATATGATTTCACTCATATGTGGAATTTAAGAAACAAAAAATATTGAGAAGTGGAAGAGGGAGAGAGACAGAGAGAGAGAGGCAAACCAAGGAAGAGACTCTTAACTATAGACAACCAACTGATGGTGACCAGAGGACATGGAGTGGGGGGCTGGGTGAATTAGGTGATGGGGATGAAGGAGTGCACTTGCTGTGATGAGCACCGGGTGATGTACAGAAGTGCTGAATCACTGTATTGTACACCTGAAACTAATATTACATGTATGTTAACTTAACGGGAATTTAAATAAAAACTTCAAAAAAAGATGAAATGTATGTATGCATTCTATATAAATTAATTAATTAATTAACTAATTAATTAATATATATATATACACACACACACAAAGGAGTATTTGAATTTCATCAGCATATCTTCTATGAGTGCTGACGCCATTCTCATTAAATATATTTTAACTATTGGAAAAAGAAACAGACATGAAAACTTCCACACAGGTTTTGTTCAACAAAGGATATCCAGGATACATGAACAGGCAGATGGAAAATTGGGAAAAGAGCCTTTGCATTTTCCAAAATTGATGAGGGAATACTGTCTAGAGTAAATAAGAAACCAGCACATTAAGAAGAAGAGACTCCATACAGAAACGAGTCCAGGACATGAGCAGAGAACCCACAGAAGGGGTTACACAGGCAAGTGAACAGATGGTTTCAAGACAAGGAAAGGGAAGGGGAAAACGACCCTGAGATTTCCCTGTACACCTATTCATTTCCCCAGATTAGGAAGTGTCCAATGCCCACAGCTATACGGGGAGGGAGCAATCCCGCGGCCTGCGGGTGAGAACCGAGAATGGAGAAGTGCAACCTTCATGTGCACCTGAACCTCTATCTCCATGGCGCACACCTACCTGGACGGAGCCTGTGGGATGAAGTCCCGCTTGTAGTGCGGGAATGGACAAGCCTGCTTGGGAACCGGAACTGGGAAGGGGGCAGGTCCCACGGGCCGGATGCAGACCCTGGAGCCCCAGCCAGGAGTTCCATGCACACACAGCAGCATAAATGAAGCCGTAAAATGACACCTAGTGAATGAGGCAAAAGGCAGCTCAACTCTCCAGCATAATTGCATTTGGGCGCATTAAAAACAGAGCACCTGACACTATTCTGTGGGATGCTGGAACGCTGTATACATGCCACCATCCGCTGCTCCAAACCCACAGGCTGCAACACAGACAGTGAGCCCTAGTGTAAATGTGGGCGGAGTTACTATAACGTGTCCTGATTGGTTCACCAGTGGAACAAACGCCCCACACTACTACCAGATTGTACAACGTTTAGCAGCATCCCTGGCCTCAACCCTCCAGATGCCTGTAGCATCCCTCCCTCCCCATGAGCTGTGACAACAAAAGGGCCTCCGGGCATGTGCAAATATTTCAGGGGGACAGAATCAGTCCCAATCAACAATAGTGACCTAGAAGCTGCAAAGGTCACTAGGCTGAGTGAGGAACCCAGGACCCAGCAGGGGCAACCCGAGAAAAGTCCCATCAGCTCCCAAGGCTAAGAGCCTGTCTTACCACCTTTCTCCCCAGTCCTGTTCCCACCCCCAACCGGGGCTTGCTCCCCACAACTGCCTAAATATTGCCACCTACCCTGTCCCTGCTGGTCCCCCTCGTGCTGGGCTGCCTCTTCCAGGAAGCAGCCAGCAGGGGAGGACAGAAGACGCTCTCTTGGGTTATTCTGTCAGCAGCACACAGGGGCAGGTGTGGGGCCAGACCTCTGGGCTCTTGGAACTGATGCTGTGTGCTTTATCCCTGTTGCAGCTTCCCAGCAGGCTGTTCCCCAGGGCCTCCTCAGGGTCTGGAGTGGCCAAGAGGATCATCAGAGGATCTCTGGGGATGTGCAGCCCCTACTCCTTCCTCCAACTCCCCAACACAACCAAGACTCCCTGCTGTCTCTGTCTGCCCTAAGCCCCAGTCCCTGCTAAGGACTAGGAGCTCCCAGTCTTGGGGGAAACAGGGCTGGAGTAGATGCCCTCAGTCCCTTAGGGTCAAGGAAGAGTCAGAGGGAAAGCAGGAGCTGGTGCAGCCCACAGTGGGAATCCAGAGCTCTGCTCTGGGGTCAGGGCAGCTGGAGGGTGTCCCAGAATAAGGGTAATTTAGAGCTGGGTCTTGGGGACTGATGTTCTTTGGTCAATAGAAGTTTTCAGTGTCTCCTGGTCACACTGGATAGCCCCACCTTCCCCCACTGGTCAAGTTCTACCCTATCCCTGTTGTCCTGGTGATCCGAGCCGGAACATCTCCATTAGTATGTGCATCCTTGGGCTATAATAACACATTTGGTCTTTGTCCACTTCATGCCACACAGCTCCTAAAGCCCTTGTCTCAGGAGTGATGATACTGGATTTTGCATGCTAAGGAGATGCGTGGTGGTTGGGAGCCCCTGGATAGTCTAGGAAGGAGGCTGCTCCCCTGAACGGCCAAGGTGAGATCAGAGAGCTGGGACTTCCAGGTGGGGAGAGGGGCTATGGATTGATATTCAATCTCCAAGGACCAATGATTTAATCAATCATGTCTGTGTAATCAAACCTCCACAAAAACTCCCTAAGCAATGGGAATCAGAGACCTTCCCATTTGTCAACACGTGGAGGTGCTAGGAGGGTGGTGTGTCCGGAGAGGGCATGGAAGGTCCTCGGTCCTTCCTCCACACCTTGCCTGATGCACCTGTTTCACCTGGCTGTTCCTGACTTGTGTCTTTTATAGTAAACTGGAAAGAGTAAGTGTTGCATTTTCCTGATTTCTGTGAGTCATTCCAGCAAAGTATCCAAAATGAAAGGGGGGAATTTAGAAACCCCAACTGTGAAGTCCCATCAGACAAAAGTGCAGCTACCCTGAACACTGAAAACTTGTCACTGGCATCTCCAGGTAGTTCGTGTCAGAAGTGAACTGAATTATGGGACTGCAGGTTGGTGTCTGGGAAGCTGAAGAATTGTTCATTGTTGTGGGAAGAACTCAACCATTCGGTCTTAGGTGTTAGGCATAGAAACAGCTCACTTCCTGTGTCCCTCTGTCCAATCAGCAACACAGTCCATTCTGCCTCTGAAATCAACCTCCAGTCTGCCACTCGACCCAGTCCAGGATGCCCACGCGCACCTCTGCCCATCTCTTCCTGCGTCTGCCCACCCCGCTGGCCCTCAGCAGCCTGCTTCCCTCACAGCCACCAGAGGGGTTCCCTACAAACAGGAAACTGACCATGGTGCATGGGCTTAAAATGTACCACTTGAATGCCACTTCACACCTGTCAGAATGCCTAGAATTAACAACTCAGGAAATAACAGATGTTTGTGAGGATGCAGAGAAAGGAGAATACTTTTGCGTTGTTGGCGGGAATGCAAACTGGGGCAGCCACTGTGGAAAACAGTATGGAGGCTCCTCAAAAAATTAGACATAGAACTGCCCTATGACCCAGCAATTGCACTAGTAGGTATTTATCCAAAGGATACAAAAATGTGGATTCGAAGGGGTATATGCACCCCAAATTTATAGCAGCACTATCAGCCTTAGTCAAACTACAGAAAGAGTCCAAATGCCCATAGACTGATGAGTGGATAAAGAAGATTTGTATATATATACATTGGAATAATAGCGATGAAAAAGAATGAAATCTTACCATTTGCAACAATGTGGATGGAACTAGAGTGCACAGTAAAACCTTTGACTATGAGTACCTTGTTCTGCAAGTGCTCTATAAGGCGAGCAAACATTTCTAATAAATTAAAAAATTATCATGTTTATTTTTGAGAGAGACAGACCAGCATGAATGGGAGAGGAGCAGAGAAAGAGAAGACACAGAATTCGAAGCAGGCTCCAGGCTCTGAGCCATAAGTACAGAGCCCAATGTGGGGCTTGAACTCATGAACCAGGAAATTATGACCTGAGCCGAAGTTGGATGCTTAACTGACTGAGCCACCCAGGCACCCCTCTAATAAATTGCAACTTGATAAATGAGCAATGTCTTGCAATATGGGTGGGATGTGACTCCAGATGTCACATGATCACAACTGAGCCTCTCTCTCTCCTGCTGTAGGATTGTGGGTGATCATCTCCCATGCTCAGTCTCAGGCTGTAGTATTTGGCAGAAATCAGTGATTTTTCAGAATGTTTGAAGATGCCCACAATGGGCACTGGTGTATTTTTTGTCACTTCAAAGCACCTGTGGACAGTCCTTTGCTTCTCCATACAAGAGGAAGCTCAGGAATGCTTTGCTTCATTCTAGGTCAGGCTGCCTGCAGATTGAGGCCCTTTCCTTTGCTGCCTTATTGTCAGTTTACATTAAATACAAAATATGACAAGAGTTTATTAATACTGTGCTGTAGTCAACATCCATGCAAGTGTATACAATACCTCCATGCAGAAAAAGATTCCACTGAGCCAATAGATAGCAGTGATTCCATTAGTGATCGTGAAAGTCGTCCAACACAATAACCCTCCTCTCTCTTGTCTCCTTCACACCAGCCATGAAGGTTTTCAAAGGTAAGTGCAGGTTAGTTTGTTTATTTTTCTTTATATTTTATATTTCCTTTATTATTTTGTATTATATTACAGTATTGTAATCATTTTTATATAAATATTTTGGGGTTGCAGAACAAATCATCTGAGTTTCCATTATTTCTTATAGGGAAATTTGCTTTGATAGACAAGTGCTTTGGATTACAGGCATGTTTCCAGAATGAATTATGCTCACAATCCAAGGTTTACTGTATTATGCTAAGTGAAATAAGTCAGTCAGAGAAAAAGAAATATCATATGATTTCACTTATATGCGGAATTTAAGAAACAAAACAGATGAACATAGGGGAAGGAAAGGAAAAATAAGATAAAAACAAGGAGGGAGGCAAACCATAAGAGACCTAAATGCAGAGAACAAGCTGAAGGATGCTGGAGGGGAGGTGGGTGGGCAGATGGGCACTTGCTGGGATGAGCGCTGGGTGTTGTATGTAAGTAATGAATCACTAAATTCTACTCCTGAATCCAAAACACTATATGTTAACTAACTTGAATTTGATTAAAATTTTTTTCTACTTGGTACAACCACTTTGGTAAACTTTTTGTCAACATCTATTCAACCTGAACATAGTATCCCCTATGACTTGGCCTTTACACTTCTAGCTACAGACTCAACACAACACATAAGTGTTATTCCACTAAAGGACATGTAGTAGATGTCATAAGAACACCATTTGTAGGATCCCCAAATGGAAATGTCTATGCATATGTTCACATAATGGAATACCACACAGCTCTTTTGTGTATGTATTTTAAGAGTATTTAGAGTTCCCCATTGCCCTTGGAACAAACTCCCTAAGTGGACACCATGGTCTCACATGCTCTTGCCCTACCCACATATCTACATCTCATTCCAGCACCCTCTTAGTGACTTCCAACTCTCCCTGGTGAACTGAACATACCAATGTCCCCAAATGCACCATAGATAAGGACATCTTGATGGGGAGGGGTGGCATTAGTTAGTAAACCAATAATGATTAAAATGATGAAAGGAATCCCAAAATTGCCATAGACGGTTTTTTCAAGCTCTCGTTGTCAGTGTTCATGAGCAAAAGTGTCTCATGAACTCCTCTGGAGTCCGTGTTTCCCTCTGGCTGTGTGAAAGGGGTGTGTGCCTAGGGCTGCACCTGCCCTCCTTCCCTGAAAGGGGTCTCTTCCTTCTAATGACAGCCTTCTCCTCCCAGTCATGACCTCACTTCTCTCTGTAGACACCTGAGAGAGGCGGGTTCCTATTCACCAACTGCACACACGTGCACATTGTAATGGATTCCTGCTTCCCCCCTTCAAGGTGGTGTGACCCAGGACAAATTATCTATCAGATTTGCATTTTCTGTGTTTCAAAATTGTGAATAATAATAGAAGTGGGTCATATCTAAATGCGGAGAAATAATGATTTATTTTGAGACTTAGAAGAGTGAATGCATAGGAAACCCTTTCCACAACGTTTGGCAAATGGCAGGCACTCATATGCAACAGCCCTCCCTTGGTTTATTATTATAAAACACCTTCTGCCTGCAGCTCAAATATCTGGCCACAGCTTAAGTAAGAAATTTACATTAACAGAAGACCCCTTCCTGGATGCTCAGACATATGATTTCCCAAACCCTATCATGGAAGTTAGACCTAAAGTTGCATGTGACCCCTTCCTTCACATGTTGTGTGACCTTCACCAACATTTCTCATCTGCCAAAAGGGGTACCCACACCCTTGACCTTTCTTTGTGCTATCTTGAGATAGCACCGTGTCCTCCAACAGAGCCCGCAGATAGATGTAAGTACACAGGAATGAGAAATTGATGTTTTATTGAAAGTAATGTGGGGAAAAACAGAAAAGGATTTCCATAAGCAACACCCTTTAAACATTCTGTATGTTCTTATCCAAGCACTGAACCGTCTCCTCCCCTCACTCTCTTCCCCTCCTTCCTCCCACCCTCCCTCCCTCCCTCTTTCCCTTCACTTCTCATTCTGACATCCTTCACTCAACACCGATCAAGGTAGAAAAACTCCCTTAGGGTCTATCCTCTGCTAGGACAGAAGGAACTATATACACTCTCAACCAACTTCTTGGAGAGAAAGAGTTTATTTACTTTTTGTACATTTTTATATTAAAGGGTATATAAAACACTAGACACATGCCTGAAAGAAAAGCTGATGGCATTTATTATTATGCATACTTTTGTTCAGTCGTATGGTGATGAAGGGAAAGTCTTTCCTTCCTTCTCCATTTGAGAAGAACCATGGGCATCAGTGCCCAGACACGTCCATGTGATGCCCCCCCCAACTCATCCACAGGTACATAACACATTTGCAGACAGAAGTAATGGGATGGAGTTCATCACATGGGGTCTTGAACAGGAGATCATGATCTCTAGATCCTATGCAAGAGGGAGGCACACAAATTGGAGAAAAACGAATACCTAGCAGGTATCCAACACCTATAGATGCATTCAACAATACTTACTCAGTATTTTCTTATATAGAATCCCTACAACAGGCTTATGGAGATGGACTTTATCATCCCCAACCCTATTGTCATTTTCCTCACCGCCAAACTGGCCGTCAGGAGCTTAGGGGACTGAATTTTCTCTGGAAGCTTTTCTTTATGGCATTCTTGAGCTCCTTATTCCTGAGGCTGAAAATGATCGGACTGAGAAAGGGAGTGAAGACTGTATAGGTGGTGGCCATCAGGGTGTTACTGTCCATAGAATGGGGGCCCTTGGGCTTGAGGTAGATAATGGAGGCAAAACTGTAGTGCACAATGACCACCGTGAGGTGGGACACACATGTGGAGAAGGTCTTGTGCCTGCCCTCAGCAGAGGGGATCCGCAATATGGCGGCCACGATGAAGACATAGGAGAGGACGATGAGGAATAAACAGCCCATCAGAGCTGAGACACACACCAGGATCACAGCCAAGGTGACAGAGGAATTCTCATTCCCACAGGCCAATTTCAAAAGGGAAAACACATGGCATAGAAAATGGTGGATCACATTAGACCCACAGAAGGTGAGGTGAAAAACTATCAGGGTCACCATCATCCCCATGACTGAGCCACCAGCCCAGGTCCAGGACACCAGACGAGCACAGCTACGGTTGCTCATGAGCACATTGTAGCGCAGGGGGTGACAGATGGCCACGTAGCGGTCGTAGCCCATGATCATGAGCAGGAAGGAGTGGGTGAAGCCGAATGTGAAGGAGAAAAACATCTGGCTGGCACAGGCCGTCCAGGTGATGGTGCGGTGGGTGGAGAGCATGTCAACCAGCATGCGAGGGGTGACGGCAACGGTGAACAGAATCTCAGAGGTGGACAGGGCGCACAGGAAGAGGTACATGGGTGTGTGCAGGCTGTGCTCGCTCCAGACTGTGGCCATGATGAGCAGGTTCCCCAGCAGCGTGAACAGGTACATGAGCAGGTACAGCAGGAAGAAGGTGGGCAGAAGATGCTGTGGGAAGGTGGAGAATCCCACGAGGATGAACTCAGTCACCATGCTATAGTTCTGACCAGCCATGGGTGCTGCATCTGGTGAGATCAGAAGAGGAATGAAGGTGACCATCATGACAATCATGAGTGTATACAACAATATATGAAATGGGGAGACTACAGACGCAGTATGTTAGGATTGGGAAAGTGACCCGGATACTCACCGGTTCTGCTGTTCTTTAGCATGGGACTGAAAGTCATGAGCGGTGCTATAAATAAGAAAAAGAAAGAAGGTATGTATGGATGGGAAGGAAAGAGACATGCTCCTTAAACCAGAAAAAGTAAAGAATGAAGACATAAGGTACCACAGCAATAGAGAGCACAGTCTGCAGAAGACAAGATCGGCTCACAACATTCAGTATTTCTCACAGAATTACTCCAGCAGTAATCATTCAAAGTATAAGCTTTAAGCAAAACTAAGATAACATTCCCAATGGTGACACAAACTGTAAAGACACGGCTCGCCAACATTGTGGTCTGGTGATTTCTTAACACTCAAGAAAATGTGAGACTCTGATGGGTTCTTGTTTGGGTGCAGTACAACTCTCCGTTTTCACCATATTAGAAGTTAACACCGAGATTCTTTGAAAATACTTATTATGCATACATTCAAAAGAATAGTCACCTGCTCAATGTCAATACAAGTAACATGTTTTTAGAAAGTAACTACATTTACAAAATTAACATTTAGTAAGAAGAGTTGCTGTTTTTTGTTTGTTTGTTTGTTTTTACATTTTAACAAACTTGGATGGGAAACAAATTGATGCCCATACCTGCCTCTTCATTCAGCCTGTGGCAACATGTTGTTTTAGTTGAAGCATATGATGAAAAATGGAAAAGTAAGGAACTGATGTTCCCTCAGAAAGGGTCTCCAGGACCCCAGGGTCCTCATATCACACTTTGAAAACTTTTGGTATAAAATATCTAGGAATTAATGAAACACATGCAATACATCCAAATTCAGAAATGTTAACCATTAGTAAAAATGTAGGACGTGATCTGAATATATGGAGGGCAATCTACACTCTTGGATGGATGAGTGAATATGGTAATGATTACATCATCAGCACACCTACATTATGTCTATACTGAGTCTACTGTACATTTGATAAAAGTTTCCTTAAGTTCCTTCTGAAAAATAAAGTCAGTGCAAAACCATACCAATCTTGCAAAAATCAGCCCTGACCAGGTACAAAAAGATTGAGATCATACCATGCATATTTTCAGATCACAATGCTAGGAACTTGAAATCAACCACAAGAAAAAATTTGGAAAGCCCTCAGATATATGGAGGTTAAAGAACATCCTTCTAAGGAATGAAAGGGTTAACCAGGAAATTAAAGAAGAAATTTAAAAACACATGGAAGCAGGGGAACCTGGGTGGCTCAGTTGGTTAAATATCGGACTTCGGCTCAGGTCATGATCTTGCAGTTCATGAGTTCAAGCCCTGCGTCAAGCTCTGTACTGACAGCTCAGAGCCTGGAGTCTGCTTCGGATTCTGTGTCTCCCTCTCTCTCTGCCCCTCCTCTGCTCACGCTCTGTCTCTCCCTCTTTCTCAAAAATAAATAAACATCAAAAAACTAAAAAATAATACATGGAAGCAAATGAAAATGAAAACACAACAGTCCAAGCCCTTTGGGATGCAGCAAAGACAGTCCTAAGAGGAAAATACACTGGAATTCAGGTCTGTCTGAAGAAGCAAGAGAGGTCCCAAATACACAACTTAACCTTACACCTAAAGGAGCTAGAAAAGGAGCAGCAAATAAAGCCCAAAGCCAGGAGAAGAAGGGAAATAATAAAGATTAGGACAGAAATAAATGATATAGAATAAAAAAAAAAAAAACAGTAGAACAGATCAATGAAATTAAGAGCTGGTTTTTTGAAAGAATAAGCAAAATTGATAAACTCCTAACCAGACTTCTCAAAAAGAAAATAGAGAGGACCCAAATAGATAAAATCACAAATGAAAGAGGAGACATCACAACCAACACCACAGGAATACAAACATATACGAGAATACTATGAAGAATTACATGCCAACAAGCTGGACAATCGGGAAGAAATGGACAAATTCTTAGAAACTCATGCACCACCAAAACTCAAACAGGAAGAAATAGAAAATATGAACAGGCCCATAGCCAGGAAAGAAATGGAATCAATAATCAAAAATCTCCCCAAAAATAAGAGTCCTGGGGCAGATGGCTTCCCAGGAGAATTCTACCAGAGATTTAAAGCAGAGTTAACACCTATTATTCTCACACTGTTCCAAAAAATAGAAATGGAAGGAAAGCTTCCAAATTCATTCTATGAATCCAGCATTACCTTGATTCCAAACCCAAAGACCCTCCTAAAAAGGAGAATTACAGGCCAATATCCCTGATGAATCTGGATGCAAAAATTCTCAACAAGATACTAGCAAATCGAAGTCAATAGTACATTAAAAGAATTTTTCACCACAATCAAGTGGGATTTATTCCTGGGCTGCAGGCCTGGTTCAATGTTCACAAATCAATCAATGTGATCCACCACATTAATAAAAGAAAGGATAAGAACCCTATGATCTTTTAAATAGATGCAGAAGGGGCGCCTGGGTGGCGCAGTCGGTTAAGTGTCCGACTTCAGCCAGGTCACGATCTCGCGGTCCGTGAGTTCGAGCCCCGCGTCGGGCTCTGGGCTGATGGCTCAGAGCCTGGAGCCTGTTTCCGATTCTGTGTCTCCCTCTCTCTCTGCCCCTCCCCCGTTCATGCTCTGTCTCTCTCTGTCCCAAAAATAAATAAACGTTGAAAAAAATAAATAAATAAATAAATAAATAGATGCAGAAAAAGCATTTGACAAAATACAGCATTCTTTCTTGATAAAAACCCTCAAGAAAGCAGGAATAGAAGGAGCATCCCTTAACATCATAAAAGCCATATATGAAAAGCCCGCTGTTAGTATCATCCTCAGTGGCGAAAAACTGAGAGCTTTCCGCCTGAGATCAGGAACACAACACAGGTGTCCACTCTCACCACTGTTGTTCAACATAATGTTGGAAGTTCTAGCCTCAGCAGTCAGGCAACAAAAGTAATAAAAGTCATCCAAATTGGCAGGAAGAGGTCAAACTTTCACTCTTCACAGACGAATGATGCTCCACAAGGAAAATCCAAAAGACGCCACCAAAAAACTGCTAGAGCTGATACGTGAATTCAGCAAAGTTGCAGGATATAAAATCAATGTACAAACATTGGTTGTGTTTCTGTTCACCAATAATGAAGCAGCAGAAAGAGATATCAAGGAATCAGTGCCATTTACAATTGCACCATTAAAATGGATTAACTAGGAGAGAAATGCCCTGGCAGGGGAAGACGCATTATAGACATTATACACATCATTGTCAATTTCAAGTGTGACCCTGGAACAGACACCAAAACCGATCAAGTTGGCTGCACACCTCAGAAAGTACCCCAGTGTGATGCAAAACTTGATATATGGTAAAGGTGGGACACAAATCAATGGAAAAAGATGGGTTGTGTAAGAGTTTGTGGTGGGAAAATCCGTCCTGTTTAGAAGCAAAGTAAATGTGAATTTCTGCCTATAAACATACGCATGGGTGTAATCCAATTGGGTTTCTGACATAAATATGAAACATGATGCTATGAAGTTAATAGAAGAAGGTGGAGGAGAATAATTTTCTTGAACTAGGAGTGGGGATCTTCTTTTGTTTTGTGTTTGTTTTTGGTTTTGAGAGAGAGAGAGAGTGAGCAGGGGAGAGGGGAAAAGCCAGAGACAGAGAATCTGAAGCAGGCTCCAAGCTCAGTGTGGAGCTTGGCCAGGTCTTGATCCAATGGCCCTGGGATCATGCCCTGAGCGAAAATCAAAAGTTAGACACTCAGTCGACTGAGCTACCCAGGCACCCCAAGAAGGACTTTTTAAACTCCAGAAGCACTGGGGCGCCTGGGTGGCGCAGTCAGTTAAGCGTCCGACTTCAGCCAGGTCACCATCTCGCGGTCCGTGAGTTCGAGCCCCGCGTCGGGCTCTGGGCTGATGGCTCGGAGCCTGGAGCCTGTTTCCGATTCTGTGTCTCCCTCTCTCTCTGCCCCTCCCCCGTTCATGCTCTGTCTCTCTCTGTCCCAAAAATAAATAAACGTTGAAAAAAAATTTAAAAAATAAATAAATAAACTCCAGAAGCACAAACCTTACATGATTTTGAAAGATACAATGACATCAACAAGAAGCGTTTTTGTCCAACAGAAAATATTCCGGATCCAGTTAATGGAGACAGAAAGGTGAGAAAAATCATGTTCATTGTGCAAAAACGACCAAGGAATATGATCTGGAATAAAAAAGAAACCATTTACATCTACAACAAGCAAAAGCTCCATACAGAAATAAGCAGAGGAAAAGGAAGAAAAATGAGCAAAGGTTTGAGCAGAGAACTTACAGAGGGTGTACCACAGGCAAATAAAAACATGGTAATAAGAAAAAAGAGAGAGAGGGACAGAGAGAGACAAAGGAAGGAAAATGCAGTGGAAATTCAGTGTATATCTACTCAATGCCCCAAGTTAGAAAGTCCCCAGTGTTGATCAGTTTTGGAGAGAACGCAACCCTCGTGTACGGCCTGTGAGAGTGCAGAATAGTGGAAATGAGGAGTTCACGTGCTCTGTGCCCCAGCACATGTGCTCCTGAACATCTATCGCGATTGCTCAAGGGCATTTACAGGGGAGCATGTCAGAGGGTGTTTCTGTAGCATTGCTTTTACTGGGGAACTGGAAAGCCTGCTTGTCCATTCTTTGGAAGGGGGCAGGACCCGTGGGCTGGATGCAAACCCTGCAGCCCCAGCCAGGAGTTCGGTGCACACACAGCAGCATAAATGAACCCGTAAAATGTGTTGAATGAATGAAGCAAAAAGCAGGCGAACACTCCAGCATAATAACCTTTCGGCATATTAAAAATAGAGCAGCTGACACTATTCTGTAGGATGCTGTAACGGTGGATACATGCCATTATGCACCTGTCAGAATCCACAGAACCCACGACACAGACAGTGAACCCTAATGTATCCCGTGGGCTCTGGTTGTAGCCATATTGGCTCACCAACAGGAACAAATACACTATTCCAAGAGGTAAAAGAGGAAACTGTGTGAGGGAGAGAGGAAGTATGTGTTTTCCTGCAAACTTATAATATTTCTATAAAATCAAAAAGTAAAAATTTTTCTATGAAATTTAAAAGGATACAAATAATTCACAGCACATATATGCACAGAGAAGACAGTACGCATGTACAAGAGCACATGCAAATCAAAGCGCATACCTTTAGTATGGGAGAAGGGTTGTTGACACTGGAGGGAACAAGTGATCGAAAGGGAACGTGAGCAAAATAAGAGAAGGACGTGATGAAAACCAATGCTTGTCAAGCGCAGCAACCCAGAAACGTCATTGACTCAAACCTCTGCACCTGACGTCCACCATAAAACAAAACAAAAATGTTTTTATGAATAACTTGAGCTTTGATGTCACCCACAGCTCCTGAAACCCTCGGCTCTGGGGCAGGACCCAGCCATAATTGCACCCCCTGGTCTTACTGATGTGTTGTTCCGAAGGATCCCCCACAATAGGGGTCAGCCTGGAGCCTAGAGGACACGGAACCAGCAGGACAGGGAGGGACTTTCCCGGAGTGAGGAAGGCTGGGCTGGTGAGCTGGAAATAAAGCCTTCTGACCATGCAGCCTTCCCCCCTCCCCAGACCAGGAACCGAGACACCCGTGTCAGCCCCCTTCTGTGCCTCAACCCCCATCACTCAGCACCCTCTCCCCCTGCTAAATAGCTGTCTGTGTGCTCTCCTCCTATCCATCTGCATGGCTCCACCTCCCTCCCTGCACTGCTCACTGCCCCAGGCCCCTCCTCTGCTCCCACTGCACTCTGGCTTCCAGAGAGAACTGTCTGAAACGCACCCCAGGTGTGCAGTCATCAGGGCCAGGGTTCAAGCCCCAGCTTTGGTATGTGTGTCTGAGAAAGAACGTTCTAGCCCTGAGCCTCCTCTCCCCAACTGAAAAATGGGAGTAAGCAGACAACTATCTTCAGAAGGTCCAGAGGATTCATGGAAAGGGCTCCATGTTTACCTAACATGGGGGGTTATCCCTGATGCTGATATCTTCCCTGTCCTCTGAACTGCTTTCCTGTCATCAGTCTGTACCAGATGCACCAGTTGGTCACATTCCAAACTCACAGCCTCTGTAGTGCCATTTGTACTAGGCTGAGTGAAGAGCCCAGGACCCAGCATGGGCACCCTGAGAAGCCCCCCCTGGCAGGTGTCCAGAGCTAAAAATCTGTCTTACAACCCTTCAACCAGGCCCGGTTCCCATCCACTGTCTGAGTCTTGTTCCCAACAAATGTCCCATTATTGCCACCTACCCTGTCCCTTCTGGTGCACCTCTTGCTGGGCTGCCTCTTCCAGGAAGCAGCCAGCAGGGCAGGGAAGAAGACACTCTCCTGTGTTATTCTGTCAGCAGCACACAGGGGCAGGTATGGGGCCAGACCTCTGGGCTCTTGGAACTGATGCTGTGTGCTTTATCCCTGTTGCAGCTTCCCAGCAGGCTGTTCCCCAGGGCCTCCTCAGGGTCTGGAGTGGCCAAGAGGATCATCAGAGGATCTCTGGGGATGTGCAGCCCCTACTCCTTCCTCCAACTCCCCAACACAACCAAGACTCCCTGCTGTCTCTGTCTGCCCTAAGCCCCAGTCCCTGCTGAGGACTAGGAGCTCCCAGTCTTGGGGAAAACAGGGCTGGAGTAGATGCCCTCAATCCCTTAGGGTCAAGGAAGAGTCAGAGGGAAAGCAGGAGCTGGTGCAGCCCACAGTGGGAATCCAGAGCTCTGCTCTGGGGTCAGGGCAGCTGGAGGGTGTCCCAGAATAAGGGTAATTTAGAGCTGGGTCTTGGGGACTGATTTCCTTTGGTCAAAAGAAGTTTTCAGTGTCTCCTGGTCACACTGGATAGCCCCACCTTCCCCCACTGGTCAAGTTCTACCCTATCCCTGTTGTCCTGGTGATCCGAGCCGGAACATCTCCATTAGTATGTGCATCCTTGGGCTATAATAACACATTTGGTCTTTGTCCACTTCATGCCACACAGTTCCTAAAGCCCTTGTCTCAGGAGTGATGATACTGGATTTTGCATGCTAAGGAGATGCGTGGTGGTTGGGAGCCCCTGGATAGTCTAGGAAGGAGGCTGCTCCCCTGAACGGCCAAGGTGAGATCAGAGAGCTGGGACTTCCAGGTGGGGAGAGGGGCTATGGATTGATATTCAATCTCCAAGGACCAATGATTTAATCAATCATGTCTGTGTAACAAAACCTCCACAAAAACTCCCTAAGCAATGGGAATCAGAGACCTTCCCATTTGTCAACACGTGGAGGTGCTAGGAGGGTGGTGTGTCCGGAGAGGGCATGGAAGGTCCTCGGTCCTTCCTCCACACCTTGCCTGATGCACCTGTTTCACCTGGCTGTTCCTGACTTGTGTCTTTTATAGTAAACTGGAAAGAGTAAGTGTTGCATTTTCCTGATTTCTGTGAGTCATTCCAGCAAAGTATCCAAAATGAAAGGGGGGAATTTAGAAACCCCAACTGTGAAGTCCCACCAGACAAAAGTGCAGGTACCCTGAACACTGAAAACTTGTCACTGGCATCTCCAGGTAGTTCGTGTCAGAGGTGAACTGAATTATGGGACTGCAAGTTGGTGTCTGGGAAGCTGAAGAATTGTTCATTGTTGTGGGAAGAACTCACCCATTCGGTCTTAAGTGTTAGGCGTAGAAACAGCTCACTTCCTGTGTCCCTCTGTCCAATCAGCAACACAGTCCATTCTGCCTCTGAAATCAACCTCCAGTCTGCCACTCGACCCAGTCCAGGATGCCCACGCGCACCTCTGCCCATCTCTTCCTGTGTCTGCCCACCCCGCCGGCCCTCAGCAGCCTGCTTCCCTCACAGCAGCCAGGGGGACTCCCTACAAACAGGAATCTGACCATGGTGCATGGGCTTAAAATGTACCTCTTGGTATAATTACTTTGGAAATCCATTTGGCAGAATCTATTCAAGCTGAACATAGGTATCCCCTATGACTCAGTATTTACACTGCTAGTTTCAGACCCAACATAACATGTAAGTATTAATCCACGAAGGAACATGTAGTAGACGTCATAGGACCCCCAAGAGGAAACATCTACAAATATGTTGACATACTCAATTACCATACACATCTTTTCTGTGTATTTAAAATTTTTTTAAATGTTTATTCATTTTTGAGAGAGAGAGAATGGGAGACACAGAGTGTGAGTGTGAGGAGGGGCAGAGAGAGAGGGAGACACAGAATCCAAAGCAGGCACCAGGTTCTGAGTCGTCAGAACAAAGCCAGATTGCGGGGCTTAAACCCACAAACCATGAGATCATGACCTGAGCCGAAGTCAGATGCTTAACCAAATGAGCCATCCAGGCTTTCCATCTTTTCTGTATTTATTTTGAGAGTATTTAGAGTTCCTTGGAACAAACTCTTTAAGTGGATGCCATGGTCTTGCATGATCTTGCCCTACCCACCTATCTGCCTTCGCATTCCAGAATTCCCTTAGCCACCTCCAACTCTCTGGGCTGTGCTAGACAACGATTGTCCCCAAATGCACCATGCCTCTGTCACTCTGAACCTTTGCACTTGCTATACTGTCAGGAAACCCATCTTCCACCTACCTGCCTTGCCTGAATCATACTTACACTCCCTCATGTCTCAATGTAGACATCACCAATTGCCAAAGTCTCTAAATCCCAAGTGGGATCTGTGACCCTCGCCAGCTTCTTCAGATCCCTAGGCTGCCTTCATCACATCTCTGACCATTCTGTGCTGTCATCTTTGGTTATATGACAGATTCTTTCACTGGACCATGAAAAGAGAGAGCAGAGACCTAGTTCTTGGGTATAGCTGGATCCCATCACCTATAATATTTCCATATGAAATAAGTGTTGAATAACATTTCTTTACTATATGAATGAATAATGAGGGCAAAGTGATGTGAGGACACAGAGCAGTCCTTTCTGTTCATGATCATGGGCTATGACTGCTACATAGCCATCTGCCACCCCCTGTGCTACAATGTGCTCATGAGTCCCCACAGCTGCCCCTGGTGCTGGGCTGGTGGTTCAGTCATGGGGATGATGGTGACCCTGATAGTTTTTCACCTCACCTTCTGTGGGTCTAATGTGATCCACCATTTTACCTGCCACGTGCTTTCCCTTCGAAAGTTGGCCTGTGGGAAGGAGACATCCTCTGTCACCTTGGCTGTGATCCTGGTGTGTGTCTCAGCTCTGATGGGCTGCTTATTCCTCATCGTCCTCTCCTATGTCTTCATCGTGGCCGCCATATTGAGGATCTACTCAGCTGAGACCTTCTACATGTGTGTGTCACCTCACTATGGTCGTTGTGCACTAAGACTTTGCCTCCATTATTTACCTCAAGCCCAAGGGCCTCCATTCTATGGACAGTAACACCCTGAAGGCTACCACCTATATAGTCTTTACCTCCTTTCTTAGCCCAATAATTTTCAGCCTCAGGAATAAGGAGCTTAAGAATGCCATAAAGAAAAGCTTCCAGAGAAAATTCAGTCCCCTAAGCTCCTGATAGCCAGTTTGCTCATGAGGAAATATGGGAGAAGAGCTGGGGATAATAACTTCTGTTTTCATAGGACTGAGGTAAGATATCACTCATCATCAGGGAAATACAAATCAAAACCACAGTGAGATACCACCTCACACCGGTCAGAGTGGCTAAAATTAACCACTCAGGAAACAACAGATGCTGGTGAGGATGTGGAGAAAAGGGAACCCTCTTCACTGTTGGTGGGAATGCAAACTGGTGCAGCCTCTCTGAAAAGCAGTGTGAAGGTTCCTCAAAAAATTAAAAATAGAACTACCTTACAACCCAGGAATAGCACTGCTAGAATTTACCCAAAGGATACAGGAGTGCTGATGCATAGGGGCACAGGTCCCCCAAGGTTTACACCAGTGCTTTCAACAATAGCCAAATTATGGAAAGAGCCTAAAGGTCCATCAACTGATGAATGGATAAAGAAGATGTGGTTTATGTATACAATGGAATATTACTTGGCAATGAGAAAGAGTGAAATCCTGGGGCGCCTGGGTGGCTCAGTTGGTTGAGCATCTGACTTTGGCTCAGGTCATGATCTCATGGTTCGTGAGTTTGAACCCTGCATTGGACTCTGTGCGGACAGCTCGGAGCCTAGAGACTGCTTCGGATTCTGTGTCTCCCTCTCTCTCTCTGCCCCTCCCCAGCTTGCACTCTGTCTATCCCTCTCTCAAAAATAAATAAACATTAAAAAAAAAAGAATGAAATCCTGCCATTTGCAGCAACGTGGATGGAACTGGATGGTATTATGCTAAGTGAAATAAGTCAGTCAGAGAAAGACAGATTCCATATGTTTTCACTAATAGGTGAAACTCAAATAAATGAAAATATACATATCGTTGGGTGTTGGATACATGCTGGGTATTTGTTTTTCCCCAATTTTTTATACCCCTCTTACATGGGATCTAGTGATCATGATCTCTTGTTCTTGACCCCATGTGATGAACTCCTTCCCATTACTCTGCCTAAGAATGTGTTACCTTCTTATGGGCAGGTGGGGGGCATCACATAGATATGTCTGGGCAGTGACGCACAAGGTCTTCTTGAATGTTCATGCAAGGGAAGATTTTCCCCTCCTCCAACATAAGGATAAAGAAAATTAAGCAGAGTAATTATATATGACTCAGCATTTCATCCAGCACTTTACCAACCGTTTATACTACTGTCTTTTAAATTATAACAAATGCACAAAATAAATTAAACTTTTAGTATCTAAGAAGATGATTTACTATGTATAATTTCTCGCTCCCTTGGAAGGGATAGATTCTTAAGGAGGTTTCCCATGTCAAATTGGGTTCAGAAGGTGACCTGGAGAGAGAGAGAGACAGAAAGAGATACAGAGAGATAAGTAGTGGCATAGGAATCCTTTAAATTGATCTGAACAGACACTTGAATAAAATTGGATATGGGGCCAAATCTGGGAAGGGAATGAAGAATGAGCAGGAAGTTGGTAGCAGGGTAATTTTCACATGAGGAAAGGAAAGGGAAGGGAGAGTGAGAGAAGAAGAGAGGGGGAGAGGAATAGGGAGGAAAAGAGAGAGAGAAAGGGGAGGGGGAGCAGTGCTTAGATAAGAACATAAGGCATGTTAAAAGGGTTTTGCTTTCTGACAGGTTATGGAAAGTCTTTTCCCTTTTTCCCCACATTACTTTCCATAAGCATCAATTTCTCATTCCTGAGTTTGGAAGAATCTATTTGGGGGATTTGTTGTAGGCACAGTGCTATCTCAAGATGCACAAAGAGAGGTCAAGGGTATGGGTACCACCCTTTATGCAGATGAGAACAGTTGGTGGAGGTCACACAACATGTGAAGGAAAGGGTCACATGGAGATTGAGGTCTGTCTGACTCCCATGCTGGGGATTGGGAAACCATAGGTCTGAGGATCCAGGAAGGGGGCTTTCTGTGGATCTAAACTACTACTCAAAGGTGAGGCCAGATGTTTGAGTTGGAGGCAGAAGATGTGATATAATGTTAAACCCACAGCTACCAGTCACCTCGTGAGCATACAAGACTCTCCTCGGTGGTCAATAAACAAGGACAACACAGGAGAGCAAATATTTGCTTGGTTATATCATAGAGAGGCTTATGTTGATGTGGACCCTCAGGCTCGGATCACCAGGATGACAGGGATAGGGTCGAACTTGACCATGAGGCGAGGTGGGGCAATCCAGTGTGTCCAGGAGACAGTGAGCACTTCTACTGACAAGGAGAAATCGCTCCCTATGACCCAGCTCTAAATTACCTTTATTGTGGGAAGCCCTCCAGCTGCCTTGACCCCAGGGCAGAGCCCTGGATTCCCACTCTGGGCTGCTCCAGCTCCTTCCTCCCCTCTGACTGCCCTGACCCTAAGGGGTTGAAGGCATTTACTCCAGTCCTGTCTCCCCCAAGACTGGGAGCTCCTAGTCCTCAGTAGGGACTGGGGCTCTCTGGGCACCAGAGACAGCAGGGAGTCTTGGTTGTGTTGGGGAGTTGGAGGAAGGAGTAGAGGTTGCAGGTCCCCAGAGGCCCTCTGATGATCCTCTTGGCCTCTCCAGACCCTGAGGACAGCCTTCGAGATTGGTGTCCCAAGGAGGCCCTGGGGAGCAGCAGGATGGGAAGTTGCAGCAGGGATAAAGCACACAGCATCAGTTCCAGGAGCCCAGAGGTCTGGCCCCGCACCTGCCTCTGTGTGCTGCTGACAGAATAACCCAAGAGAGCGTCTTCTGTCCTCCCCTGCTGGCTGCTTCCTGGAAGAGGCAGCCCAGCACGAGGGGACTAGGAGGGACAGGGTAGGTGGCAATATTTAGGCAGTTGTGGGGAGCAAGCCCCGGTTGGGGGTGGGAACAGGACTGGGGAGAAAGGTGGTAAGACAGGCTCTTAGCCTTGGGAGCTGATGGGACTTTTCTCGGGTTGCCCCTGCTGGGTCCTGGGTTCCTCACTCAGCCTAGTGACCTTTGCAGCTTCTAGGTCACTATTGTTGATTGGGACTGATTCTGTCCCCCTGAAATATTTGCACATGCCCGGAGGCCCTTTTGTTGTCACAGCTCATGGGGAGGGAGGGATGCTACAGGCATCTGGAGGGTTGAGGCCAGGGATGCTGCTAAACGTTGTACAATCTGGTAGTAGTGTGGGGCGTTTGTTCCACTGGTGAACCAATCAGGACACGTTATAGTAACTCCGCCCACATTTACACTAGGGCTCACTGTCTGTGTTGCAGCCTGTGGGTTTGGAGCAGCGGATGGTGGCATGTATACAGCGTTCCAGCATCCCACAGAATAGTGTCAGGTGCTCTGTTTTTAATGCGCCCAAATGCAATTATGCTGGAGAGTTGAGCTGCCTTTTGCCTCATTCACTCGGTGTCATTTTACGGCTTCATTTATGCTGCTGTGTGCGCATGGAACTCCTGGCTGGGGCTCCAGGGTCTGCATCCGGCCCGTGGGACCTGCCCCCTTCCCAGTTCCGGTTCCCAAGCAGGCTTGTCCATTCCCGCACTACAAGCGGGACTTCATCCCACAGGCTCCGTCCAGGTAGGTGTGCGCCATGGAGATAGAGGTTCAGGTGCACATGAAGGTTGCACTTCTCCATTCTCGGTTCTCACCCGCAGGCCGCGGGATTGCTCCCTCCCCGTATAGCTGTGGGCATTGGACACTTCCTAATCTGGGGAAATGAATAGGTGTACAGGGAAATCTCAGGGTCGTTTTCCCCTTCCCTTTCCTTGTCTTGAAACCATCTGTTCACTTGCCTGTGTAACCCCTTCTGTGGGTTCTCTGCTCATGTCCTGGACTCGTTTCTGTATGGAGTCTCTTCTTCTTAATGTGCTGGTTTCTTATTTACTCTAGACACTATTCCCTGGTCAATTTTAGTCAATGCACCGGCTCCTTTCCCAATTTTCCATCTGCCTGTTCATGTATCCTGAATATTCCAGGGTGTCCTGGAAGTTTTCATGTGTGTTGTTTCTTTCTCTAAGCAGTTAAATGAATTTAATGAAATGGCGTCAGCACTCACAGAAGATATGCTTCTGAAATTCAAATGCTCCTTTACCGATTAAGCATGCCATAGACACATTTCACGTCTTTTTAAAATCACCTCAACATGTGTGCTTTTGATGTTTGGTTACAAACTCTTCCTTCACTTATAGATCACAAAGTCATTCTCCTAAATCCTTTTCCTACTGACTTTATACTTCATTCGACATGTGAAATCCATTTGGATTCCACCTTTGTGTGGAATCTTAAGCAGGAATTCAGATTTATACTGCTTCCGGGGCACCTGGGTGGCTCAGTTGGTTGGGTGTCCGACTTCACCTCAGGTCATGATCTCACGGTTTGTGACTTTGAGCCCACGTTGGGCTCTGTGCTGAGGGCTGGGAGCCTGCAACCTGCTTCGGATTCTGTCTCTGACTCTCTCTGCTCCTCCCCAGCTTGTACTCTGTCTCTCCGTCTCTAAAAGAAATAAACATCAAAACAAAAATTTTAAAAAGATTTATACTGCTTCATAGAAGGACCAGTTTCTCACCACAAACCAGTAAACAATCCATTATTTCCATTTGATTTGTGCTCCCACCTTTATCACATATTGGGTTTGGAATGGTGCAGGATGTTTTGTGAGATATCCAATCAGCACGACACAGGTGTCACACATATCATCTATCATCCATGTCTTCTCCAGGGTCTCATTTAAAAAAATTTGTTAACATTAATTTATTTCTGAGAGACAGAGGGAGGCAGAGCATGAGCAGGGGAGGGGGAGAGAGAGACACAGAATCCGAAGCAGGCTCCAGGCTCTGAGCTGTTTGTCAGCACAGAGCCCAACACGGGGCTCGAACCCACAAACTGCGAGACCACGATCTGAGCCGAAGTCAGATGCTCAACCGACTGAGTCACCCAGGCACCCCCAGGGTCGCATTTTTAAAAATGATTCTGATTTGGTAGTGAGTCTCAACTCTGGGAGAGACATCTCTCCGTCTCTCTTGTGTGCTCCATTTTAAGAAGACCTGTATAGTTTTTTTACTAGCTTTATTTTTCAGAAGTAGGTTTAGCATAGTTATTAAATTTAACTTCTTGAGTTGTAAATGCAGCTGCACTGAGTATAATTTGGGGAGGAACCAACATGACTGCTATATTGGTTCATCCCATCTGAGAGTACATATTGATTTCCAGTTTTCCACATAGCCAGACCATCTTCTGTCCTCGGAGGTGTGTTTGGTTAATTCCTAGATATTTTTTTTTAATGTTTCTCAATGTTTATTCACTTTCGAGGGAGAGACAGAGAGCGAGTGGAGGAGAAACAGAGAGAGAGGGAGACACAGAATCTGAAGCAGGCTCCAGGCCCTAAGCTGTCAGCACAGAGCCTGACACGGTGCTGGAACCCACGAACTGTGAGATCATGACCTGAGCTGACGTTGGACGCCCAACTGACTGAGCCACCCAGGCGCCCAATTCCTAGATATTTTATTTATTTTTTATTTTTTTTCAATGTTTATTTATTTTTGGGGGGACAGAGAGAGACAGAGCATGAACGGGGGAGGGACAGAGAGAGAGGGAGACACAGAATCGGAAACAGGCTCCAGGCTCCGAGCCATCAGCCCAGAGCCTGACGCGGGGCTCGAACTCACGGACCGCGAGATCGTGACCTGGCTGAAGTCGGACGCTTAACCGACTGCGCCACCCAGGTACCCCTCTAGATATTTTAAAACAAAGGATATCAAAGGGTAATCTGAGGACACTGGGGTCCCAGAGACCCCTTCTGGGGGACCAATAGGTCCTCACTTCTCTAGTGAACACGAGGATGTGTTTTCGTCATGTGCTTCAACTAAAACAACATGTTGCCACAGGCGGGACGAAAAAGCAGATACCAGCATCATCGTGTATGCCATCCAGCCAGCACTGGAAAATTTTGCTAAAATGTAAAAGAACGCCACAATTCTCACTAAGTGAGTTTTTAAAATGTGGTTACTTTCCTAAAAAGTTAGTTACATTAACATGATACCGATTGTTCCTTTAGGTTGAATCAAAGATTGATCATTGTTCTTTTAAATGTGTAAGGAACTCAATATTTTTCAAAAGTCTTAGGATTGGGGCACCTTGGTAACTCAGTTGGTTAACGTCTGACTTCAGCTCAGGTCATGATCTCACAGTTTGTGGGTTCAAGCCCTGAGCTGGTTTCTGTGTTGACAGCTCAGAGCCTGGAGCCTGCTTCGGATTCTGTGTCTCCCTCTCTCTCTGCCCCTCCCCTGCTCTCTCTGTTTCTCTCTCTCTGATAAATAAACATTAAAAAAATTAAAAAATAAAAATAAAAAAATCTTAGTTTTAATTACAAAACTGTAAGAATGGAGAGTTCTAACTCAGTTAAAGAAAAGCCCTCTAGGGGACTCAATAGTTATTTAGCGTAAACAGATCCTGCAACCAAAAAATTTGAGAGCTGTCTCCTTATAGTTTGTGTCACTATTGGTGATGTTATCTTACTTTTTCCACGAATTCTATCTTTTATTTATTTTATTTTATTTTATTTTATTTTATTTTATTTTATTTATTATTTTAAGAGAGAGTGAGCACGAGTGGGGAAAGGGCAGAGAGAGAGGGAGAGAGAACCCCAAGCAGGTTCTGTGCTGTCAGCCCTGGGGCTCGAACCCATGAACCATGAGATCATTATCTGATCTGGCTTCAGAAGTAGAATTCAAAGATCCATCACTTACATACAACACACAGTGCTCATCACAGCAAGTGCCCTCCTTAATCCTCATCACCCATCTAGCCCATCTCCCACTTGCTTCCCTCCGTCAACCCTCAGTTTGTTCTTTATGGTTATGAATCTCTTGGGGCACCAGGGTGCCTGGGTGGCTCAGTCAGTTGAGTGTCTGACTTTGGCTCAGGTCATGATCTCACAGTCTGTGAATTTGAGCCCCCACATTGGGCTCTGTGCTGACAGCTCAGAGCCTGGAGCCTGCTTCAGATTCTGTGTCTCCCTCTCTCTCCGCCCCTCCCCTACTCATGCTCTGTCTCTCTCTCACTCTCTGTCAAAAATAAATAAACATTACAAAAATTAAAAAAAGAAAGAATCTCTTGGGGTGCCTGGGTGGCTCAGTTGGTTAAGCATCTGACTTTGGCTCGGGTCATGATCTCACAGTTCATGAATTTGAGCCCCACATCAGGCTCTATGCTGATAGCCCGGAGCCTGCTTCGGATTCTGTGTCTCCCTCTCTCTCTGTCCCTCTCCCACTCACACTCTGTCTCTCTCTCTCAAAAATAAGTAAACATTAAAAAAAATCTCTTGTGGTTTGTTTCCCTTTCTTCTCTTCCCCCCTTCCCATATGTTCATCTGTTTTGTTTCTGAAATTCCACATACAAGTGAAATTCATATGACATTTGTCTTTCTCTGATTGACTTATTTCACTTAGCATAATACACTTTAGCTTCATCCGTGTCATTGCAAATGGCAAGGTTTCATTCTTTTTGATCGTTGAGTGTTATTCCAGTGTGTGTGTATATGTACGTATATACATACACACAATACCACATTTTCTTTATCCATCCATCAATCGATGGACATTTGGGCTCTCTCCATAGCTTAGCTATTGTTGATAATGCTACATGTGCCCCTTCAAATCTGTATTTTTGTATCCATTGGATAATACCTAGTAGTGCAGTTGCTGGAAGGTAGGGTAGTTCTATGTTTAGGTTTTGGAGGATTTGCATGATTATTACAGGTATAATTCTACAGGAAATACTGAATTTGGGAAGTTGACCTCATCTTCTGCATCTTGTTCTAATATAGTTGTCTTCATTCCTTTACCTTTCTAGGTAGATGATCACGTCTATTCCCTTCCAATCCTGATATTCCTTCTTTACTTTTTCTCAAGCATCACTGCCAGCTTCACTTCCCATCTAATGAACAGCAGAGGCAGTGAGTAACCTTGGCTTCTTCCTGATGCTAAAATAATACATCTATTTCTCCCACTTCGTGTACTATTTGCTAGTTTTGTGCTATGTATTCCCAGTAAGCTAAGAAAGTCCCCATTGACTTCATGTTGAGAAGAAGCTTTTAAAAAGATTTTTAAGGTATATACATCTATCACCATTATGCTGTATATCTAAAATGGTGCAATACTTTATGACAATTATGTATTAATTTTTAAACCATAAATAGTAATGGAACTTTAGCAATCCAGGATTGCAGCTTGAATTCATATAATTATATGATATTTATTTTAGTTTATTCCTGTGACTGATCACATGATAGGTTTTCTGATGCTGAATCAACCTTGTTATTCATGGGATAAATTACGAACCTTCATTCCCTTTCTGATCTCACCAGATGCAGCACCCATGGCTGGTCAGAACTATAGCATGATGACTGAGTTCATCCTCGTGGGCTTCTCCACCTTCCCACAGCATCTCCTGCCCGCTTTCTTCCTGCTGTACCTGCTCATGTACCTGTTCACGCTGCTGGGGAACCTGCTCATCATGGCCACAGTCTGGAGCGAGCGCAGCCTGCACATGCCCATGTACCTCTTCCTGTGCGCCCTGTCCACCTCTGAGATTCTGTTCACCGTTGCCATCACCCCTCGCATGCTGGTTGACATGGTCTTCACCCACCGCACCATCACCTGGGCAGCCTGTGCCAGCCAGATGTTTTTCTCCTTCACGTTCGGCTTCACCCACTCCTTCCTGCTCATGATCATGGGCTACGACCGCTACGTGGCCATCTGCCACCCCCTGAGCTACCATGTGCTCATGAGCAACCGTGGCTGTGCCCGCCTTGTGTCCTGGACCTGGGCTGGTGGCTCAGTCATGGGGATGATGGTGACCCTGATAGTTTTTCACCTCACCTTCTGTGGGTCTAACATGATCCGCCATTTTTTCTGCCATGTGTTTTCCCTTCTAAAGTTGGCCTGTGGGAATGAGAATTCCTCTGTCACCTTGGCTGTGATCCTGGTGTGTGTCTCAGCTCTGATGGGCTGTTTATTCCTCATCGTCCTCTCCTATGTCTTCATCGTGGCCGCCATATTGCAGATCCCCTCTGCTGAAGGCAGGCACAAGACTTTCTCCACATGTGTGTCCCACCTCACGGTGGTCATTGTGCACTACGGCTTTGCCTCCATTATCTACCTCAAGCCCAAGGGCCCCCATTCTATGGACAGTAACACCCTGATGGCCACCACCTATACAGTCTTCACCCCCTTTCTCAGCCCGATCATTTTCAGCCTCAGGAATAAGGAGCTCAAGAATGCTATAAAGAAAAGCATCCAGAGAAAATTCATTCCTCTAAGCTCCTGATGGCCAGTTGGGTGGTGAGGCATATGATTGAAGGACTGAGAATAATGATTGTCTCCAGGGGACAGTTGTAGGAATTCAGTATATGGAAATACTTATTAGGTATTGTTGGATGCATAGGGTTTTGGAGCAGGATAGGTATTAGTTTTTCCCAATTTTTTTTACCTCCCTCGTACATAGGCCCTAGTGATCAGTGTCTCTTCTTCTTGATCCCATGCAATGAACTACTTCCCATTACCTCTAAGAATGTGTTAGCTCTCTATGGGCCAGTGGAGAGCATCACACGGATGTGTCTTGGCACTGATGCACAGGGTTCTTCTCGAATAGACAAGCAAGGGAGGACTTTCTCAAACTTCCCTCACCATAGGAATAAACAAAAGTAAGCATAATAATAAATGCCACCAGCACTGGGGTTTTAGTTATCAGGCACTGTGTCCAGTGTTGTGTAAGTACTATCTTTTAATTATAGCAAATGCACAAAAGAGCATTCACTATTTTATTCTAAGGAGATGGTTACATGTTTATAGTTCCCACCTTCTTTGGAGGTGATAGACCCTAAATGATTCCTAATGTTGAGATGAGTTGAGTGAAGGATGTCAGAATGCAAAGTGGAGAAAGAGAGTTTGAGAGCCAGAGTGACAGAGAGAGAAAGCGGAGAAGATTCAGTGCTTGAGGAAGAACATACAGATTGTTAAAAAGGTGTTGCTCAGGGGCGCCTGGGTGGCGCAGTCGGTTAAGCATCGCGTCCGACTTCAGCCAGGTCACGATCTCGCCGTACGGGAGTTCGAGCCCCGCGTCGGGCTCTGGGCTGATGGCTCAGAGCCTGGAGCCTGTTTCCGATTCTGTGTCTCCCTCTCTCTCTGCCCCTCCCCCGTTCATGCTCTGTCTCTCTCTGTCCCAAAAATAAATAAACGTTGGAAAAAAAAAATTAAAAAAAAAAAAAAAAGGTGTTGCTCTCTGACATCTTAAGGAAATCTTTTTCCCTTTTTTCCCATATTACTTGCAATAAAACATAAATTTCTTATTCCTGTGTTTACTTGAATCTATCTGTGGGATGTGCTGGAGGGCACAGTGCTATCTCAGGATGGGAAAAAGAGAGGTCAAGGGTGTGAGCACCCCCTTTATGCCAAGGGTTTGGGAAACCATGTGTCTGAGCACCCAGGAGGGGGTCTTCCATTGGTATAAATTCTTACTCAAAGCTGTGGCCAGATATTGGAGTGGCAGGCAGAAGGTGTTTTATAATAATAAACCTATGATGGCTGTCACATATGAATGCCTGTTGTTTGCCAAATGCTGTGGGAAGGGGTTCCTATGCATTCACTCTTCTAAGCCTCAAAATAAATTATCCTTTCTCCACATTTAGATATGACCCACATATATCACTAATAACATTTTTGAAATGCAGAAAATGCAAATGTGATAGGTAATTTGTCCCAGGCCACAGTGCCATGAAGGCAGGGAGCAGGAATCAATTACAATGTGCATGTGTGTGCAGTTGGTGATCAGGAACCCTCCTCTCTCAGGTGTCTACAGAGAGAAGTGAGGTCGTGACTGGGAGGAGAAGGCTGTCATTAGAGGGAAGAGACCCCTTTCAGGGAAGGAGGGCAGGTGGAGCCCTAGGCACACACCCGTTTCACACCGCCAGAGGGAAACACGGACTCCAGAGGAGTTCATGAGACACTTTGTCTCATGAACACTGACAACGAGAGCTTGGCAAAACCAGCTACGGCAGTTTTGGGGTTCCATTCATTATTTTGCTCATTATTGGTGTTACTGACGGATGCCCCCACCATTCCTAAGATGTGCTTCTCCAGAGTCTGTGGCTGTGTTCCCTGACCCATCAAGAGAGGGTGTTCAGATGAGGAGGAGGGTGTTGTAGTTTCAGGGCAGAAGATTTATATGCTTTGTTACAGCAGCCCCAGAAACTGACTCCTGAAATGGTATCCTGACATGAAATGTTTTGGGGTTTCATTACAAAATCAGCTGAGTTGCAGGGGGTGAAAAGACAGATTAAGTACTTACACGAAGGGGAAACCACCAGGAATTGATTGGTAGATCTCAAACTCATCTCTTTAGACAGAAAGGTGACACTTTTACCAGGCCCGTTTTTCTTTTTTAAGGTTTTTTTTTTTTTTTGTATTATTCAGGAATCCCCAGAGAAACAGAACCACTAGGATGGATGTGTATACAAAGAGATGTGTATATGTACATAGGTGTATATAACATATATAACCCATGTAACATGTAATAATGTTAGTGTATGTTTTAAATTCATGCTTTGAATAACTTCTTGCTATTTTTTTTAATGTACCATCTCATCACATATATGACGTTTTCCCTGGAACAGTAGTCTTTCAGCTACTAAGCTAATTAAATGCAAGATGTATAATTTAGTTCACAAATTATAATGCCTTTCCTTTGAGGCACTGATTTTTAAAACCGAACAAAAATCTTTGAAATCAGTATCAAAAGGAAAAGCCCATTTGGCACATACTAGAAGTTTATTAAATATTTGTTATTTGACTACGACACTCAACTTACTGAATAAATATTGTTCTGGTGCAACCACAGTATATTATATATTATAGTATGTCATAATTGTGTTGTTCCATTTTATAAAATGTGATATGTCTGCATCCAGCTCTTCCTGTCCCCACACTGAGGGCTTTTTAGTGCCAGGTTACATCAGTGTTATTTTCAGGTCCCGAGATTCAGAGGGGTCCCTTAGCTAGAGATCAGAGTGGATGTGATGAATGGATGAAGGAAGTAGAGAGGATGAGAGAAGGGAGGAATGACTAGAGAGGAAGAAGAGAGGGAGTGGGAGGGAGGGAGGGAGGGAGGGAGGAAGAGAGAGAGAAAGGAAGGGCATTCCCAGGGCCTCAGCGACCTTCTTTGGACATGGAGGAGTTCACATCCGGCTTCCAGTGCTCTGGGGCCAGGTCCCTGGGATCTGCCTCAGGGGAGGGCGCCCTCAGAGGTAACACTCTTGCCCCGCTCACTTCTGGCCCCAGTGCAGCAGCAACCAGGGCATCCAAGGCAGACATTGTGAGAGAGAGGAAGGGGTGGGCTCCCCAAGGGGGTGGGGATAGGAGGTGGGGAGGGGGCACTCGCCTGCAGAGCAGAGATTGCCCTGGACCCCGGGTTGGCATGACTCCACAAGGTGTGTCTGTGTCAGGAGCTGGAGTCTGGCAGCCAGAGGAGGGTGGAGTTGAGAGGGGAGGTCAGCGGGCACAGTGCACCAGCAGACGGGGCGTGAGGCCAGAGCCAGGGCTAGACCACGGCACACAGAGGCCGGCAGTAGGGGCCAGAGATGGTGGCTGAGAGATGAGGTCCAGGAGGAGCTGAGTCTGGTGCCCCGGGATTGCTGGGCCACCCCAGGCCCCTGCTGCCCCCAAATGCTTCTTTCCTGCATGAGAGAGAGACCCCATCCTGACACCCAGCCCAATCGTCCACTTTCCAGGTGGGGTCCTGGGTCCTCCAAGCATTGGCTGACTTGGCTCTGAGATAACACTTGGGGACAACCTTCTGGGGGCTGGGTGAGGGGGCAGAAGCAGTGCTGTGATATGGGGGTGAGCCCTGCCCCAAGGTAAGTATTTGAAGCCTTGTCATCAAATCTCAGTGATATATGTAAATGACAGATTGTGTATCATGGATATATTAGTATGTATCATCGAGATGCATGTGTCAGTGATGCAGATACAAATACACATACCTGTGTGTACCTCTTTTCCAATTTTTCACCAGAGCTGCGGCTTCAGAGCCATCCCCTGTGCTCTGTGGCTGTCAGGTTTGTTTTTTCTATATGCCGTGTAGAGCTTCGTGGCTCACGCCCACCCCATGTTACTTGGCCCTGCCCCCAGGTGAGGGTGGGGGTGTCTCTGACTGCCCCTGACTGTCTGCCATCACAGACAAGGCTGCCATGAATGGCTTGACCACGTCCCCTCACTGAGCTGAGTTTCAGATGGAGATCTAGAAGGGTTTGCGGGACCTTGGGTAAGTGTCCCCTTAATCTGGCCGTGAACCACCAAGTGAGGACGTCTTCAGTCTACTCATCTCACATCTGGGCCAACACAGGGTGGATCCAGATTTCTAGCAAGCGGATGGGGAGCCTGTACCCACTGTGTTCACAGGTTGCTGCTGTTTTATTACTTTTTAATGTTTTTTCATTTATTGAGAGAGAGACAGACAGACAGAGAGAGCGAGCATGAGCAGGGGAGGGGCAGAAAATCCCAAACAGGCTCCACACCATCAGAGCAGAGCCCAATGCGGGGCTCGAACTCACGGACCATGAAATCACGACCTGAGCTGAAACCAAGACAAGGACGCTTACCCTACTGAGCCACCCAGGTGTCCTGAGTGTTGCTGTGGTAAACCGAATTCCTCTCCTTGCTAGTGAGCCGCTCATGTCCTTGTTTGCTGCTGGCCTAGTGCGTTTCCTCAGCTGCAGATCACCTGTGCTCCCCTGTTGCCCACTTTCTATCATGATGCCTGTCCTTTTCCTCATTGGTTTCCTCATTTCTCTTTTTTCTCACTGTGGATTCTAGATATTACTCTCTTGTCAATGGGTTCTTTTCAGCTTGATCGAGGTATACATAATATCAAAGAGCTGCGTATATTTAACGTGTACATTTTGATGACTTTGGACATACGCCTACAATTGTGATACCATCCGCACAATCAAGGTAATAAATGTTATGTACCGCCTCCAAAGATTCCTCATGTCCCCTTCTGTGTGTGTGTGTGTGTGTGTGTTAGTAACTTTAAAGGACATCTACCCTCTTAACAAGTTCTTTTTTATTGAAATCTAGTTGACAAATAAACTTGTGTGAATTTAAGGTGTACAGTGAGTTGAGTTGGTACGTTTATTCATTATAATGCGACCGCCATTGCACTAATAGCTAGCATGTCTATCAGGTCACGTGATCATCATGTCTGTTTTAGTGTTGGGGATAAATAAGATCTCGTCTCTTAGCGAGTTTGATGATGAGAATACAATATTGGCGTCTATGTTCTTAACAAGTGTTTAATTGTGCACTATGGTCTTGTTAACTCTAGCTTGTAGGTTGAGCGGCAGAGCTCAGGAACTTATACAGCAAGTAGCTCTCTGTTCTCTGTCATCTGTAACCTTTATCCATGATGCTCTTTGTTAAAAGGATTCAGAATTTCGATGTAAAAGAATTGATCTTTTTTACTGAAGGTTTGTACTCTTTTTTCTTTTTAAGGAACGTGTTTCCTGTTCTTGGAGCACAAAGATCCTATCACACTTGCTGTCATTAGCTATGTTTTTATCTTTCACAACTATGTTTTCAATCTATCTTGATTCTCTTTTTGGTGGGGTATTGGGAGTCTAGTTTTGGTTTTTGTTTGTAGAGAGAGGTACTTTCCTCAACAGCATCCCCTAAACAATTCACCTTTTTTTCCAAATGATTTGTGGTGTGACCTTAACCATACATGAATGGCTCTGTCTCCGAACTCTGATTTTGGAACCACTGGTCACTGTCTGTCCTTGCACTGATCCCACACTGCTTTGTTTCCAAGATGCTGTCGCGTGTCTACAGAGTGAGTCTCCCCCCACCTCCTGTCATTCTTCATTTCCAGATGGACTCAGTTATTCATGGGTCCTTATTTTTGATAAACATTTTGCAATACGTTTATGCTCTTTCTCAAGAGTCCAACTGGATGTTTTTGAGGGCATTACATTGAATGTATAGGTTAAATTTGGGGAAGAATGAACATCTTTCTGATATTGTCTTTTGCTTTCATCCATTTTGTTAGGTCATCTGTCATGTTTCCTGTCTGTTACAGGTCTCATAGTTCTCCATGAAGCTCCTGTGTGTACTTGTTTAAAGTAATTCCTAGACTGTTGTCAGGTTTTGTGCAACTTTGAATGATACCTTATTTTGTAATGTTTTTTTAAAAATTTTTTTTTTTTTTCAACGTTTTTTTATTTATTTTTGGGACAGAGAGAGACAGAGTATGAACGGGGGAGGGGCAGAGAGAGAGGGAGACACAGAATCGGAAACAGGCTCCAGGCTCCGAGCCATCCGCCCAGAGCCTGACGCGGGGCTCGAACTCGCGGACCGCGAGATCGTGACCTGGCTGAAGTCGGACGCTTAACCGACTGCGCCACCCAGGCGCCCTGTAATGTTTTATTATTAACTAATTTTAAACTTATGAGAAAGCTGCAAAAAGCATACAGAAAACTCTCATCCTCCCCCCAACAACCCCTTTGAATGCCGGGATCTTCCAGAACCAGGACAATGATGAGACCCAGGGCACGAAAGCTGGTATATAACACTGTATAGCAAACAACAGCTCTTACTAGAATTCTTTTGACTCTCCACTAATATCCTTTTTCTATTCCAGGACACAATCCATTTCATGTAGTTGTTATTTCAAGTTTGCATTATCATTCACTTCTAAGTATCTCTTAATGTCCCTTTTAGCCAGATGATTAATGACTAATATGTTACTTTGGCATTGTCAAATGGTTCACCCAATATTTACATTCTAAATACATGGGAATTTTGAGGGGTCCTTTTCTTATTAAAGTCCAGTAGTATTGCCAAATGATCAGATATTTGGGGCTTTGGGTATTGGTACTTGGGAATGTACCTGTATTTCCTTTATGACCTGACAGTGTTTGATGTTTTTCTCTTTTTCTTTCATTTTGTGTTGGTGTAGTGAATACGAGCATATGTGTGTTTGTGTGTATTTGTACAGGATAAATAAACATATATAAGTATATATTAACTTTTGTATATATATACATGTATGTACATGAATGTATATAGAATACATAGTGTATACATTAAATAATGTGACAGAATTAAGTCTTAAAACACCAGTAATTAAAATTATAACGCAGGGTCCCCAATACACAGGAGGGTGAGCATCCCTCCTGAGTCACACGGTCCATGTCGAGCACGGAGACCGTTCGTGCTGTCCTCCAGCTTCTGCTCCGATAGTGTTGGTTGAGGGCACACCGCACCCCAGGCCCTGTGCTGGGGCCCCTGCAGCTACACAGTCAGGTGAGTCCTCAAAACACATCCCAATGAGCAAACCCTGCAGCTGGGCTACTGGGACTCCTTCACCTTTGTTGACTGAATTCCAAGGACACTCAGCACTTCTCAAGAGCCATCTCAACGCCCCAGGTCTTCTCCACAAAGAAGAATGGCCTGAGAATCTGGCTTGAAACTAATTGTAAAGTGAAACCCAATAACATTTGATGTCAAGATGCCATTTCACGAGTCAGTTCCTGGGGCTGCTGTAACAAAGCATATAAATCTTGTGACCTGACTCCACACACATCTATCCTCTTCTATGCTGGAGGCCAGAAGCCGAATCAGGGTCACCAGGTGTGAGTCCAGGTGTGAGCAGGGCTGCATCCTTCGGGGGATCCGGGGAGGGATGTGTCTCCTGCTTTCCCAGCTTCGAGGGCACCACGCATCTCCTGGCTCGTGGTTCCTGCCTCAGCTACTCCAATTCCTCCTTCCGGTGTCACATCCCCTACTGCTCCCTGTCTCTGGTCCCTCCTGCCCCCTTGTATAAGGACACTTGCAATTATAGCAGCCCATCTGGGTGATGAGGGTAATCCCCCTGTCTCAGATCTTAACTGCATCTCATCTGCACACTCCCTCTTGCTGGGTCAGGGAACGCAGCCACAGGCTCTGGAGAAGCACATCCTGTGTGTGGGGGTTGTGGGGGCATCTGTCAGTAACACCGATAATGAGTAAATGATGAATGGAACCCCAAAATTGCCATAGCCGGTTTTGCCAAGCTCTTGTTGTCAGTGTTCATGAGACAAAGTGTCTCATAAACTCCTCTGTAGTCCGTGTTTCCCTCTGGCGGTGTGAAAGGGGTCTGTGCCTAGGGCTCCACCTGCCCTCCTTCCCTGAAAGGGGTCTCTTCCTTCTAATGACAGCTTTCTCCTCCCAGTCATGACCTCACTTCTCTCTGTGGACACCTGAGAGAGGAGGGTTCCTGATCACCAACTGCACACACATGCACATTGTAATCGATTCCTGCTCCCTGCCTTCATGGCACTGTGGCCTGGGACAAATTACCTATCACATTTGCATTTTCTGCATTTCAAAAATGTGATTAGTGATAGATGTGGGTCATATCTAAATGTGGAGAAAGGATAATTTATTTTGAGGCTTAGAAAAGTGAATGCATAGGAAACCCTTCCCACAGCATTTAGCAAGTGACAGGTACTCATATGTGGCAACCATCCTTAGATTAGTATTGTAAAACATCTTCTGACTGCAACTCAAATATCTGACCACAATTTAACTAAGAATTTACACCAATGGAAGCCCCCCCTCCCCCAGATGCTCAGACATATGGTTTCCCAACCCCAGCATGGGAGTCAGACAGACCTAAAGTTGCATGTGACCCCTTCCTTCACGTGTTGTGTGACTTCTACCAACAATTCTTTTCTGCATAAAGGGGTACCTACACCCTTGACCTCTCTTTGTTCTATCTTCAGATAGCACTATGCCTTCCAACAAATACCCCAGATAGATTCAAGTAACCACAGCAATGAGAACATGATGTTTATGGAAAGTAATGTGGGGAAAAAGGAAGAAGACTTTCCATAAGCTGTCAGAAAGCAACTTCCTGTAAACACACTTTACGTTATTACCCAAACACTGAACCCTTTCCTCCACCCACTCTCTACCCCTCCCTCCCTCTCTCACTTCACTTCGGACTCTGATATTCTTCACTCTACTCAGATCAACATAGTAACCTCCTTAGGATCTATTCCTTCCAAAGACAGTGAAGAATCATTAACGTTCAACCATTCCCTTAGAAACAAATAGTTAATGTTATTTTGTGCATTTGTTATAATTAAAAGATAATATATACAATACTGGACACAGTTCCTGCTTAGAAAAGCCCCAATTCTGGCAGCACTAGTTTTTCCTATTTTTGTTTATCCTTATGTTGGTGAAGGAGAAATTCCTTTCTTGCATGTGCATTCAATAAGAACCATGGGCATCAGTGCCCAGACACATCCATGTGATGCTCCCCACTAGCCCAAAGGTAGAGAACACAACATAGACAGAATATAGGAAGGAGTTCATCACATGGGGTCAAGAGCAAGAGGTGATGATCACTACAGACTATGGAAGACAGGGTCAAACAAATTGGAGAAAAACAAATACCCAGCAGGTATCCATAATCTATCAATGTGTGTCTTTTCACATACATGAATCCTTACAAAAGCTCTATGGAGACAGACCTCGTTATCCCCAGGCATGCTATCATATTTCCTCACCACCAACTGGCCTTCAGGAGCTTAAGGGACTGAATTTTCTCTGGAAGCTTTTCTTTATGGCGTTCTTGAGCTCCTTATTCCTGAGGCTGAAAATGATCGGGCTGAGAAAGGGGGTGAAGACTGTATAGGTGGTGGCCATCAGGGTGTTACTGTCCATAGAATGGGGGCCCTTGGGCTTGAGGTAGATAATGGAGGCAAAGCCGTAGTGCACAATGACCACCGTGAGGTGGGACACACATGTGGAGAAGGTCTTGTGCCTGCCCTCAGCAGAGGGGATCCGCAATATGGCGGCCACGATGAAGACATAGGAAAGGACGATGAGGAATAAACAGCCCATCAGAGCTGAGACACACACCAGGATCACAGCCAAGGTGACAGAGGATGTCTCCTTCCCACAGGCCAACTTTAGAAGGGAAAGCACGTGGCAGACAAAATGGTGGATCACATTAGACCCACAGAAGGTGAGGTGAAAAACTATCAGGGTCAACATCATTCCCATGACTGAGCCACCAGCCCAGGACAAGGACACAAGGCGGGCACAGCCACGGGGGCTCATGAGCACATTGTAGCGCAGGGGGTGGCAGATGGCCACGTAGCGGTCGTAGCCCATGATCATGAGCAGGAAGGAGTGGGTGAAGCCGAATGTGAAGGAGAAAAACATCTGGCTGGCACAGGCCGTCCAAGTGATGGTGCGGTGGGTGGAGAGCATGTCAACCAGCATGCGAGGGGTGACAGCAACAGTGAACAGAATCTCAGAGGTGGACAGGGCGCACAGGAAGAGGTACATGGGCGTGTGCAGGCTGCGCTCACTCCAGACTGTGGCCATGATGAGCAGGTTCCCCAGCAGCGTGAACAGGTACATGAGCAGGTACAGCAAGAAGAAGGTGGGCAGAAGATGCCTTGGGAAGTTAGAGAATCCCACGAGGATGAACTCAGTCACCATGCTATAGTTCTGACCAGCCATGGGTGCTACATCTGGTGAGATCAGAAGGGGAATGAAGGTGACCAGCATGACAATCATGAGTCTATACAACAATATATGAAATGGGGAGACTACAGACGCAGTATGTTAGGATTGGGAAAGTGACCCGGATACTCACCGGTTCTGCTGTTCTTTAGCACGGAACTGAAAGTCATGAGCGGTGCTATAAATAAGAACAAGAAAGAAGGTATGTACGGATGGGAAGGAAAGAGACATGCTCCTTCACCCAGAAAAAGTAAAGAATGAAGACATAAGGTACCACAGCAATAGAGAGCACAGTCTGCAGAAGACAAGATCGGCTCGCAACACTCAGTATTTCTCACAGAATTACTCCAGCAGTAATCATTCAAAGTATAAGCTTTAAGCAAAACTAAGATAACATTCCCAACGGTGACACAAACTGTAAAGACACGACTCGCCAACATTGTGGTCTGGTGATTTCTTAACACTCAAGAAAATGTGAGACTCTGATGGGTTCCTGTTTGGGTGCAGTACAACTCTCCGTTCTCACCATATTAGAAGTTAACACTGAGATTGTCTGAAAATATGTAGTATGGATACATTCATGGGACACCTGAAGGCTCAGTCGGTTAATGGTCTGACCCTTGATTTCTGCCCAGGTCATGATCTCACAGTCGTGAGATCAAGCTCCATGTTGGCATCAAAACTGAGCATTGAGTCTGCTTACGATATCCTGTCTCTCTCTCTACCCACTCCCCACTTGCACATGTTCTCTCTCTTCTCCCTAGAAAAAAAGAAGGAAGGAAGGAAGGAAAGAGGGAAGGAAGAAGGAAGGGCGGTAGGGAGGGAAGGTGGGAGAGAGGAAAGAAAGAAAGCTCAACCTGTTCAAACTGTAATATAAGTCAAACTGTCAATATAAGTAACATGTTTTTAAGAAAGTAAGTACATTTACAAAATTAACATTTAGTGAGAAGAGTGGCTTTAAAAAACATTTTAACAAATTTGGATTGGAGACCAACTGATGCTCATTCTGCTTCTTCATTCAGCCTGTGGCAACATGTTGTTTTAGTCGAGCATATGATGAAAATACATCCTCACCTTCATTGGAAAAGTAAGCACCTGATGGTCCCCCAGAAAGTGTCTCCGGGACCCCAGGGTCCTCATATCACACTTTGACAACTTCTGTTATACGATATCTAGGAACTAATCAAACACAAGCAATACCTCCAGATTCAGAAATGTTAACCATTAGTAAAAATGTCGATGGCTATCTGAATACACGAAGGACAATCCACTCTCTCGGGTGGATGAGCGAATATGGTAATGATTACATCGTCAGTATACCTGAATGTTCGGCTACAGTGAATCAAACGTACATTTGATAAAAGTTTCCTTAAGTTCCTTCTGGAAAATAAAGTCAGTGCAAAACCATACCAGTCTTCCAAAAAAATGGGTTAACCAGGAGAGAAATGCCCTGGCAGGTGTGGAGACCCATGATAGACCTCATACACATCGTTGTCATTTTCAAGTGTGACTCTGGAGCAGCCACAGACACCGATCAAGTCAGCTACATACCTCAGAAAGTACCCCAGCGTGATTCAAAACTTGATACAGGTGGGAGCCCAAATCCAAGAGAAAAGATGGATGGTTTAGGAGTCCGTGGTGGGAAAACTGGCCCTTTTATGAAGCAAAGCAAATCTGAATTTCTGCCTAAGGTCATACACACAGGTGGAATCCAGGTGGATTCAAGACTTAAATATGAAACACAATGCCCTGAAGGTAATAGGAGAAGGTGTCAGAAAATACTTCTGTTGATGTAAGAGTGGAGAAGGACTTCTTAAACAAACTTCAGAAGCACAAACATGAGGTGGTTTTGAAAGACATGAAAACATCAGCACGATGGGTTTCTATTCAACAAGATATCCTGGATCCAGTCAATGGGAGATGGAAAGGTGAGAAAACTCATTTTCATTGTACAAAAAAGGACCAGGGAATATAATCTAGATTTAACAAGAGACCGATTACGTGTACAAGAGCAGAAAACTTGATACAGAAATGAGCAAGGGATAAAACAGAATTTAGCAAAGGTATGAGGAGATAGCTCACAGACGGTGTAGTAAGAGCCAATAAAAACATACTAATAAGAAAAAAGAGAGAGAGGGACAGAGAGACAAAGGAAGGGAAACACAATGGAAATTCAGTGTATATCTACTCAATGCCCCAAGTTAGAAACTCCCCGGTGTTGATCAGTTTTCAAGAGAACACAACCCTCATGTACAGCCTGTGAGAGCGCAGAATAGTGGAAATGAGGAGTGCACGCACTCTGTGCCCCAGCACATGTGCTCCTGAACATCTATCGCGATTGCTCAAAGGCATTTACAGGGGAGCATGTCAGAGGGTGTTTCTGTAGCATTGCTTTTACTGGGGAACTGGAAAGCCTGCTTGTCCATTCTTTGGAAGGGGGCAGGACCCGTGGGCTGGATGCAAACCCTGCAGCCCCAGCCAGGAGTTCGGTGCACACACACCAGCATAAATGAACCCGTAAAATGTGTTGAATGAATGAAGCAAAAAGCAGACGAATGCTCCAGCATAATAACATTTCGGCATATTAAAAATAGAGCAGATGACACTATTCTGTAGGATGCTGTAATGGTGGATACATGCCATTATACATCAGAACGTGCAACACAGACAGTGAACCCTAATGTATCCTCCACCTATACCCCTCACTGCTCTGGGCTATTCCTCTGTTCCCACTCCACTCTGACTTCCAGAGACAATTGTCTGAAATATACCCAAGGTGTGCAGACATCAGAGCCAGGGTTCAAGCCCCGGTTTTTGCTGTGTGTATCTGAGAAAGAACTTTCCAGTTTGGAGCCTCCTCTCCCCAACTGAAATATGGGAGTAGGCAGAGAACTATCTTTAGAAGAACCATGAAGATTCACTGAAAGGGCTCTATGTTTACCTAATATGGGTGGTTATCCCTGACGCTGATGTCTTCTCTGTTCTCCAAACTGCTTTCCTGTCATCAGTCTGTACCAGATGCACCAGTTGGTCCCATTCCAAACTCATAGTTTCTGACCTCAATGGGGTCTTTAGGACCTCTGGTAAATTGGCAACACAGTTTGACAAGTGGCTGGTCCAACCTCTGCCTCCTCGCCTGGCCACTGCCTCACCCTACAGTCTGCCTTCCCACCTGCCACTTGGAGTGGCTGCAGTTCGCCGGGCTGGGCTCCCCCATCTCCTCCGACAGGTGCAGGAGAGAGTTCGTCTACTTTGGTCTCACAGAGGTTGGCTCACCCACAGGTGCTGAGCTCATGTCACACACCTGAACCAGGAGTGAATCCAGCTCAACCTCTCTGCCTCCCCTCAAGAATCACCTCCAGGTTAGCAAAGGCCACCTTCAGGCAACTCAGGACACAACGGCCAAGGCAAGATACATACCTGACGCAAGGTTTCTGAACCTCAGTACATGTGGGATTTGGTGTCAGATCATTCTCTGGGGTGGTGGCTGTCCTGTGCATTATATAATGTTTAACAGGATCTCTGGTCTCAACCCATCAGATGTCAGTAGCATCCCCACCAATCATGAGTCACAACAATCAAAAATGTCTCCAGACATGCCCACATGTCTCCTGTGGCGCCCAACTACCCTGGGCTGAGGACCACTGGCCTAGAAGCTTCTAGGGCCCTGGGCTGGGTAAGAACCCAGGACCCATAACAGCACCTGAGAAGACCACAGGCAAGGGTAAGAGCCTGTTTTATGACCCGTCTACCAGGCCCTGCTCCCATACCCTGTCTGGGTCTTGCTCCCGACAACTGTTTGAATATTGCCACCTACCCTGTCCCTCCTGGACCCCCTTGTGCTGGGCTGCCTCTTCCAGGAAGTAGCCAGCAGGGCAGGGAAGAAGACGCTCTCCTGTGTTATTCTATCAGCAGCACACAGGGGCAGGTGTGGGGCCAGACCTCTGGGCTCCTGGAACTGATGCTGTGTGCTTTATCCCTGCTGCAGCTTCCCAGCACGCTGCTCCCTAGAGCATCCCTGGAACACCAATCTGGAGTGCTGTCCTCAGGGTCTGGAGAGGTCAGAAGGATCATCAGAGGGCCTCTGGGACCTGCAGCCTCTACTCCTTCCTCCAACTCTCCAACACAACTCCCTGCTGTCTCTGCCCAGAGAGTCCCAGTCCCTGCTGAGAACTAGTAGCTCCCAGTCTTGGGGGAGACAGGACTGGAGTAAATGCCTTCAACCCCTTAGGGTCAGGGCAGTCAGAGGGGAGGAAGGAGCTGGAGCAGCCCAGAGTGGGAATCCAGGGCTCTGCCCTGGGGTCAAGGCAGCTGGAGGGCTTCCCACAATGAGGGTAATTTAGAGCTGGGTCATAGGGAGCGATTTCTCCTTGTCAGTAGAAGTGCTCACTGTCTCCTGGACACACTGGATTTCCCCACCTCGCCTCATGGTCAAGTTCGACCCTATCCCTGTTGTCCTGGTGATCCGAGCCTGAGGGTCACGTCAACATAAGCCTCTCTATGATATAACCAAGCAAATATTTGCTCTCCTGTGTTGTCCTTGTTTATTGACCACCGAGGAGAGTTTTGTATGCTCACGAGGTGACTGGTAGCTGTGGGTTTAACATTATATCACATCTTCTGCCTCCAACTCAAACATCTGGCCTCACCTTTGAGTAGTAGTTTAGATCCACAGAAAGCCCCCTTCCTGGATCCTCAGACCTATGGTTTCCCAATCCCCAGCATGGGAGTCAGACAGACCTCAATCTCCATGTGACCCTTTCCTTCACATGTTGTGTGACCTCCACCAACTGTTCTCATCTGCATAAAGGGTGGTACCCATACCCTTGACCTCTCTTTGTGCATCTTGAGATAGCACTGTGCCTGCAACAAATCCCCCAAATAGATTTCTTCCAAACTCAGGAATGAGAAATTGATGTTTATGGAAAGTAATGTGGGGAAAAAGGGAAAAGACTTTCCATAACCTGTCAGAAAGCAACACCCTTTTTTTTTTTTTTTTTTTTTGCTAGTGTGTTATCATTTATTTGGTGGCTTTTCAGCTAACAGCACAGAAATGTACATATGCAAACTAACCTGTTATATAAAGACATATCTGTGATTATGTTCTTTTTTTAATGAAATTTATTGTCAAATTGGTTTCCATACAACACCCAGTGCTCATCCCAACAGGTGCCCTCCTCAATGCCCCTCACCCACCCTCCTCTCCCTCCCACCTTCCCATCGACCCTCAGTTCATTCTCAGTTTTTTAGAGTCTCTTATGATTTGGCTCCCTCCCTTTCTAACTTTTTTTTCCCTTCTCCCCCATGGTCTTCTGTTAAGTTTCTCAGGATCCACATAAGAGTGAAAACATATGGAATCTGTCCTTCTCTGTATGACTTATTTCACGTAGCATAACACTCTCCAGTTCCATCTATGTTGCTACAAAATGCCATATTTCATTCTTTCTCATTGCCACGTAGTATTCCATTGTGTATATAAACTACAATTTCTTTATCCATTCATCAGTTGATGGACATTTAGGCTCTTTCCATAATTTAGCTATTGTTGAGAGTGCAAAGCAACACCCTTTTAACATGCTTTATGTTCTTATCCAAGCACTGATCCCCCTCCCCTTTCTCTCTCTCTTTTCCTCCCTATTCCTCTCCCCTTCTCCTTCTCTCTCGCTCTCCCTTCCCTTTCCCTTCCTCATGTGAAAATTGTGCTGTTACCAACTTCCTTCTCATTTTCATGCCTTTTCCAGATTTTGCCCCATATGCACTTTTATCCAACTTCTTGTTCAGATCATTTTCAGGACTCCTATCCCACTACTTATCTTTCTCTCTCTCTCTCTTCCGGTGTCTCTCCCTTCCCCTCTCTGCTTCACCCTCTGAACCCTATTTTTTTAAATTCTTTTTAAGTTTTATTTTCATATTTGAGAGAGAGAGAGAGAGAGAATGACCAGGGGAGGGGCAGAGTGATGGAGACAGAATCTGAAGCAGGCTCCAGGCTCTGAGCTGTCAGCACAGAGCCCGACACGGAGTTCGAATTCACAAGCAGTGAGACCATGACCTGAACTGAAGTCGGATGCCTAACCAACTGAGCCACTCAGGCATCCCTGAACCCTATATTATGCAGAAATCCTCCCTTAAGGTCTATCCCTTCCAAGGTAGTGAGGAATTGTAAACAATAAATCATCTTCTTAGAGACTAATAGTTTAATTTTTTCGTGCATTTGTCATACTCTAAAAGACAATACTATAAACCACTGGATGAATAGCTTGATATGAAAAGGGTCAATTCTGGGGTCAGATATTATTACTCTGCTTAACTTTCTTTATCCTTATGTTGGAGGAGAGGAAAATCTTCCCTTGCATGAACATTCAAGAAGACCTTGTGCGTTATTGTCCAGACACATCCATGTGATGCTCCCCACTGGTCCATAGAGAGACAACACATCCTTAGACAGAGTAATGGGAAGGAGTTCATCACATGGGGTCAAGAACAAGAGATCATGGCCACTAGATCCCATGCAAGAGGGGTGTAAAAAATTGGGGAAAAACAAATACCCAGCATGCATCCAACATCTACGAATATGTGTATTTTCATAGACTGAAACTCTACAACATTCCTGTGGAGATAGATGTTATTGTCCTCAGGCCTTCTACCATATTCCTTCATCACTAAACTGGCCAACAGTAGCTTAAGGGACTGAGTTTTCTCTGGAAGCTTTTCTTTTTTTTAAATTTAATTTTTAGTTATTAATATGCAGTGCGATATTGGTTTCAGGAGTAGAACTCAGTGATTCATCACTTGCATACAACATCCAGTGCTTATCACAAGTGCCCTGCTAGTGCCCATTCACCCGTCTATCCATCTCCCACCCACCTCCTTCCATCAGCCTTCAGTCTGTTCTCTATCATTAACAGTCTCTTATGGTTTGTTTCTCCCCCTTCTCTTCCCTCCCTTCCTATGTGTTCATCTGTTTTGTTTCTTTAAAAAATTTTTTTAATCTTTATTTATTTTTTAGACAGAGAGAGACAGAGCGTGAGTGGGGGAGGGGCAGAGAGAGAGAGGAAGACACGGAATCCAAAGAAGGCTCCAGGCTCTGCACTGTCAGGACGGAGCCTGATCCAGGGCTCAAACTCATAAAGTGTGAGATCATGACCTGATCTGAAGTCGGATGACCAACTGACTAAGCCACCCAGGCACCCCTGTTTTGTTTTCTAAATTCCACATATGAGTGAAATCATACGATATTTGTCTTTCTCTCATTGACTTATTTCACTTAGCATAATACACTCTAGCTCTATCAACATTGTTGCAAATGGCAAGATTTCATTCTTTTGGATGGCTGAGTAATATTCCATTGTGTATGAGCAATCTTCCACATCTTTATTCATTCATCAGTTGATGGACATTGGGGCTCTCTCCATCATTTGACTATTGTTAATACTGCTGCTATAAACATTGGGCTGCACGTACCCCTTCAAATTTGTATTTCTGTGTCCTTTGGGTAATAGTGCAGTTGCTGGGTTGTAGGGTAGTTGTATTTTTCAATTTTGGAGGAGCATCCATACTACTCTCCAGAGTGGTTGCACCAGTTTGCATTGCCACCGACAGTGCAAGTGGGCTCCCTTTTTTGGTTAGTCTCTACATTGAGACGTGATGCTTAATTGACTGAGCCACCAGGCGCCTCTCACCTGAATTTTGAAGTGCTTTGTGGCACAGGTTAAGGAACTGACGAGTGGATGGAGGGTCACACAAGGAGCAGGTGGGGAGCACGTCGCTGGGGTCGTTGTGATCATCCTCACTTGCTATGGCCACATGCAGATCCCCCTGCCATCTCCAGTTCTGGCTTCTGTCCCCAAGGCTGAGAGCAGGGGTAAGTCCATGGGCTGTTGTAGAAAATAATCTACTTTTTATTTTGGTACTGGTTTGCATAGCCACTTTTCTCTTCTGGGTGTGTTTTTTTTTTTTTTCAACGTTTATTTATTTTTGGGACAGAGAGAGACAGAGCATGAACGGGGGAGGGGCAGAGAGAGAGGGAGACACAGAATCGGAAACAGGCTCCAAGCTCCGAGCCATCAGCCCAGAGCCCGACGCGGGGCTCGAACTCACGGACCGCGAGATCGTGACCTGGCTGAAGTCGGACGCTTAACCGACTGCGCCACCCAGGCGCCCCTGGGTGTGTATTTTAAGGACCTTAGTTTGGGGGCGCCTGGGTGGCTCAGTCAGTTAAGCATCCGACTTCAGCTCAGGTCATGATCTCACAGTTAGTGAGTTCGAGCCCCGCATCAGGCTCTGTGCTGACAGCTTAGAGCCTGGAGCCTGCTTCAAATTCTGTGTCTCCCTCTCTCTCGGTTCCTCCCCTGCTCATGCTCTGTCTCTCTCTCTCCTTCAAAAATAAATAAAAATATTTTTAAAAATTTAAATAAAAAAAGACCTTAGTTTGTATTCTTTAAAAATTAGTATAAAAATTTGAAGTATTATACTTTGTAAACTAAATTATACATGTTGCATTTCATTAGCTTAGTAGTTGGAACCACTTAGTCTTCAGCCACAAGACTACTTGTTAGAGTACCAAGGAAAAAATGTTATTTGTGCTTTGAGATTAGTCACTGAAAAGAAAATAGCAAAAAGCAGTAAAAAGATGAATTTAAACATACTGTAACATTATTACATATATGTTATATACACTTACGTATATATGTTCACACGGGTATATACACATTCATTCTAGTGGTTCTGCTTTTCTGAGGAACCCTGACTAACACAAAAACCTTAAAAGAAAAAGAGGCCTTGTAAAAATGTCCCTTTTCCATCTAAAGAGATGAGACCCAGACCTCAGGATCCCTGGTGGTTTGTCCTGTGGGTAAGCATTTCCCCCAGTTCAGCCCCTGCAACTCAGCGTCTCTCTGAGGATGTGCGTGATGCTGTGTCTTTACTCTAACTCAGGGGCCCCATCACACAGGAGGGTGAGCATCCCTCCTGAGTCACACGGTCCACGTCGAGCACGGAGACCGTTCCTGCTGTCCTCCACCTCCTGCTCCGATAGTGTTGGTTGAGGGCACACCGCACCCCAGCCCCTGTGCTGGGGCCCCTGCAGCTACACGGTCAGGTGAGTCCTCAAAACACACCCCAATGAGCAAACCCTGCAGCTGGGCTACCGGGACTCCTTCACCTTTGTTGACTGAATTCCAAGGACACTCAGCACTTCTCGAGAGCCATCTCAACACCCCAGGTCTTCTCCACAAAGAAGAATGGCCTAAGAATCTGGCTTGAAACTAATTGTAAAGTGAAACCCAATAACATTTAACGTCAGGATGCCATTTCACGAGTCAGTTCCTGGGGCTGCTGTAACAAAGCATATAAATCTCGTGCCCTGACTCCACACACATCTATCCTCTTCTATGCTGGAGGCCAGAATCGAATCGGGGTCACCAGGTGTGAGTCCAGGTGTGAGCAGGGCTGCATCCTTCGGGGGATCCAGGGAGGGATGTGTCTCCTGCTTTCCCAGCTTCGAGGGCACCACGCATCCCCTGGCTCGTGGTTCCTGCCTCAGCTACTCCAATTCCTCCTTCCGGTGTCACATCCCCTACTGCTCCCTGTCTCTGGCCCCTCCTGCCCCCTTGTATAAGGACACTTGCAATTATAGCAGCCCATCTGGGTGATGAGGGTAATCCCCCTGTCTCAGATCTTAACTGCATCTCATCTGCACACTCCCTCTTGCTGGGTCAGGGAACGCAGCCACAGGCTCTGGAGAAGCACATCTTAGGAATGGTGGGGGCATCCATCAGTAACACCGATAATGAGCAAACTAATGAATGGAACCCCAAAACTGCCATAGCTGGTTTTGCCAAGCTCTCGTTGTCAGTGTTCATGAGACAAAGTGTCTCATAAACTCCTCTGGAGTCTGTGTTTCCCTCTGGCTGTGTGAAAGGGGTGTGTGCCTAGGGCTGCACCTGCCCTCCTTCCCTGAAAGGGGTCTCTTCCTTCTAATGACAGCCTTCTCCTCCTAGTCATGACCTCACTTCTCTCTGTAGACACCTGAGAGAGGCGGGTTCCTGATCACCAACTGCACACACATGCACATTGTAATCGATTCCTGCTCCCTGCCTCCATGGTGCTGTGGCCTGGGACAGATTTGCATTTTCCACATTTCAAAAATGTGATTAGTGATAGATGTGGGTCATATCTAAATGTGGAGAAAGGATAATTTATTTTGAGACTTAGAAGAGTGAATGCATAGGAAACCCTTCCCACAGCATTTAGCAAGTGACAGGTACTCATATGTGGCAGCCATCCTTAGATTAGTATTGTAAAACATCTTCTGACTGCAGCTCAAATATCTGACCACAGTTTAAGTAAGAATTTACACCAATGGAAGGCCCCCTCCTGGAGCTTCAGACATGGTTTCCCAACCCCAGCATGGGAGTCAGACATACCTAAAGTTGCATGTGACCCCTTCACTCACATGTTGTGTGACCCCCACCAACATTTGTCATCAGCATAAAGGAGGTACCCACACCCTTGACCTTTCTTTGTGCCATCTTGAGATAGCACTGTGCCATCCAACACATCCTCCAGATAGCTGCAAGCAAACATAGTAGTGACAAATTGATGTTTTACTGAAAGCATATGGGGGAAAAGGTAAAAGGATCTCCTTAAGATGTCAGCCACACCCTTTAAACATTGTATATGTCGTTACTCAAGCACTGAACCCTCTCTCCTTTTCCTGTCTCTCTCTTTCTCCACTTTGCCTTCTGACATCCTTCACTCGACTCAGCTCAACAGAAAATCTCCTTCAAGTCTATCCCCTCAAAACACAGAAGGAACTATACACATTCAGTCATCTTCTTGGACGAAAATAATGTATTTTCTTTTGTGTACTTGGCATAATTAAAATATATGCTTATACAACACTGGGCACAGACCCTGATAGGAAAAGTCCTGATGATGGTGGCATTTATTATTATGCTTATTGTTGTTTATCCTTATAGAGGAAGACGGGAAAATCCTCCTTTGCTTGTCCATTCAAGAACCATTGGCATCAGTGCCCAGATACATCCATGTGATGCCCCCCACTGGCCCATAGGTAGATAACACATTCTTAGACAGAAGTAATGGGATAGAGTTGATCACATGGGGTCTTAAACAAGAGATCATGATCCCTAGAGCCTATGCAAGAGGGGAGCACACAAATTGAGGAAAAACAAATACCTAGCAGGTATCTAACACCTATGGGTGCATCCAACAATATCTTTTCAGTATTTACATATATTGAATCCCTACAATAGTCCTATGGAGACAATGTTATTATTTTCAGCCCTTCTGTCATATTTCCTCACCATCATGTCTCCTCCAGTGTCAGGAGCTTAAGGGACTGAATTTTCTCTGGAAGCTTTTCTTTATGGCATTCTTGAGCTCCTTATTCCTGAGGCTGAAAATGATCGGACTGAGAAAGGGGGTGAAGACTATATAGGTGGTGGCCATCAGGGTGTTACTGTCCATAGAATGGGGGCCCTTGGGCTTGAGGTAGATAATGGAGGCAAAGCCGTAGTGCACAATGACCACCGTGAGGTGGGACACACATGTGGAGAAGGTCTTGTGCCTGCCCTCAGCAGAGGGGATCCGCAATATGGCGGCCACGATGAAGACATAGGAAAGGACGATGAGGAATAAACAGCCCATCAGAGCTGAGACACACACCAGGATCACACCCAAGGTGACGGAGGATGTCTCCTTCCCACAGGCCAACTTTAGAAGGGAAAGCACGTGACAGGCAAAATGGTGGATCACATTAGACCCACAGAAGGTGAGGTGAAAAACTATCAGGGTCACCATCATCCCCATGATCGAGCCACCAGCCCAGGACCAGGACACGAGGCGGGCACAGCCGCGGGGGCTCATGAGCACATTGTAGCGCAGGGGGTGGCAGATTGCCACGTAGCGGTCGTAGCCCATGATCATGAGCAGGAAGGAGTGGGTGAAGCCGAACGTGAAGGAGAAGAACATCTGGCTGGCACAGGCCGTCCAGGTGATGGTGCGATGGGTGGAGAGCATGTCAACCAGCATGCGAGGGGTGATCGCAACGGTGAACAGAATCTCGGAGGTGGACAGGGCGCACAGGAAGAGGTACATGGGCGTGTGCAGGCTGCGCTCGCTCCAGACTGTGGCCATGATGAGCAGGTTCCCCAGCAGCGTGAACAGGTACATGAGCAGGTACAGCAGGAAGAAAGCGGGCAGGAGATGCCGTGGGAAGTTAGAGAATCCCACGAGGATGAACTCAGTCACCATGCTATAGTTTCGACCAGGCAGGGGTACTGCATCTGGTGAGATCAGAAAGGGAATGAGGGTGCGTAATTTATCCCATGAATGACAAGGATGATTCAGAATAAACCTATCATATAGTTAGTCGCATGAATAAGTTAAAAAGGAAATGTCATATAATTATATCAATCTAGAAAGCTATCCTGGATTGCTAAAGTTCAATTCCTATATGGTTTTTAAAATTGATTTATAACTGACATACATTATATTATTTTAATACACAGCATAATGATGATATGTTTATATATCTTGAAGATTTTTTTACAGTTTTGTCAACATCAAATCAACTGAGACTTTCTTAGTTAACTAAGAATACATGCTACAAACTAGGAAATAGTACAAGAAGTGGGAGACAGATAGATGCATTATTTTATAAAAATTTTTAACGTTTATTCATTTTTTGAAAGATAGAGAGAGACAGAGTGCGAGCAGGGAAGGGGCAGAGAGAGAGAGAGAGATGGAGACACAGAATCCGAAGCAGGCTCCAGGCTCTGAGCTGTCAGCACAGAGCCTGACACAGGGCTGGAACTCACGGAACTGTGAGATCATGACCTAAGCTGAAGTTGGACGCTTAACTAACTGAGCCACCCGGGCACCCCTAAATAGACTATTTTAGAATCAGAAACAAGCCAAGGTTACTCACTGTCTCGGCTGTTCATTAGCAGGAGACTGAAAGCCAGGAGAGGTGCTTGAGGATTGTTAAAGAAAGAAGGAATACCAGGATTGGAAGCAAAGAGACGTGATCATCTACCTAGAAAGGTGCAAGAATGAAGGCAGAAAATCTTTGAGCAAAGACAGAACACATGCTGTGGAAGACAGATCAACTTCCCAAACTCATAGCATCTCCCATAGAATTGCACTCATAGTAATCATGTGAAAGACAGAATTCAAGGAAAAAGCAAGGTAACATTCCCAATAGTGACACAAACTATAAGGAGACAGTTGTCAAACATGTTGGTTGCAGTATTTCTTTTCTTTTTTTAAGTTTCATTTATTTTTGAAAGAGAGAGTGTGCCCAGGGGGAAGGGGCAGAGAGAGAGAGAGGGAGACAGAGGATCCACAGTGGGCTCTGTGCTGACAGCATAGAGCCAGATGTGAGGCTTGAACTCAGGAACCAAACCATGAGATCGCGACCTGAGCCAAAGTCAGACCCTTAGCCAACTGAGCCACCCAGGTGCCCCCATTTGGTTGCAGTATTTCTTTATGTTAAAAAAAAACTATTGAGTCCCCTTGAAAGCTTTTGCTTGAGTGAGTTAGAACTCTCCATTCTTACTATATTAGTAATTTAAACTGAGATTCTTTGAAAATATTGAATTCTTAACCCATTTAAAAGTGCAATAATCAACCCGGGCGCCTGGGTGGCTCAGTCGGTTGAGCGTCCGACTTCAGCTCAGGTCATGATCTCACAGTTCGTGGGTTCGAGCCCCATGTTGGGCTCTGTGCTGAGCGTGGAGCCGACTTAGGACTCTCTCTCCTGGGGGGCCCGGGTGGCTCAGTTGGTTAAACGTCCGACTTCAGCTCAGGTCATGATCTCACAGTTCGTGGGTTCGAGCCCCATGTTGGGCTCTGTGCTGAGCGTGGAGCCGACTTAGGACTCTCTCTCCTGGGGGGCCCGGGTGGCTCAGTTGGTTAAACGTCCGACTTCAGCTCAGGTCATGATCTCACGGCTCGTGAGTTCAAGCCCCATGTTGGGCTCTGTGCTGGCAGCTCAGAGCCTGGAGCCTGTTTCAGATTCTGTGTCTCCCTCTCTCTCTGCCCCTCCCTCACTCACACTCTGTCTCTCTCAAAAATAAACATCAAAAAAATTTTTTTTACTATCTAGAAATTAACCAAACACATGCAATACTTCCAAGGACAGAAACTGTAACCACGGATAGATATGTAGAAGATGGTCTGGCTACATGGAAAGCTATAAATCCATGTGTACTCTTAGATGGGATGAGCTAATATAGCAGTTATGTCAGTTCCTCCCCAAATTATGCTCAGTGCAGCTGCATTTACAATTAGAGAAGTTAAATTTAAGAACTATCATAAGCCTACTTCTGAAAAATAAAGTCAGTGAAAAACTGTACAGGTCTCCTAAAAACAAAGCACACAAGAGAGACAGAGAGATGTCCCTCATGGCGTTGAGACTCACTACCAAATCAGAATCATTTGTTATTTTATTTTATTTTTTCCAACTAGCCATTCTTCTTCTTTTTTTATGTTTATTTATTTTTGAGAGACAGAGTGCAAGCAGGGGAGGGGCAGAGAGAGAGAGGAAGACACAGAGTCTGTAGCAGGCTCTAGGTTCTGAGCTGTCACACAGGGCAGGGCTCAAACTCACAAACCATGAAATCATGACCTGAGCCGAAGCCAGATGCTTAACCGACTGAGCCACCCAGGTGCCCCACAGCTATCCATTCTTCTATTGATACAGCATCATTTTTTAAAGTGAGACCCTGGGGCAGACAGGTGATGTGTGTGATGCCCAGATTGGATACCTAAGAAAATATCCCTGCATGATTCAAAACTGGGAGCACAAACCAAATGAAAAAAGGGAAGGATGGTTTACTGATTTGTGGTGGGAAAACTGGTCATTTTAGGAAGCAGTGTAAATCTGAATTCTTGCCTAAGGCCCCATGCAATCTAGATGGATTTCACACATAAAATGAAATATAACATTAATAGGAGAAGGATTCATGAGAATAACTTTGCTATGTAAGAGTGAAGAAGGATTTCTCAACCAAATCTCAAACACAAATGTTAAGGTGAAGTGGAGAAAAGGCAACCCTCTTGCCCTTTGCTGGGAATGCAAACTGGGTAGCTCTCTGGAAAACAGTGTGGACATTCCTCAAAAAGTTAAAAATAGATCTACCCTATATCCAGCATTTTCACTACTAGGTATTTACCCAAAGAACATTAAAATACCAGTTAAAATGGAAATAGGCACCCCAATGTTAATAGCAGCATTACCTACAGTATCCAAATTATAGAAGCAGTCCAATTGCTTGATAAAGAAGATGTGGTTCATATGTACAATGGAATATTGCTCAACCATAAAAACGACTGAAATCTTGCCATTTACAAAACATGGATGGACTGGGGCACCTGGGTGGCTCAGTCGGTTATGCTTCTGACTGCGGCTCAGGTCATGATCTCGCGGTTTGTGAGTTTGAGCCCCATGTTGGGCTCTGGGCTGACAGAAGCAGTCTCTGTGCTGACAGCAGGAGCCCAATATAGGGCTCAAACTCACGAACTGTGAGACCATGACCTGAGCTGAAGTTCGACACTGACCCAACTGAGGCACTCAGGTACCCCAAATTCCATTCTTAGTACATAAATGTTAACTCCTTGGGAAAAAAATAGACATAAAAACTTCCCCAAGGATTTTGTTCAACAAAGGATATCCAGGATACATGAACAGGCAGATGGAAATTTGGGAAAGGAGCTGATGCATTGACTAAAATTGACCAGGGAATACTGTCTAGAGTAAATAAGAAACGACTCACATTAAGAAGTAGAGACTCCATACAGAAACGAGTCCAGGACATGAGCAGAGAACTTACAGAAGGGGTTACACAGGCACGTGAACAGATGTTTTTTTTTTTCGCAGAAATTTTTATTTTTATTTTTTTAATATATGAAATTTATTGTCAAATTGGTTACCATACAACACCCAATGCTCATCCCAAAAGATGCCCTCTTCAATACCCACCACCCACCATCCCCTCCCTCCCACACCCCATCAGCCCTCAGTTTTGAACAGATGGTTTAAGACAAGGAAAGGGAAGGGGAAAACAACCCTGAGATTTCCCTGTACACCTATTCATTTCCCCAGATTAGGAAGTGCCCAGTGCCCACAGCTATACGGGGACGGAGCAATCCCGCGGCCTGCGGGTGAGAACCGAGAATGGAGAAGTGCAACCTTCATGTGCACCTGAACCTCTATCTCCATGGCGCACACCTACCTGGACGGAGCCTGTGGGATGAAGTCCCGCTTGTAGTGCGGGAATGGACAAGCCTGCTTGGGAACCGGAACTGGGAAGGGGGCAGGTCCCACGGGCCGGATGCAAACCCTGGAGCCCCAGCCAGGAGTTCCATGCACACACAGCAGCATAAATGAAGCCGTAAAATGACACCGAGTGAATGAGGCAAAAGGCAGCTCAACTCTCCAGCATAATTGCATTTGGGCGCATTAAAAACAGAGCACCTGACACTATTCTGTGGGATGCTGGAACGCTGTATACATGCCACCATCCGCTGCTCCAAACCCACAGGCTGCAACACAGACAGTGAGCCCTAGTGTAAATGTGGGCGGAGTTACTATAACGTGTCCTGATTGGTTCACCAGTGGAACAAACGCCCCACACTACTACCAGATTGTACAACGTTTAGCAGCATCTCTGGCCTCAGCCCTCCAGATGCCTGTAGCATCCCTCCCTCCCCATGAGCTGTGACAACAAAAGGGCCTCCGGGCATGTGCAAATATTTCAGGGGGACAGAATCAGTCCCAATCAACAATAGTGACCTAGAAGCTGCAAAGGTCACTAGGCTGAGTGAGGAACCCAGGACCCAGCAGGGGCAACCCGAGAAAAGTCCCATCAGCTCCCAAGGCTAAGAGCCTGTCTTACCACCTTTCTCCCCAGTCCTGTTCCCACCCCCAACCGGGGCTTGCTCCCCACAACTGCCTAAATATTGCCACCTACCCTGTCCCTCCTAGTCCCCTCGTGCTGGGCTGCCTCTTCCAGGAAGCAGCCAGCAGGGGAGGACAGAAGACGCTCTCTTGGGTTATTCTGTCAGCAGCACACAGAGGCAGGTGCGGGGCCAGACCTCTGGGCTCCTGGAACTGATGCTGTGTGCTTTATCCCTGCTGCAACTTCCCATCCTGCTGCTCCCCAGGGCCTCCTTGGGACACCAATCTCGAAGGCTGTCCTCAGGGTCTGGAGAGGCCAAGAGGATCATCAGAGGGCCTCTGGGGACCTGCAACCTCTACTCCTTCCTCCAACTCCCCAACACAACCAAGACTCCCTGCTGTCTCTGGTGCCCAGAGAGCCCCAGTCCCTACTGAGGACTAAGAGCTCCCAGTCTTGGGGGAGACAGGACTGGAGTAAATGCCTTCAACCCCTTAGGGTCAGGGCAGTCAGAGGGGAGGAAGGAGCTGGAGCAGCCCAGAGTGGGAATCCAGGGCTCTGCCCTGGGGCCAAGGCAGCTGGAGGGCTTCCCACAATGAGGGTAATTTAGAGCTGGGTCATAGGGAGCGATTTCTCCTTGTCAGTAGAAGTGTTCACTGTCTCCTGGACACACTGGATTGCCCCACCTCGCCTCATGGTCAAGTTCGACCCTATCCCTGTCATCCTGGTGATCCGAGCCTGAGGGTCCACATCAACATAAGCCTCTCTATGATATAACCAAGCAAATATTTGCTCTCCTGTGTTGTCCTTGTTTATTGACCACCGAGGAGAGTCTTGTATGCTCACGAGGTGACTGGTAGCTGTGGGTTTAACATTATATCACATCTTCTGCCTCCAACTCAAACATCTGGCCTCACCTTTGAGTAGTAGTTTAGATCCACAGAAAGCCCCCTTCCTGGATCCTCAGACCTATGGTTTCCCAATCCCCAGCATGGGAGTCAGACAGACCTCAATCTCCATGTGACCCTTTCCTTCACATGTTGTGTGACCTCCACCAACTGTTCTCATCTGCATAAAGGGTGGTACCCATACCCTTGACCTCTCTTTGTGCATCTTGAGATAGCACTGTGCCTACAACAAATCCCCCAAATAGATTCTTCCAAACTCAGGAATGAGAAATTGATGTTTATGGAAAGTAATGTAGGGAAAAAGGGAAAAGACTTTCCATAACCTGTCAGAAAGCAAAACCCTTTTAACATGCCTTATGTTCTTATCTAAGCACTGCTCCCCCTCCCCTTTCTCTCTCTTTTCCTCCCTATTCCTCTCCCCCTCTCTTCCTCTCTCACTCTCCCTTCCCTTTCCCTTCCTCTTATGAAAAGTGCCTGTTACCAACCTCCTTCTCATTCTTTATGCCTTTCCCAGATTTTGCCCTGTGTGCACTTTATCCAACTTCCTGTTCAGATCCCACTAGTCTGTCTGTCTCTGTCTCTCTGTCTCTCGCTCTCTCTCTCCCTCCCCCCTTCACCTTCTGAACCAGCTTAGCATAGAAAATCACCATTAGGGTCTATTACTTCAAGGCAGTGAGGAATAATAAATAGGAACCATCATCTTGAAAACAAATGATTTGTTTTCTTTTGTGCATTTCTTATAATTAAAAAAAAACAATACTATCAAACACTGGATACAGTGCTTGATAAGACAAGGCCCAATGTTGGTGGCACTTATTATTGTTCCTACTTTTGTTTAACCACCTGATGGATGAGGGGAAAGTCTTCCCTTCCTTGTCCAGTCAAGAAGAACCATGTGCACCAGTGCCCAGACACATCCATGTGATGCCCCCCACCTGCCCATAAGAAGATAACACACTCTGAGATAGAACTGATGGGATGGAGTTCATCACACAGGGTCAAGAACAAGAGATCATGACCACTAGAATCTATGCAAGAGGGAGGCAAACAAATTGGGGAAAAACAAATACCCAGCATGCGTCCAACAGCTATGGATGTGTGTATTTTCATATAATGAATCCTTACAACAGTCCAATAGAGACAGATGTTATTATCCCCAGCCCTTCTGTCATATTTCTTCACCACCAAACTGGTTGTCAGGAGGTTAGGGAAATGAATTTTCTTTGGAAGTTCCTCCTTATGGTGTTCTTGAGTTCCTTATTCCAGAGGCCACCAGTCCAGAAACAAGACACAAGATGGGCACAGCCACAGGGACTCATGTGCACATTGTAGCACATGGGATGGCGGGTGGCCAGGTGGTGATCATAGCCCATGATGATGAGCAGAAAAGAGTGCCCTATGTGTTCATGGCACTAGGCCCTCATATATATATATATATATATATATATATATATATACACACACACACACATATACGTATATATTAATTTATATATATAAAGACATATATATATAAAGACATATATATACATGTGTGTGTGTGTGTGTGTGTGTGTGTGTGTGTGTGTATATAATCAAGAAATGCTACTCAAGGTGGCTCAGTCAGTTAAGCATCTGACTTGGTTTAGGTTCAGGTCATGATCTCATGGTTCATGAGATGGAGTCCCACATCAGGCACCGTGGCTGACAGCTCAGAGCCTGCTTGAGATTCTCTCTCTCTGCCTTTCTGCCCCTCCCCTGCTCACACACTCTCCTTATCAAAATAAATAAATAAATAAAAATTTTTAAAAATGTCATTCAAGGCTTATTTTACATGGAAATCTTATAGGTGCTAGGATCCAGCATTGACCCAGGACTAGGTCTCTGCTCTCTCCTATTCATGGTCTACTGAAGGAAGCTGTCATATAATGAAAGATGACTGCACAGAGTGATCAGAGGTGTAATGAGGGCACCCTAGGGATCTGCAGAAGTCAAGTGTGGGTCAGAAGCCCAGCCTGCAATTTAGAGACTTGGGCGATACGTGGTGGCTACATTGAGACCCGAAAGGAGAGTAGGTATGATTCAGATGACACAACAGGTGGAAGACGGGCTTCCAGCAAGAGCAAAGGCTCAGGGTGACAGAGGCATGGTGCATTTGGGGCCGATGGCTGTCCAGTGCACCCTGGAGAGTTGGAGGTGGCTAGGGGGATTCTGGATTGTGAAGGCAGACAGGTGGGTAGGGCAAGATCATGCAAGACCATGGCATCCACTTAAGGAGTTTGTTCCAAGGACAATGGGGGTACTCTAAATACGTTTAAAATACATACAGAAAAGACCTGTATGGTATTCTATTATGTAAATATATTCACAGATGTTTCCACTTGGGGGTCCTATGACGTCTACTACATGTTCCTTCGTGGATTAATACTTACATGTTGTGTTGGGTCTGAAGCTAGCAGTGTAAATGCTGAGTCATAGGGGATACCTATGTTCAGCTTGAATAGATTCTACCAAATGGCTTTCCAAAGTAATTATACCAAGAGGTACATTTTAAGCCCATGCACCATGGTCAGATTCCTGTTTGTAGGGAGCCCCTCTGGCTGCTGTGAGGGAAGCAGGCTGCTGAGGGCCAGCAGGGTGGGAAGACGCAGGAAGAGATGGGCAGAGGTGCGCGTGGGCATCCTGGACTGGGTTGAATGGCAGACTGGAGGTTGATTTCAGAGGCAGAATGGACTGTGTTGCTGATTGGACAGAGGGACACAGGAAGTGAGCTGTTTCTACGCCTAACACCTAAGACCGAATGGTTGAGTTCTTCCCACAACAATGAACAATTCTTCAGCTTCCCAGACACCAACTTGCAGTCCCATAATTCAGTTCACTTCTGACACGAACTACCTGGAGATGCCAGTGACAAGTTTTCAGTGTTCAGGGTAGCTGCACTTTTGTCTGGTGGGACTTCACAGTTGGGGTTTCTAAATTCCCCCCTTTCATTTTGGATACTTTGCTGGAATGACTCACAGAAATCAGGAAAATGCAACACTTACTCTTCCCAGTTTACTATAAAAGACACAAGTCAGGAACAGCCAGGTGAAACAGGTGCATCAGGCAAGGTGTGGAGGAAGGACCGAGGACCTTCCATGCCCTCTCCGGACACACCACCCTCCTAGCACCTCCACGTGTTGACAAATGGGAAGGTCTCTGATTCCCATTGCTTAGGGAGTTTTTGTGGAGGTTTTGTTACACAGACATGATTGATTAAATCATTGGTCCTTGGAGATTGAATATCAATCCATAGCCCCTCTCCCCACCTGGAAGTCCCAGCTCTCTGATCTCACCTTGGCCGTTCAGGGGAGCAGCCTCCTTCCTAGACTATCCAGGAGCCCCCAACCACCACGCATCTCCTTAGCATGCAAAATCCAGTATCATCACTCCTGAGACAAGGGCTTTAGGAGCTGTGTGTCATGAAGTGGACAAAGACCAAATGTGTTATTATAGCCCAAGGATGCACGTACTAATGAAGATGTTCTGGCTCGGATCACCAGGACAACAGGAATAGGGTAGAACTTGACCAGTGGGGGGAGGTGAGGCTATCCAGTGTGACCAGGAGACACTGAAAACTTCTATTGACCAAAGGAAATCAGTCCCCAAGACCCAGCTCTAAATTACCCTTATTCTGGGACACCCTCCAGCTGCCCTGACCCCAGAGCAGAGCTCTGGATTCCCACTGTGGGCTGCACCAGCTCCTTCCTCCCCTCTGACTCTTCCTTGACCCTAAGGGATTGAGGGCATCTACTCCAGCCCTGTTTCCCCCAAGACTGGGAGCTCCTAGTCCTCAGCAGGGACTGGGGCTTAGGGCAGACAGAGACAGCAGGGAGTCTTGGTTGTGTTGGGGAGTCCAGGATGCCCACGTGTACTTCTGCCCATCTCTTTCTGTGTCTGCCCACCCCGCCGGCCCTCAGCAGCCTGCTTCCCTCACAGCAGCCAGAGGGGCTCCCTACAAACAGGAATCTGACCATGTTTCTTGGGCTTAAGACGTACCTGTTGGTATAATCACTTTGGAAAACCGTTTGGCAGAATCTATTCAAGATAAACATAGGTACTCCCTATGATTTGGCATTTACACTGCTAAATAGAGGCTAAATAGAGGAGTAGAGGCTGCAGATCCCCAGAGGCCCTCTGATGATTCTCTTGGCCGCTCCAGACCCTGAGGGCAGCCCTTCCCAGTTGGCATCCTGGGGAGCCCTGGGGAGCAGCGTGCTGGGAAGCTACAGCAGGGATAAAGCACAGAGAATCAGTTCCAGGAGCCCAGAAGTCTGGCCCTACATCTGCCCTTGTGTGCTGCTGACAGAATAAGGAGCCCTGCTGGCTGCTTCCTGGAAGAGGGAGACCAGGAGGGACAGGGTAGGTGGCAATAGTGGGACACTTTTTTGGAGCAAGGTCCAGACAAGGGATGGGGACAGGTCCTGGAAGAAGGGTGGTAAGACAGGCTCTTACCCTTGGACAGCTGCTGAAAGTCTTCTCAGGTACCTGTTATGGGTCCTGGGTTATTTACCCAGCCTAGTGCCTTTTGTAGCTTCTAGGTCAGTGGTCCTTAGCCCAGGGTAGTTCTGCCCCACAGGAGACATGTGGGCATGTCTGGAGACATTTTTTTATTGTCATGACTCATGATTGGTGGGGATGCTACTGACATCTGATGGGTTGAGACCAGAGATCCTGTTAAATGTTATATAATGCACAGGACAGCCACCACCCCAGAGAATGATCCTGGTCCCAAATCCCACACATACTGAGGTTCAGAAACCTTGTGTCAGGTGTGTATCTTGCCTTGGCCGTTGTATCCTGGGTTGGCTGAAGGTGGCCTTTGCTAACCTGGAGGTGATCCTTGAGGGGAGGCAGAGAGGTTGAGCTGGATTTACTCCTGGATGCAGGTGTGTGACATGAGCTCAGCACCTGTGGGCGAGCCAACCTCTGTGAGACCAAAGTAGACGAACTCTCTCCTGCACCTGTCGGAGGAGATGGGGGAGCCCAGCCCAGCGAACTGCAGCCACTCCACCAAGTGGCAGGTGGGAAGGCAGACTGTAGGGTGTGGCAGGGGCCAGGCGAGGAGGCAGAGGTTGAACCAGCCACTTGTCAAACTGTGTTGCCAATTTACCAGAGGTCCTAAAGACCCCACTGAGGTCAGAAACTATGAGTTTGGAATGGGACCAACTGGTGCATCTGGTACAGACTGATGACAGGAAAGCAGTTTGGAGAACAGAGAAGACATCAGCGTCAGGGATAACCACCCATATTAGGTAAACATAGAGCCCTTTCAATGAATCTTCATGGTTCTTCTAAAGATAGTTCTCTGCCTACTCCCATATTTCAGTTGGGGAGAGGAGGCTCCAAACTGGAAAGTTCTTTCTCAGATACACACAGCAAAAACCGGGGCTTGAACCCTGGCTCTGATGTCTGCACACCTTGGGTATATTTCAGACAATTGTCTCTGGAAGTCAGAGTGGAGTGGGAACAGAGGAGTAGCCCAGAGCAGTGAGGGGTATAGGTGGAGGATACATTAGGGTTCACTGTCTGTGTTGCACGTTCTGATGTATAATGGCATGTATCCACCATTACAGCATCCTACAGAATAGTGTCATCTGCTCTATTTTTAATATGCCGAAATGTTATTATGCTGGAGCATTCGTCTGCTTTTTGCTTCATTCATTCAACACATTTTACGGGTTCATTTATGCTGGTGTGTGTGCACCGAACTCCTGGCTGGGGCTGCAGGGTTTGCATCCAGCCCACGGGTCCTGCCCCCTTCCAAAGAATGGACAAGCAGGCTTTCCAGTTCCCCAGTAAAAGCAATGCTACAGAAACACCCTCTGACATGCTCCCCTGTAAATGCCTTTGAGCAATCGCGATAGATGTTCAGGAGCACATGTGCTGGGGCACAGAGCACGTGCACTCCTCATTTCCACTATTCTGCGCTCTCACAGGCCGTGCATGAGGGTTGCATTCTCCCCAAAATTGATCAACACCAGGGACTTTCTAACTTGGGACACTGAATAGATATACGCTGAATTTCCATTGTGTTTCCCTTCCTTTGTCTCTCTGTCCCTCTCTCTCTTTTTTATTAGCATGTTTCTATTGGCTCTTACTACACCCTCTGTGAGCTATCTCCTCATACCTTTGCTAAATTCTGTTTTATCCCTTGCTCATTTCTGTATCAAGCTTTCTGCTTCTTGTACACGTAACGGTCTCTTGTTAATTCTAGATCATATTCCCCAGTCCTTTTTTGTACGATGAAAATGAGTTTTCTCACCTTTCCATCTCCCATTGACTGGATCCAGGATATCTTGTTGAATAGAAACCCATCGTGCTGATGTTTTCATGTCTTTCAAAACCACCTCATGTTTGTGCTTCTGAAGTTTGTTTAAGAAGTCCTTCTCCACTCTTACATCAACAGAAGTATTTTCCGACACCTTCTCCTATTACCTTCAGGGCATTGTGTTTCATATTTAAGTCTTGAATCCACCTGGATTCCACCTGTGTGTATGACCTTAGGCAGAAATTCAGATTTGCTTTGCTTCATAAAAGGGCCAGTTTTCCCACCACGGACTCCTAAACCATCCATCTTTTCTCTTGGATTTGGGCTCCCACCTGTATCAAGTTTTGAATCACGCTGGGGTACTTTCTGAGGTATGTAGCCGACTTGATCGGTGTCTGTGGCTGCTCCAGAGTCACACTTGAAAATGACAACGATGTGTATGAGGTCTATCATGGGTCTCCACACCTGCCAGGGCATTTCTCTCCTGGTTAACCCATTTTTTTGGAAGACTGGTATGGTTTTGCACTGACTTTATTTTCCAGAAGGAACTTAAGGAAACTTTTATCAAATGTACGTTTGATTCACTGTAGCCGAACATTCAGGTATACTGACGATGTAATCATTACCATATTCGCTCATCCACCCGAGAGAGTGGATTGTCCTTCGTGTATTCAGATAGCCATCGACATTTTTACTAATGGTTAACATTTCTGAATCTGGAGGTATTGCTTGTGTTTGATTAGTTCCTAGATATCGTATAACAGAAGTTGTCAAAGTGTGATATGAGGACCCTGGGGTCCCGGAGACACTTTCTGGGGGACCATCAGGTGCTTACTTTTCCAATGAAGGTGAGGATGTATTTTCATCATATGCTCGACTAAAACAACATGTTGCCACAGGCTGAATGAAGAAGCAGAATGAGCATCAATTGGTCTCCAATCCAAATTTGTTAAAATGTTTTTTGGGGCGCCTGGGTGGCGCAGTCAGTTGGGCGTCCGACTTCAGCCAGGTCACGATCTCGCGGTCCGGGAGTTCAAGCCCCGCGTCGGGCTCTGGGCTGATGGCTCAGAGCCTGGAGCCTGTTTCTGATTCCGTGTCTCCCTCTCTCTCTGCCCCTCCCCTGTTCATGCTCTGTCTCTCTCTCTGTCCCAAAAATAAATAAACGTTTAAAAAATAAATAAATAAATAAAATATTTTTTAAAGCCACTCTTCTCACTAAATGTTAATTTTGTAAATGTACTTACTTTCTTAAAAACATGTTACTTATATTGACAGTTTGACTTATATTACAGTTTGAACAGGTTGACCTTTCTTTCTTTCCTCTCTCCCACCTTCCCTCCCTACCGCCCTTCCTTCTTCCTTCCCTCTTTCCTTCCTTCCTTCCTTCTTTTTTTCTAGGGAGAAGAGAGAGAACATGTGCAAGTGGGGAGTGGGTAGAGAGAGAGACAGGATATCGTAAGCAGACTCAATGCTCAGTATTGATGCCAACATGGGGCTTGATCTCACGACTGTGAGATCATGACCTGGGCAGAAATCAAGGGTCAGACCATTAACTGACTGAGCCTTCAGGTGTCCCATGAATGTATCCATACTACATATTTTCAGACAATCTCAGTGTTAACTTCTAATATGGTGAGAACGGAGAGTTGTACTGCACCCAAACAGGAACCCATCAGAGTCTCACATTTTCTTGAGTGTTAAGAAATCACCAGACCACAATGTTGGCGAGCCGTGTCTTTACAGTTTGTGTCACCGTTGGGAATGTTATCTTAGTTTTGCTTAAAGCTTATACTTTGAATGATTACTGCTGGAGTAATTCTGTGAGAAATACTGAGTGTTGCGAGCCGATCTTGTCTTCTGCAGACTGTGCTCTCTATTGCTGTGGTACCTTATGTCTTCATTCTTTACTTTTTCTGGGTGAAGGAGCATGTCTCTTTCCTTCCCATCCGTACATACCTTCTTTCTTGTTCTTATTTATAGCACCGCTCATGACTTTCAGTTCCATGCTAAAGAACAGCAGAACCAGTGAGTATCCGGGTCACTTTCCCAATCCTAACATACTGCGTCTGTACTCTCCCCAGGGTATATTGTTGTATAGACTCATGATTGTCATGCTGGTCACCTTCATTCCCCTTCTGATCTCACCAGATGTAGCACCCATGGCTGGTCAGAACTATAGCATGGTGACTGAGTTCATCCTCGTGGGATTCTCTAACTTCCCAAGGCATCTCCTGCCCGCTTTCTTCCTGCTGTACCTGCTCATGTACCTGTTCACGCTGCTGGGGAACCTGCTCATCATGGCCACAGTCTGGAGCGAGCGCAGCCTGCACACGCCCATGTACCTCTTCCTGTGCGCCCTGTCCACCTCCGAGATTCTGTTCACCGTTGCCATCACCCCTCGCATGTTGGTTGACATGCTCTCCACCCACCACACCATCACTTGGGCGGCCTGTGCCAGCCAGATGTTTTTCTCCTTCACATTCGGCTTCACCCACTCCTTCCTGCTCATGATCATGGGCTACGACCGCTACGTGGCCATCTGCCACCCCCTGCGCTACCATGTGCTCATGAGCCCCCGTGGCTGTGCCCGCCTTGTGTCCTGGTCCTGGGTCGGTGGCTCAGTCATAGGGATGATGTCGACCCTGATAGTTTTTCACCTCACCTTCTGTGGGTCTAATGTGATCCACCATTTTCTATGCCATGTGTTTTCCCTCTTGAAATTGGCCTGTGGGAAAGAAACAGCCTCCGTCACCTTGGCTGTGATCCTGGTGTGTGTCTCAGCTCTGATGGGCTGTTTATTCCTCATCGTCCTCTCCTATGTCTTCATCGTGGCTGCCATATTGCAGATCCCTTCTGCTGAGGGCAGGCACAAGACCTTCTCCACGTGTGTGTCCCACCTCACGGTGGTCATTGTGCACTACAGTTTTGCCTCCATTATCTACCTCAAGCCCAAGGGCCCCCATTCTATGGACAGTAACACCCTAATGGCCACCACCTATATAGTCTTCACCCCCTTTCTCAGTCCGATCATTTTCAGCCTCAGAAATAAGGAGCTCAAGAACGCCATAAAGAAAAGCTTCCAGAGAAAATTCAATCCCCTAAGCTCCTGATGGCCAGTTGGTGGTGGGGAAAATGACAGTAGGGCTGGGGATGATAAGGTCCATCTCCATAAGACTGATGTAGGGATTCAATGTAAGAAAATACTGAGTGTGTATTGTTGGATGCGTCAATAGGTGTTGGATACCTGCTGCGTATTTGCTTTTTCCAAGCTGTTTGCACCTTTCTTGCATAGGTTCTAACAATGATGATCTCTTGTTTAAGACCCCATGTGATGAACTCCATCCCATTCTGTTTAAGAAAGTGCTATCTAGCTATGGTTTTGAGGGAGATTCACATGGATGTGTCGGGCACTGATGCCCATGGTTTTTCTTGAATGGAGGATCAGGGGAAGACTTTCCTTTCTCTACCATAAGGATAAATAAAAATAAGCATAATAAAAAATGCCACCAGAATGGGGGCTTTTCTTTCAGACACTGGGTCCAGTGTTTTATATACCCCTTAATATAAAAATGTACAAAAAGTAAATAAACTATTTCTCTCCAAGAAGCTGGTTGACTGTGTATAATTGCTTCTGCCTTTGTAAGGGATAGAGTCTAAGGGATATTTTCTACCTTGATCTGTGTTGAGTGAAGGATGTCAGAATGTGAAGTGAAGGGAAAGAGGAAGAGACAGAGGAAGGGAGGAAGGGAGAGGAAGAGAGAGAGGGGAGGAGAGGGTTCAGTGCTTGGATAAGAACACACAGAATGTCAAAAGGGTGTTGCTATCTGGCATCTTATGGAAATCCTTTTCCATTTTTCCCCAATTACTTTCAATAAAACATAGATTTCTCATTCCCATATTTACTTGAATCTATCTGCGGGATGTGTTGGAGGGCACAGTGCTATATCAAGATGGCACAAAGAGAGGTCAAGGGTGTGGGTACCCCTTTAGGCAGATGAGAAATGTTGGTGAAGGTCACACAACATGTGAAGGAAGGGGTTACATGCAACTTTAGGTCTGTCTGACTCCCATGCTGGGGTTTGGGAAATCATATGTCTGAGGATCCACAAGGGGGTCTTCTGTTGGTGTAAATTCTTAAACTGTAGCCAGATATTTGAGCTGCAGGCAGAGGATGCTTCATAATAATAAACCTAAGGAGGGTTGTCACATATGAGTGCCTGCTGTTTGCCCAACGTTGTGTGAAGGGTTTCTGATGCATTCATTCTTCAGACTCTCAAATTATTCTTTCTCCACATTTAGATATGACTCACATCTATGCCTATTCATGTTTTTGAAATGCAGAAAATGCAAATCTGATGGATAATTTGTCCCAGGCCACAATGTACATGTGTGTGCAGTTGGTGATCAGGAACCCGCCTCTCTCAGGTGTCTACAGAGAGAAGTGAGGTCATGACCTAGAGAAGAAAGCTGTCATTAGAAGGAAGAGACCCCTTTCAGGGAAGGAGGGCAGGTGCAACCCTAAGCACACACCCCTTTCACACAGCCAGAGGGAAACACGGACTCCAGAGGAGTTCATGAGACACTTTTTCTCATGAACACTGACAACGAGAGCTTGGCAAAACCGGCTGTGGCAGTTTTGGGGTTCCATTCATTATTTTGCTCATTATCGGTGTTACTGACGGATACCCCCACCATTCCTAAGATGTGCTTCTCCAGAGCCCATGGCTGTGTTCCCTGACCCAGCAAGAGAGAGTGTGCAGATGAGATGCAGTTAAGATCTGAGACAGGGGGATTGCCCTCATCACCCAGATGGGCTGCTATAATTGCAAGTGTCCTTATACAAGGGGGCAGGAGGGGCCAGAGACAGGGAGCAGTAGGGGATGTGACACCGGAAGGAGGAATTGGAGTAGCTGAGGCAGGAACCACGAGCCAGGGGATGCGTGGTGCCCTCGAAGCTGGGAAAGCAGGAGACACATCCCTCCCCGGATCCCCCGAAGGACACAGGCCTGCTCACACACCTCATTGTGCCCAGTGCTTGCAGACCTCTGGGCCTGGGGCAGGCGGGTGCAGGGGGAGCCCAGCTTTGTGTGTGGCTACGACTGTTCCTGTGTACAAGGGTCATTTATTTCCACAGAGTGTGCGGGATTTTGCTAAGTTTGCTGGGGGGAGGGTAAACCCTTGGCTCTTGATGCTCTTAGCACTGGCACGTGGTGCAGAGACCTTGTGTGTGCACTGCAGGGTAGCTTGTATGAGTTATTTGTACTTAGCAGGATTGCCATACAGGACAGCACACATCGGTTCTCCTTTCCCCAGTTAACCTCCCCACTAGGATGCAAGCTCCTGGGGGCAGGGACTCTGTCTGGACACCATCACAGCTCCGCCATGCTTGGCACACAGTAGGTTCTTAATAAATGTATGTTAACTGCCTGGAAAACTCAATCTTGTGAGTAACTAATGTTCTAGTGCGATTACAATACATTATAGATTATAGTATTATAAAATACAATATGTATTGAACTATACATATTTTATACTGTGATATTGTATATAATATATATAATATACAATATTATATGGCAAATGTCAACACAATATATAATATACTATATTAATATGGCCTATATTAACATAATATATAATATAGTATATATTTCATATATTGTATAATATATATTATATTTCCATATATAAATATAATTAACATAATTACATGACATGATAATATAAAAAATAAAAATATATTTGATGTAATAATATATTAAATAATTTAATATGTATTTTATATATTATTATTATTTTATTATTTTTATATTATTACACACTTTTAATATTAATAAATCATAGTATTTTTCATACATAATATATATACTTATGTTATGTATAAAATGTAATATAATTAAATTTTATAATTGTATATTATTATTACATGCTTTTAATATTAATAAATTATAGTATTTTTCATATGCAATGCATATACTTATGTTACATATAAAATGTAATATAATTTAATTTTATAAATGCAATGATAATATGTAATCAGTAATATATCATATAATAAAAACACAGTATATATTTTTATAATATATATGATTATATATTAATGTGATATTATATATAATACATTATCTGTTATGTATTTTATATAATGTTATATAATATATTGCACAATAATAATTTTTAAAAATGTAATGCAACATAACATATAATATCATATTACATTATATTATTGATTCATATGAAGATGTTTATTACAGGAAGAAATAAGGAACGAACCCAACATTGGTTTGGAGTTTTGGGGAAGTACTGTTCTTTTTTTAAGTTTATTTATTTATTTTCAAAGAGAGAGAGAGAGAGCAAGGTGGGAGGTGCAGAAAGAGAGGGAAAGAGAGAGAATCCCAAGCAGCCTCCACACTGTCAGCACAGAGCTGATGTGGGGCTCAAATTCACAAACTCTGATGTCATGACCTGAGCCAAAAATCAAGAGTCAGACACTTAACTGACTGAGCCACCCAGGCACTCCTAGGAGCACTGTTTTAAAAACTACACAAATTTGGGGCGCCTGGGTGGCTCAGTCGGTTAAGCGGCCGACTTTGGCTCAGGTCATGATCTTGCGGTCCGTGAGTTCGAGCCCCGCATCGGGCTCTGGGCTGACAGCTCAGAGCCTGGAGCCTGTTTCAGATTCTGTGTCTCCCTCTCTCTGACCCTCCCCTGTTCATGCTCTGTCTCTCTCTGTCTCAAAAATAAATAAACGTTAAAAAAAAAATTTAAAAACTACACAAATTTATTTAACTCATGTGGATAACATGGTAGAGTTTTGTATAAAAAGTGGAAAGCCACCACACAATACTTACTAAGCTTGCACACAGCTCAGAGTTGATGTAGCATACAGGACATAGTGATTGTAAGATTTACAATATCCTTTCAAAAAATGGAACGTCAACCAACACCAGATTGTTCCAATTCAACTTAAAAAAAAATTTTTAACGTTTATTTATTTTTGAGAGACAGAGATAGAACATGATCGGGGGGAGGGGCAGAGAGAGAGGGAGACACAGAATCTGAAACAGGCTCCTGGCTCTGAGCTGTCAGCACAAAGCCCAACATGGGGCTTGAACTCATGAACTGCAAGATCATGACCTGAGCCGAAGTCGAATGCTTAACCGAGTGAGTCACCCAGGCACCCCCCAATTCAACTTTTTAAAGATCCTAGCATAATTTTTTTTAACAAAAGACTAGACTTGGGTTTTTTCTTTATTTTTCCATTCCTACTTAGAAAAATGACTACAGGTACTAACAAGCTCTGAAGTGGGACTCAACCCAGGTGTGTCTGCACAGAGACCCTGAGCTCCTTCCACTTGGATTTTAAATAGTAGTCATAAGAATAATTATTATTATTTTGAATTCTTACTATGCACCAGGACCCGTTTACTAAGCACTTGAGGGGCATGATCTTACATAAACCCCAAGCAGCTCTGTGAAGCACAAACCATTATCATGAACAGCATGTGGCCAAGGGACTGGCCATGGCCTGGGGGGTTGAGGGAGCCCCTCGAGGAAGTCCTTCCAGGCTGGGCTCCATGGAGACCCTGAGTGATGTCCACTGAGCTTTCTTCCCTCCTTTCCCAGAGGGACTGCCGTCATGCTGGGGCTACACCACAGTTCCATGTCTGAATTCCTCCTCACGCATTTCCCAGTCCACTGTAGTGGAAAATTCCAACGGAATCAATATAAAGGGGGGTGAGCTGTCAGCGAGATCACATGCCGCTAACCTTTGGCAAGTTACCAAGCCAACTAGACATTGCACCAGTAAAAGTTGGGTAATTAGGGAGAAATGGGTACTCTGCGTGAAAGGAAAACAAAATGTTCAAAATGCAGATAGAAAGTAAAATGCGAGAGAAGATTCATTTCAGGAAATGGGAACCAGAGAGATAGGTACTGCTGTGCTGATTTTTGAAGCTCCCTGAGTAAGAGTGGGTAGATCAGAGAGAGTGTCAGTGGCACGTTGGAAATACCATCTACGTATTTTCTCTCTTCCTTGGTTTCCTTGCCTGTAGCAAACAGGCAGCTCGTTAGAGGGAATTCTACCTGTTGCGTGGTGATGCCCCCTCGCGTTTGTTTGCTCCGCTCCACATCAGGGTGACCCAGGGGGAAGAACAATAGACTCCCAAGGCAGCAAGCCTGGTTCCTCCTGGGTCCACTTTGAAGTCAGATCTGACCAAGGTGCATTCAGCAGACCAGTGCAGCTCAGCAAGGTCATGACAATGCCACACATTCGTGGGCAGGTAAGGAAGAAGCCTTATAGTCTATGTCACGTGGAAACTGTCTAAAACCTAACACCTGTGTTCTCTGCACCACGTTCGCGTCCAGGCTCTGAGCCATCGGCTGTCCCTTTCCCCAAAGATACCATCACTACCAACAATAGGGTCTTCTCCTCTCTCCCACTCGTTTCCCCACCCAGCGGAGCCCACAGCCCCATCAGGTGAAGCCACCGCTGCTTTCCTTGCCTTGCCTGGCTTCCTCTCTCTGTTCCACTGCTAATGTACAGAAAGAAACCTCTCTCTCTCTCTCTCTCTCTCTCTGTCTCTCCCCTCCATTCCCCTCCCCTGCCCCCTCTTGCCCTGCATCTTCACACCTAGTGCTCCATTCAGAAATAAGTTTATTCCTAGGACTTCAAAGGCAGCAGGAAATTATAAATAACAAGACATTGTTTGTTGGCACAAATTGCCTTCCTCCCCCCCCCCATTTTCAGGTTTTTAGGAGTAAAGAAATGCTATCTTAAAAGTACTCAATATAAGGGCATTAGGGTGGTTCAGTCGGTTAAGCGTCCAACTTTCGGCTCAGGTCATGATTTTCAAGGTTTTGTGAGTTCAAGCCCTGAAAAAAGCTCTCTGCTGTCAGCACAGAGCCAACTTTGGATCCTCTGTCCCCCTGCCCTCTCTGCCCCTCTCCCACTCACAGACATGCTCTCTCTCAAAAAAAAAAAAACATTAAAAAAATACAAAAGTAATGAATATAGCATAATGCTCAACACATAGTATATATTCATATAGTGACTATGACTAACTGTTACCATTGCTAGACCAGCATCAGTGACAGCAGCCCAAGAGCCAGAAATAATGCTACTGTTTGCTAATTCAATCCCACACATATGCGTGGGGTGACTTCCCTTTCCCCACATCCTTATATAACCACAGGTATGGAGAACCGATGAAAGTTCACAGACATGGTCATTTTCAAGGAGATGAACCCAGCCAAAACTAACATTCACCCCTACTTCACATTATGTTCAAAAATTAACTCCATGTGGACCAAAGACTTAAATGTAAGAACTGAAATTATAATGTTCTTAGAGGACAACATAGCTGTGAATCTCCGTGACCTTGGACTAAGCAATAGTTTCGTAGACATGACACCAAAAGCGTAAGCAACAAAAGAAAATGCATAGATTGGATGTCATCAGAATAAAAATCTTCTTCAGGGAATACTATGAAAAATTATATGCCAACAAATTGGACAACCTGGAAGAAATGGACACATTCCTGAACACCCACACTCTTCCAAAACTCAATCAGGAGGAAATAGAAAGCTTGAACAGACCCATAACCAGCGAAGAAATTGAATCGGTTATCAAAAATCTCCCAACAAATAAGAGTCCAGGACCAGATGGCTTCCCAGGGGAGTTCTACCAGACATTTAAAGCAGAGATAATACCTATCCTTCTCAAGCTATTCCAAGAAATAGAAAGGGAAGGAAAACTTCCAGACTCATTCTATGAAGCCAGTATTACTTTGATTCCTAAACCAGACAGAGACCCAGTAAAAAAAGAGAACTACAGGCCAATATCCCTGATGAATATGGATGCAAAAATTCTCAATAAGATACTAGCAAATCGAATTCAACAGCATATAAAAAGAATTATTCACCACGATCAAGTGGGATTCATTCCTGGGATGCAGGGCTGGTTCAACATTCGCAAATCAATCAACGTGATACATCACATTAACAAAAAAAAAGAGAAGAACCATATGATCCTGTCAATCGATGCAGAAAAGGCCTTTGACAAAATCCAGCACCCTTTCTTAATAAAAACCCTTGAGAAAGTCGGGATAGAAGGAACATACTTAAAGATCATAAAAGCCATTTATGAAAAGCCCACAGCTCACATCATCCTCAACGGGGAAAAACTGAGAGCTTTTTCCCTGAGATCAGGAACACGACAGGGATGCCCACTCTCACCGCTGTTGTTTAACATAGTGCTGGAAGTTCTAGCATCAGCAATCAGACAACAAAAGGAAATCAAAGGCATCAAAATTGGCAAAGATGAAGTCAAGCTTTCGCTTTTTGCAGATGACATGATATTATACATGGAAAATCCGATAGACTCCACCAAAAGTCTGCTAGAACTGATACATGAATTCAGCAAAGTTGCAGGATACAAAATCAATGTCCAGAAATCAGTTGCATTCTTATACACTAACAATGAAGCAACAGAAAGACAAATAAAGAAACTGATCCCATTCACAATTGCACCAAGAAGCATAAAATACCTAGGAATAAATCTAACCAAAGATGTAAAGGATCTGTATGCTGAAAACTATAGAAAGCTTATGAAGGTAATTGAAGAAGACTTAAAGAAATGGAAAGACATTCCCTGCTCATGGATTGGAAAAATAAATATTGTCAAAATGTCAATACTACCCAAAGCTATCTACACATTCAATGCAATCCCAATCAAAATTGCACCAGCATTCTTCTCGAAATTAGAACAAGCAATCCTAAAATTCATATGGAACCACAAAAGGCCCCGAATAGCCAAAGGAATTTTGAAGAAGACCAAAGCAGGAGGCATCACAATCCCAGACTTTAGCCTCTACTACAAAGCTGTCATCATCAAGACAGCATGGTATTGGCACAAAAACAGACACACAGACCAATGGAATAGAATAGAAACCCCAGAACTAGACCCACAAACGTATGGCCAACTCATCTTTGACAAAGCAGGAAAGAACATCCAATGGAAAAAAGACAGCCTCTTTAACAAATGGTGCTGGGAGAACTGGACAGCAACATGCAGAAGGTTGAAACTAGACCACTTTCTCACACCATTTACAAAAATAAACTCAAAATGGATAAAGGACCTAAATGTGAGACAGGAAACCATCAAAACCTTAGAGGAGAAAGCAGGAAAAGATCTCTCTGACCTCAGCCGTAGCAATCTCTTACTCGACACATCCCCAAAGGCAAGGGAATTAAAAGCAAAAGTGAATTACTGGGACCTTATGAAGATAAAAAGCTTCTGCACAGCAAAGGAAACAACCAACAAAACTAAAAGGCAACCAATGGAATGGGAAAAGATATTTGCAAATGACATATCGGACAAAGGGCTAGTATCTAAAATCTATAAAGAGCTCACCAAACTCCACACCCGAAAAACAAATAACCCAGTGAAGAAATGGGCAGAAAACATGAATAGACACTTCTCTAAAGACATCCAGATGGCCAACAGGCACATGAAAAGATGTTCAGCGTCGCTCCTTATCAGGGAAATACAAATCAAAACCACACTCAGGTATCACCTCACGCCAGTCAGAGTGGCCAAAATGAACAAATCAGGAGACTATAGATGCTGGAGAGGATGTGGAGAAACGGGAACCCTCTTGCACTGTTGGTGGGAATGCAAATTGGTGCAGCCGCTCTGGAAAGCAGTGTGGAGGTTCCTCAGAAAATTAAAAATAGACCTACCCTATGACCCAGCAATAGCACTGCTAGGAATTTATCCAAGGGATACAGGAGTACTGATGCATAGGGGCACTTGTACCCCAATGTTCATAGCAGCACTCTCAACAATAGCCAAATTATGGAAAGAGCCTAAATGTCCATCAACTGATGAATGGATAAAGAAATTGTGGTATATATACACAATGGAGTACTATGTGGCAATGAGAAAAAATGAAATATGGCCCTTTGTAGCAACGTGGATGGAACTGGAGAGTGTAATGCTAAGTGAAATAAGCCATACAGGGGCGCCTGGGTGGCGCAGTCGGTTAAGCGTCCGACTTCAGCCAGGTCACGATCTCGCGGTCCGTGAGTTCGAGCCCCGCGTCGGGCTCTGGGCTGATGGCTCAGAGCCTGGAGCCTGTTTCTGATTCTGTGTCTCCCTCTCTCTCTGCCCCTCGCCCGTTCATGCTCTGTCTCTCTCTGTCCCAAAAATAAATAAACGTTGAAAAAAAAAATTAAAAAAAAAAATAAGAAATAAGCCATACAGAGAAAGACAGATACCATATGGTTTCACTCTTATGTGGATCCTGAGAAACTTAACGGGAACCCATGGGGGAGGGGAAGGAAAAAAAAAAAAAAGAGGTTAGAGTGGGAGAGAGCCAAAGCATAAAAGACTGTTAAAAACTGAGAACAAACTGAGGGTTGATGGGGGGTGGGAGGGAGGGGAGGGTGGGTGATGGGTATTGAGGAGGGCACCTTTTGGGATGAGCACTGGGTGTTGTATGGAAACCAATTTGTCAATAAATTTCATAAAAAAAAAAAAAAAGAATAAAAATCTTCTGTCCTGCAAAGAATACCAACAGGTTCGTGAAAAGACAAGTCAGAATGCGAGACAATATTTGAAACTCACAGATCAAAAAAAAAAAAAAAAAAAAAAAAAAAAAAAAAAAAAAAAAAAAAGGGGCGCCTGGGTGGCGCAGTCGGTTAAGCGTCCGACTTCAGCCAGGTCACGATCTCGCGGTCCGTGAGTTCGAGCCCCGCGTCGGGCTCTGTGCTGATGGCTCAGAGCCTGGAGCCTGTTTCCGATTCTGTGTCTCCCTCTCTCTCTGCCCCTCCCCCGTTCATGCTCTGTCTCTCTCTGTCCCAAAAATAAATAAACGTTGAAAAAAAAATTTAAAAAAAAAAAAAAAAAAAAAAAAGAAACTCACAGATCTGCTAAGGGCCTTGTAACCAGAAACTCTAAACAATTAGCCACAACTTAACAAAGAGACAAACAACCTGATTTTAAAACTGGGTGAAGTATCAAGGGCATTTCTCCAAGAACACACAGAAATGGGCACCAAGCATGTGATGAGATGCACAACGTGATTACTCATTAGGGAAATGCAAGTCAGAACCACCAAGAGAGAAACTTCACAGCACAGAGATAGCTACGATAAACAAGACAGATAATAACCAGTGCTGGCAAAGATGTGGAGACATTTGAACCCTTCTGCACTGCTGGTGAGGATACAGAATGGTGCAGCCACTTTGGAAAAGAGTCTGGAACATTCTTCATAATTAAACATAGAGGTACCATTGCATCCAGAAAACCCACTCCTTGGTATATACGCAATAGTACGAAACTATATATTCAAGCAAAAACCTTGTACTCAAACATTCATAGTGGCAATATTCAAAATAGCAAAAATAGAAACCCTGAGATGTTCACCAAGCGATGAACAGACACATGAAGTCCAGTATGTCCACACAATGGAATAGTGTCTGGCAATAGAGGAATGAGGTTCTGGGGCGCCTGGGTGGCTCAGTTGGTTAAGGGTCGGACTTCAGCTCAGGTCATGATCTCCAAGTCCATGACTTTGAGCCCCACGTTGGGCTCTGTGCTGATGGCTCAGAGCCTGGAGCCTCCTTCAGATTCTGTGTCTCCCTCTCTCTCTGCCCTTCCCCCACTCGCCCTCTGTCTTTCTCTCTCTCTCTCTCTCTCTGTCTCTCTATCTTTCTCTGTCAAAAAAATAAATAAATATAAAAAAAAAGATGGGGCTCCTGGGTGGCTCAGTCAGTAAGCATATGACTTCGGCTCAGGTCACAATCTCATGGTTAGTGAGTTCAAGCCCTGAATGGAGTTCTGTGCTGACAGCTCAGAGCCCAGAGCCTGCTTCAGATTCTGTGTCTCCCTCTCTCTCTGCCCCTCCCCAACTCGTACTCTGTCTGTCTCTCTCAAAAATAAACATTAAAATTTTTTTTATAAAAAGGAATGAGGTTCTGATACGTTCTACAACATGGAAGAAACTTGACATTATGCCAAGTGAAAGAACTCAGTCAAAAACATCCCCTAACATATACTTCCATTTGTAGGAAATGTCCAGAACAGGCAAAGTAGATGAGTGAGTCCTGGGGATGAAAGGTACAACATAGGGAATGTGTCAACGGTGTTGTAACAGCATTGTGTGATGACAGATGTATACAGTTGGCTGAGCATATGTTGTATAATTGAAACCAAGGTAACACTGTGTGGCAACTCTACTGCAATTAAAAATTTTAAAAATACATATTTTTTTGAAAAAAAAAGTGGTTTTCTAGGGCTGGGGGTTAAGGGGGTTGGGGAGGAAATGGGGAGTGACTGAATGGGAATGAGTTTCTCTTTTGGGTGACAAAAAAAATGTTTCTAATTGATCGTGGTGAGGATCGCATAACTGTGAATATACTAAAACCAACTGAATCGAGTACTTTAAATAGATGAATTATACGGCACATGGACTATATCTCAGTAATGCTGTTTAATTATAAAATAAAATTAATATCCAAGACACAAACCAAGGGAGGAAGAAGCGGAAAAGTTCACATTAGTACCTGCTATGCCATGGGTGTCATCACACAAATCTATACCATTCTTACTAGGTTGGCATTATTAAGCCCACTGTACAGATGAGGGTATGGTCATCCTTCCCCTTCTTCAAAAACTGCCTCCACACTGGCCACTTAGATGCTGGAGGGATGGAGTTTTCTGAGGAAGGTCTTGGTCATGGCAGTCTTTAGCTCCTTGTTCCTGAGACTGAAGATGATGGGGCTGAGGAAGGGGGTGAGGACCGTGTAGGTGATGGCCATCAGGGTGTCTCTTTCCAGAGACTGGGGGCCCTTGGGCTTGAGGTAGATGACAGAGGCAAAGCCGTAGTGCACAATGACCACAGTGAGGTGGGACGCACAGGTGGAGAAGGCCTTGTGCCGGCCCTCAGCTGAGGGGATCCTCAAGATGGTGGCCACGATGAAGGCATAGGAGAGGAGGATGAGGAGACAGCAGCCCAGCAGGGCCATGATGCACACCAGCCCCACGCCCTTGGCCACTACTGGTACATCAGTTCCACAGGCCAGCTTCAAGAGAGGGGGCACATGACATAAAAAATGGTGGATCTCATTGGGTCCACAGAAGGTGAGGTGGAAAACGGCCGTGGTCACCACCAGCCCCGTGACCGAGCCACCTACCCAGGACCAGGCCACCAGGCAGGCGCAGCCGCGGGGGCTCATGAGCACATTGTAGCGCAGGGGGTGGCAGATTGCCACGTAGCGGTCGTAGCCCATGACGGTGAGCAGGAAGGAGTGGGTGAAGCCGAACGTGAAGGAGAAAAACATCTGGCTGGCACAGGCCGCCCAGGTGATGGTGCGGCGGGTGGAGAGCAGGTCGGCCAGCAGGCGCGGGGTGATGGCCAAGGTGTAGAGGATCTCGGAGGTGGACAGGGCGCACAGGAAGAGGTACATGGGCGTGTGCAGGCTGCGCTCGCTCCAGACTGTGGCCATGATGAGCAGGTTCCCCAGCAGCGTGAACAGGTACATGAGCAGGAACAGCAGGAAGAAGGCGGGCAGGAGATGCCTTGGGAAGGTGGAGAAGCCCACGAGGATGAATTCAGACACGGAGCTGTGGTTTCGGCCCAGCGTGGCGGCCATCCCTGGGTGGGGAGAGAGCGAGGGCGGCCAGGTGGGCGGGAGCTACGGGTGTGTGCTGAGCCCAGCCTGGGAGGACTTCCCCGAGGAGGTACCCCCTCACCCCACAGGCCATGGCCGGTCCCTCGGCCACAGGCTGCTCGTGAGGACGGTCAGCGCTCCTCTGAGCTGCACGGGGTTCACGGAAGATCCTGGGCCTCAAGTGCTTAGCGCTGGTCCTGGTGCGTGGTAAGAACTCAGTAAAAAATAATACTGACAATTATTATGACTACTGCTATTACCATTATTGACCCCATGCACAACCACCAGGACTTTCTGTCTTTGAGCATGCAGGTCACTCCGTGTTCTCCCCAACTTGTGACTCCAAATCCTTCCTGATTTTAAGAGCGAGCTACTCCCTAACAGCCAGCTCAGCTAGAAGTCTCGTCTCCTGCGTATCATGGAGAGGACGTAGGCTCTGGTTAAATCTCAGCAGAATCCCTTACTAGCTCACCTGGAACATGGAATAATAATGCTTATTCCACACGGCTGCCATGGCACGTAGGTGAAGGGATGCACATTCGGTTCTTAGCTACTGTGGTTGTTGTGCGGCCTGACTTGCATGAGTCCCTCACAAGGACATGGCCTGACTGGCATCACCAGAGTCGCATTCTCTGACCCCTGCTGTATCGCTGATCATTTCGCGATGCCATTCTCTGAATACCCGCCCCTCCTTGAGTCCTAGCCACGCCACTATCCCCAACCTCCTGCTTCCTGGAGCAAGCAAGGCTCCCAGCTACAGGTTCTCCCACATCCTTCCCCAAGTGACAACAGACTCACATCTGGCCCAGCTCCCCGTGAAGGTAGCTTTCCTTCCAAACACCTGCTCCATCTGGTGTCCCCTCTCTGTCTCTCTGCTTTCCTTTCTGCCTCCAACAGGCTTGATGCAAAAACGCAACATTTTTTTTTTTAATCGCAGGATGGATCAACAGATGAGTGGATAAATGAAAAGTGGCATGCCCATGTAAAAGGATACCAAAAGCACAACACGTGGTCCATGCTACGACACGGTTGAACCTCAAAGACATTATGCTGAGCGAAAGAGGCTAGCCACAAAGACCGCACGTTGTAGGATTTCGTTTATTAGAAATATCCAAAGGAGATAAATGCATCAAGACGGAAAGCAGACCAGTGGTTGCGGTGCGGGGGGGATGGGAGCAGGATAAGCGGAGGGTGACTGTTAATGGCTTGTAGATCTCCCTTTGTGCTGGTGACATGTATGGAACCAAATAGAGGTGCGCATGTCATGGCATTGTGAAAGTTTAAACGGCAAGGATGGAGGCACCTGGGTGGCTCAGTCAGTTGAGCGTCAGACTCTAGATTTCGGCTCAGGTGATGATCTTGCGGTTCGTGAGCTCGAGCCCCACACTGGGCTCCACACTGAGGGCACAGAGCCTGCTTGGGATTCTCTCTCTCCCAGCCTCTCTCTCTGCCCCTCCCCCACTTGTGTTGTCTCTGTCTCTCTCAAAATAAATAAATAAACTTAAAAAAAAGCCACCTTTATAATTGCTAACTCTATATTATGTGATTTTTGCCCCATTGTTTTAGAAAGCAAAATGGGACTGGGGTGCCCGGTGGCTCAGCTGGTTGAGTGTCAGACTCCTGATTTTGGCTCAGGTTGTGATCCCAGGGTTGTGGGATGGAGTCCTGGGTCAAGCTCTGCGCTGAGTGTGGAGCCTGCTTGGGACCCTCTCTCTCTCTCTCTCTGCCCCCCCCAAAATAAATAAATAAACATTGAAAAAAAGATTCTCTCTCCCTCTGCCCCTCTCCCCTACTTGTGCATGCACTCTCTCTCTCTAAAATAATAATAATTAATAATAATAAAAGAAAGCCAAGTGGGCCTTCCTTGGCCCCCTTCTAATTCTGCGCTGTCGCTCCCCTGGTTCACAGCCCAGCCTGTCCCCAGAGAGGGAGAGGGAGGGTCTGAGTGCCCAGGGCCAGTCAGGAGCAGAAGGAGGAAGGACCCACCACCCCCCTTATGCTTTCCTGTTCCTTCTGGCAGAAGACCCTGAGCCTCTGCCCAGGTGTGTGTGAGAGCAGAAGGGGAGGCCCTCAGGGCCGCTCTGCTCAGGGGTGAGTGGGGGGCCTCCTGTTCCTACGGACGGGGACCCCGGTGCCCCCGTGTCTCACCAACACCTACACGTGGGTGGGTGTGTCCCCCCATCTCCATGTACCTGTACTCCACCTCCCGTCCCCTCCCAACCCGCACAGCGGCTGTGAGCTCTCACACCAGATATGCACACAGGGGGCCCACATGTACCTGCTGCGATCAGACCCGGGCAGTTACACAGATCAGAGACCCTGCCTGGGGAAGGACTCACGCACCCGTGGAGTCGCGGCTATAGGCAAGCCTGCAGGCACACACAGACAGACGCTCTCACAGTAGAAGCCGGAAGACGGTGACTGACGCCTGTGTCCCTGACAACCTTCACCCTAAGATCTACCGCCACAGCCAGGATGCGCATCGGATATGCGTGCTCTGTGTGTACGTGGCCAGCCTGGGTCAACAATTCGGGAATCAGAGGCCTCAGCTCAGATCCTGTTTGCCTCGGACTTCGGCTAGGCTCTGGGTCCCGAGATCCACCCCAACACTCTGATTACCCACAGTCCTTCCCCACAACCCGGGCTTGCATCACCTCCTCCGGGGAGACACCCAGGGGCACACCCTCCGTTGGCGGCCGCGGGAGCGCTCTGAGGGGGTAGCAGAGGGAGCCCTGGGTCTCCCCACTGATGCTCAACACCAGGAGCCCCAAAGTGAGGTAGGCAGGGCGGGAGGCTGCTCCTGCAATTTTTAAGCTCTTCTCCAAAGGCATCCCAGAGGAGACCTGTGCTGGGGTTGGGGGGGGGCGGGGGGAGGGCACCCTCAGGGCCCCAGAGTCAGGAGGGGGCCTCAGGGAGACAGCCAGAGGCTTCCCTGAGATTAGCCCACAGGGGTACATGTGGCCTCCAAACCTTCCCTGAGGCCCTCTGTGCCCAGTTGGGAGCTGGGCTGTTCTGAAACCCCGCAGAGGAGGGTTAGGTGGGGACAAGGAGGTACGAAGACGACCTCTAAGGGGACAGGGCAGGGAACACAAAAGGAGGTGATGCCCCTCCCCTTCCTTCTTAGGGAGTGTGGAGTGTGGACACTCCATTCCCAGTGCCCGAGCTCCATCCACACCCCACCAACAGGCACCCCGGGGCCTCCCAGAGAGGATGCCTCCCAGAGCAGGCTGGTGCCCACTTTGGTGAGGAAGCCCAGTGTCCCAGACGCTGGCAGTGGTCCAGAGGAGGGGCTGACGTCCGGCCTCTGCAGAGGCAGAGGCACCGGGCCAGAGATGGGCTCTCCACAGCATGGCCCTGCTCTGGGCCCAGGCTGCCCCAGGCTGAAGGACTGAGGAGGGAGGAGCCCGTGCCAGGCCGCCCCAGCCACCCGCAGCCGGGCTGGCCTCGCTCTCGGGCCGCAACGCAGCTCAGCCTCCACTCTCCTCCTGGATCCGTGTTGTCACTTCCGACACGCCCACCTGGGGCGGGCACGTGTAACCTGGAACACGGCACCAGCCCGTGTATTCGTTTCTTGGGGCCGGGGAGACAAATGGCCACAAACTGGGTGGCTCAAAACAACAGCGGTGTGCTGCCTCACAGTTCTGGAGGCCAGGCTTGGGCAGGGGGACCCCCTTCTGGAAGCTCTGAGGGAGGGTCAGGCCTACGCCTCTCTCCCGGCTTCTGGTGGTCACCGCACCTTGACTGTGTCACTCCAATCTCTGCCTGTGTCTTCCCATGAACTTCTCACGTCTGTATATCTTCTCCTCTCCTTGTAAGGACACCAGTCATTAGACACCAGCCATATCGGGGACCACTACCCAGGATTTCATCTCGAGATCCTTATCTATTTACATCTGTAAAGACCCTATTTCCAAACAAAGTCACAATTCTGAGGTTCCAAGCAGACCTGCATTTCTTCTTCTTTTTTTTCAATACTGTTGTTGGGTTTTTCCTGTTTTTTTTTTTTTTAAAGTTGATTTCTTTATTTTGAGACAGAGAGAGAGAGAGAGTGCGCATGTAAACAGGGGAGGGGCAGAGAGAGAGGGAGAAATAGAGAACCCCAAGCAGGCCCCATGCTGTCAGCGCAGAGCCCGACTTTATCTCATGACCGGGAGACATGACCTCAGTGGATATCAAGAGTCAGACGCTTAACCGACTGAGCCACCCAGGTACCAAGAACACACATTTCTGAGTGACACTATTTAAACCCACTACAGCATCCCCCCTGCTTCTGTTCTCTGCTTTGGCTCTGACCTCTGCACCTGCTTCCCACACAACACCAGAGGGATCCTGCTAAACAAACCAGATTCCATCCTTCCCCTTGTTTAGAACCATCCATGGCTCCCTAGTCCCAGATGCCTCCCTGCAGCCAAAAGTCTGCTCCTTGCTAGTCCCTCCAGTTTCCTCTCAGCCCCCTCTCTCTCTTCCAACACCCACTTTGCATCTCTAAGCTAAAATGAGATGGGAGCATTTTCAATTTCTTGAATGTACCAGACTCTCACCCCAGGTCCCACCACATCCCTCATGCCTCCCTCCCATCTGCCTCAACTAACTGGTCTCAGATCACCTGCCACCTCCTCCAGGAAGCCTTTCGTGATTACCCCACTCCTGGCTGGGTCTGGTGCCTCTCTGACTCCTCACTTCCCCGGAGATCCCCTATCATACAGTGTTGTCCTTACCTGGTTATGGGTCGCTGTCTCCCATGACACTGTGACATCATGAGGGCAGGGACAGTGCCTCACTGGTTCCATGTTGTGTTCCCAACATCAAAAATGAGTCCTGCACATAGTAAATGTTCAATAAAAATGCATTAAAGAAAACAGTGAAGGAAGCATGCAGTGAGTGCTGTGAGACCCCACAGTGCAGGCGGCAAAGGAGGGACGTGCCACCTGAGCTGAACTCTGAAGGATGAAAAGTCTCCCGCACACGGTGCCAGGGACGGAACGGCAGGCAGAGGAACCAGCAGAGCCAAGGCATGGAGAAGTGTCCAGAACGAGCTCAGAGGAGGCTGGGGAGTCAGACTGGAGCCAAAATGTGAAGGGACTTGGAGGCACCGCAGGACCACCCCTCTAGGGCCCAGGAGGAGAGAGTGGGCTGGAAGGAGGTGCCAGCCTGGACTGAGGTCCAGCCAACACTCTCCTCTAAGCTCTATCCCACTGGGACAGCAGAAGAGCCAGAATGTGGGGGGAATCTGGGGGATTTTCTGGCACAACTCAAATCGGGAAAGGCATCAGAGAAACACACGGTCAACCAAGAAATGAGCTCAGGACGAAGGAGAAATCTCTTTTATTGCTGCTTCTGGATGGCCAGAGAGGTCAGGATACCAGGCTAACATCGCACACGGGAGTCAATACCAAGCCCCAGGAGGAGTGACCAAGGTCTCAGTTCAGCTGCAGCTTGCAGCCCTGCCTGGAGAGGGCGCTGTGGCCTCTCTGGGCCTCACCTGCTCTTCTGTGAAATGGGGCTGAATGAGGATAAGAGACACCATGTGTGCAGAGCTTGGCACCCAGTAGGTGCTTGGTCGACATGAGCCCCTCTCCCCGCTCAGCGCCCATTTCAAATGTTTTCTTGAACGATGGGCACCCTGCTTTCGTTTGTCTCACAGGTATTTCCTGCGCACCTGCTGTGTGCCCGGCAGTGAGTGTGTGGCCACTGGAGATAAACGGCCAATAACCAAAGTCGCTTTGAGCCACAGCCTTGCAGCTCTGCTCAGCCGTTCTCCAGGACAGGCCCGTGCATTTCTGGGTCTCGCCACCGGGTCTGACCAGGGGTGACCGACGAGCACTGTTCAAGTGGCTCTGTCGCCCAGACGACCATCAGCCCTTGCTGGCGCCAGAGCCTTTGCTCACAGCTGCAGACGGAGAGGTGGCTCAGACCCAGCCTGTCCCCAAGAGTAGCGCCCTGCACCTGCTTCCCTCCACCGCACCGCGCCCCTGTGTCTTCCACCTGAGCCCAGACACAAGTACAGGACGGCGCCCTCTAGTGTTGGTGGTGAGTTCACCGTCAGTGGCTTTCCTTCCTGGCTCTTTGTACCTCGATGGCTCTCGGGGAGGTCGGGGGGCTGTGGCGTCCTGGGAGTCGGTTGTATCTTCATGGCATTTATCTCCCAGATTTGAATGACCTCAGCGCTCGCTTGTCTCCCCCTCCTGTCCAGTTGCTCTTAGAGGTGGAGCTCGGGTCCAGTCACTTTCCATCTGTAGCACAAACCAGGGACACCGTGAGTGTTTATAGGACAAAACTCCCACTGCGGATTGCCCAGTTAAGTCAAGCTGAAGAAGTCTTCAAATCCTTGGTCATCGTCTTGCTTAAGAAGTCCCCCCTCATCCCCTCACGGTGCATGGGGGGAGGAAGCCTCATGCTTGATCTGCTCTTTGATAACTGGGTAAAGTCGGAACAGGGCACACCAGCTGCTTAGTTTGATAAGCATGTCCGGCCTCGGTACCCAAAGACTGTGCACGAGGTAACTCTTATCTCCAGCTCAGAGAAAGTCCAGCCCCAGCCAGCATGTGTCCAACAGCTGCGTATGCAATGCCTGAGCCCTTCGCCAGGGAGCCCACCGTGACTGACATACCTGCTCCTGTGAACATTACAGTAGAAGGGCGAGGGTGGATGATGGATAACTGAATGTAGACGAGAGGGTGAGGAGTTTGAGGGAAGGAAGGAGGTTGGCTGTAGGAGCCCAAATACCAATCCACAGAGAGTAGGGAGGGTACAGGTGGGCATAGGGGGGCGGGTTCATGGATAAAGTGACATTTCAGCTGCGACATTTGTTCCAGGGGCAGAGTGAGAGGAAAGGGTACACCAGGCCGAAGGAGCAGCATGTCCAAAGGACCTGAGGCAAAAAGATGATTGTCCATCCAAGGAACAGGGTAAGGCCGACATGACAGAGTCTTGGGCAGCAAGAGGGGTGAGTGGCTCAAAATGGCCTAAAATGGCAGGTGGGGATCAGATTGCAGAGTGCGTTACCCCATAACCCCAACAGGCATTAGACGACACACAGTTTACAAGAGGGAGAGTGGCTGTGATGTCAGTGAATTTCAGATAAATTGGGGAATAGCCATTCACACCTCAGGGGGACCTTGCAGCACACGGACTTCCCATAGGGTTGTAGTGAGAGGCTAGTTTGTTCTCTCAGCCAGTTTTATTGAACACCTATTAGGTGCCCGGCTGGGGGGACACAATGCTAAGCAAGTTCATATTGGTCCTGCCCTCTCAGGGCTGCCAGTGTAGTGGGGAAGGAGGGGCGGTGTTGGCCAGGTAATACCCATAACTGCAGGGAGCCTGCTGCAGAAGTAGAATTGTCAGCCGCCCTCGGAGCTCTGGACACCCCCACCCGCGTAGTCAGCAGCGCGGAGCGATCACAGCAGCCACGCTCGGCAGCAGGTGCTTTGCACGCTTGGGTTCTGCTGCCCGGAGCCCCAGTGTGCATGTTGTAGCATTCGGCTGTTTGCAGCTCTGGGAATCCTGTGGCTTGGGGGAAGAGAATGTCACCTCAGTTGCCACTTCTGTCTCTTGATGTTAACCAAATGGCCAGGTTTGGGCCTGAGTCAAAGTCGGAAAACTATCTGGGGACCAGTTCTCCAGAGGGGGGTGAGTCCCTGGCCCTGTCTCCACCTTGGCCCTGGGCTGTGCATCAGATCTCATCTGCCTGCAGGTCTGTGGCTGATCCCCAGGGAACTCTTTAATTTCCACAAATGAAGTGGAGGGTGGGGAATTGTGAGCCAACTTTTAATGAGTCCCCAGCTGTCACTTGAAGTCCTGTGACTCTTTCAGTAATGAGCCCCATCTTGGCTTCCAGGGATTGGTATGCCAGGGGGTTTGGCAGGCTGTGCAGGGAAGGGGGCCTAGCGTGTTCTTTAATGCCATCGACCGACTCCTGATGAGCCTAACTCTGTTCACCTCTCTGCGTCCTCCAGGAAGTGTGCCCAGGGGCCTTGGCTGATGAGCTCTAAACGCATGGGATGAGGCTGGGGGTGGTGGGTTGAGACAATGCTTCTAATCGCCTGCTACCCCAAGACATGGCTTCCAGCGAATTCCTGGGGCTTGTCGTTTACTTCTTTCAACAAAGACTAGCTGGCCACTAGTGGGAACTGTTCAGTTCTCTTCAGGTTCTTAAACACAGATTAATAGGCAAGGACAGATCTTGTGTGTGATAACTTTGGTAGCCCTTGTGCCTCAGGGCACTGACTCACATCAGACAGACTCAGGTGGAAATCCTGGGAATGACCTCACCTCTCCGATTCTCTGTCTGAAGACGGGGAAGCTAATAGTAATAGCATCTGCCTAATGTATAAACTGTCTGGCACTTAGCACATGTTATTATTTTGTCACTCAGGGGAGCCCTGTAGGACTGTGGCCAGAAGGAACGGAGCCAGCTCACTGTTTGCCTACCTTACCCCATGCCTTTGGAACTTATCCATCCATTCATTCACCAAACGTTATTGAGAGATTTCTGCGTTCCAGGCTCTAGAAATTCAAACACAGAGCAAGAAAGATGCGGTTCCTTCTGGTGCTTACCTTCTCAGGGGGAGAAACTAGTTTATGCAAATATGAGTTAAAGAGTCCACACGAGCAAAATGCTACTTTCTTGGGTTGGCTGTAGCATCGGAGTCAACAAATAAACGGATGTTCTCTCAGAGTCAGGGTGGGCTGCGATGAAATTATTTTCCTGGATTTGGATCCTTCCCCAGTGAGGATCAGGTCCCACTGTTGCTTGTTCAGACCTCCAGTCGCGAGCACTCTATGGGGGCACATACACATGTTGTGTGTGTCCCCACAGGGTCCGTTTTGTTCAGCCATACGGCAAGGTTAACGTAATTGTAAAGCAGGCTCAGGGTTCCAAACTCAGTGACATTTTACTACGTGTTTAACTTGGCTTCACTCACGTCACACAAAGCAAAGCACAAGACAAAGTCACACAACTAACAAGGCACCGCAAGGGGTAAGAAGTTAACAAAGCAAATGCGAGGTCAGTCCGTGAGCGCACAGCTGGAATGAGGCTTCAGTCTGGTCTGGGTCAGCTCCCTGCACATGTTATGTTATTATGTTCAAGTGCTGGAGGATGATCTCTGAACATCGGGCAGACCTTTTGTGGGCAGTCGCCTTTTCAATGTGGTTAGATGTGAAAGGGGCAGCGTCTGGAGAGTCTGACAGTTTGCTGCAAAGATACTCCCCCCCCCCTTTTTTTTTAAGAAATACCTAGAGTATTTCTTTTTTTTTTTTTATGTTTATTTCTGAGACAGAGAGAGACAGAGCATGAGCAGGGAAGGGGCAGAGAGAGAGAGGGAGACACAGAATCCGAAGCAGGCTCCAGGCTCTGAGCTTCAGCACAGAGCCCGATGCAGGGCCCGAACTCACAGACTGCGAGATCATGACCTGAGCCGAAGTCGGACGCTTAACTGACTGAGCCACCCAGACGCCCCGGATACTCCCTTTTGAAAAAGAGCTGAATCAGTCTTGGGCCTCAGCAGACCTCTTTTGGCTCTGCAGGTTACCAGTTCTGGATGCCATCAGCTTGTGCTGATTTCGGTGTATGTCTTTGGCTGTGTGTGTCCCTGCTTGACATAAGTTACTGCTTGACATGAGTGACTCCGTCTTGCTCTCTACCCCTGTTCTATCAGCTCCCCCTCTGCCATAAACTACAAAGCCCCATCAAGGCAACCTGGTGACAGGTGTGTCCACCCTGGTTCTTAATCACTGTCTCTGGCATATTATAGGTACTTGTGAGTTTTTACTGAATGAATCAGTTGCAAAATGCATCCAGAGAGAGCACATGATTTGGTCCCCTTCGCCAAATCATTGTGAGATATCTGGTCAACCTGGCGACTGCATTTTTCTAATAGCTGAACTTCAGCTACACTTTCTGAAGAACAAGAGGCCACTCCTAGTTTCTGACCACTCACCTCCATGGTCCTGGAAGAGAATCACATTTTATTTTTCTCTTCTCTGCAACAGGGATACAGGCATGTATCTCATCCCCATACAGTTTCAGATTCTGATGAAAGAGATGGCAGGGACCAGACCAAATTGCTATTTTGGCCAATTCAAAATGAAACTTGTTGGAGAACAATTGTTCTGACAGATCTTAACTTTCTTGTGCCATGACTATCTAGCCATGAGTGACACACGTATAAGGAAGAGAGCCTGGGCCAGGTGCAGGGAATGGCCATGCCTAATCCTAATGCCTGATGCCTGCACTTTCTCACAGATCTTGGTCTCAAGAATCCAGGCTTACAAATGTGGAGGAAACTGACCTAGGTTTTGGAATTAACAGAAATGGCAAGACACAGTTAAGGGATTGAAGGATTTTTTTTAATGGGTTAAGAATCCACTGCATTGTACAACGTAAATCATAATCACAACGTTAATAAAGGTCTCTGATAGGAAAGCAAGAGTCAGGCTCTTGAGTAGCCCATGCAGATGGTACCAGTTGATTTGGGCCCAGTGAAGGATGAGGAAATGTCCCACAGGAAGCCAGGGGCAGGGAGCATTCCAGGCAAAGAAAACTACAAGAGCAAACACATGGAGGTGTGAAGGGCGTGAAGAAAGGGAAGTGGCCAGATGGTGAAGGGGCTTTGGAGATGTCTTAGAACAATCTCACTGGGAACCAGAGAGGAGACTGGCCTGGAGGGAGATGCTGAAGAGGAAGATGGAGAGGCTGGCTGAGGTAATGGTAATGTTGAATGAATGTGAGGGACCCAATCACCCCGTATCCACAAGCTTTAGGCTTTTTGTGTTAAAAGAAAGCCCTAGATCTTGGGGTTTTATGAAATGGAACTTTGTCCCCTGTATCAGTCAGCATAAGTTCAGTATGCTGCGGTAACAACTGGTGACCTCAAAATCTTAGTGGCCAATAACCACAAAAAAATTCACTTCTTGGTCATGCTTATGGGTCAGCAGAAGCTCTGCCTGAAGGGGGTCTTCTTCACTGCAGGACCATATTTGAAGGAGCTGTCCTTTCTAGGAAGAGGTGGTCTTCTGACAAGGGCAAAATGAAGATGGAAGAACCACACAAGGCTCTTAAGATTCCTGCTTAACGTGGCACATGTCAATTCCCATCACATTTCATTGGCTCAAGCAAGATCGTGGCCAAGCCTGGATTTAATGGAAGTTAAGAATTATCATTCTCCTGCAGGGATGGGCCCAGGACTGCTTCTGGAACATTCCACTCAGCAGAAATCGGGAAAGGAAATAAAGGGTGAGCAAGCCCAATGCCAAGAAAAGGACACTAGGCTTTGGAGAAATGTCCTCTATTGTTGCCTCTGTGAACTCAGACCCCAGAGAAGGCAGGGATAGGGCTTGAGGCTGTATATCAAGGGTTCTGCGTCAGTCCCAGGAAGTGCAGTATAAGGGCTTGGTTAGCAGTTCTGTCGCCTCTCACAAATGAAAGCAAATCTCCCTGATTCACAAGAGAAGTTGCTCCAGTATCCATGGTTGTGTATCATCATGCAGGCGGGGGCAGTTCCATTATCATGTAGCTTCTTGGACTCCCAGTTACTGTCAAGAGATGCCCACAAATTCCTGAGTAGATGGGCCAGTGCCTGAGCCCCCTACCCTGCTCTCTATGAGTGAGGATCTGGCCCTAAGGTTCTTGAGGCCCCAAATGGGAATCATTTATTGAGCCCATCTTACAGTAGTCATCTGGTCAACCCCTTCCCATTTTTTTTTTCCAAGTGGAGAGACTGAGCTCAAATGGGAGTAGCAACAGGAAACAGTCTTCAGGGGAGCTGGGAGTCTCCAAGTTCTGGGGCCACTTTCTCTGACTCCCTCATCGCGCTGACCCTCTCCCCTTCTCTGAGGTCCATTCACCTTGAAGCCAGATTCACCCTGTCCAACTTCTAGCTCTGCCACCTGTCATCTATGTGACCAGGGCAACAGTCTTAATATCCGAGCCTCTGTTTTCCTCTTTTGCAAAATGGGAGCACATTCTGAGGATGTGATTACCAGTGCATGTAAGGTATATGGTAGGTGCTCAGGTGGCAGATGAGTTTGCCAAGGTGATTAATTATACCCTGGGCCTGGACCCATCCAGAGCAGTTTGCCAGACAGGGAAGGATGATGCTGGCAGATGGAAATGTCCAAAAGCAAAGAGTGTGAGAAGGCAGGTAACTGCCAGGAAGGTATAGTGGGTTCGGTGTTGTCCCCATTGAAAAGATATGCCCACATCCTAACCCCAGATATCTGTGAGTGCGACCTTACTTGGGAAAGGAGTCTTTGCAGATTAACTTAAGTGAAGGATGCTGAGAGGGGATCATCCTGGATTGACTGAGTGAGCCTCAATCCAACTATAAGTGTCCTTATCAGGGACGGAAGAGAGAAGACACAGGGGAGAGGAGAAGGGTATGTGACCACAGAGGCAGAGATTGGAGCGATGGGCCCATGAGCCAAGGAACAACTGGAGCCACCAGAAGCTGGAAGAGGCAGGAAAAGATCCTCCCCTACAGGCATTGGAGGGAGTGTAGTCCTGCTGACATATTGTTTTGGGACTCTGGCCTCCATAACTGTGAGAGAATAAGTTTCTGTTGTTTTCACCTCCCAGTTTGTGGCTCTTTGCTACAGCGACTACAGGAAACTCATACAGTTGGCAAAGGCTACATTATTATACTCCTGAATAGGCACATCCAAGGCTCTGAGAAGTCCTGCAACACAGGACCAGTTTGGCATTGAATCTACCGTTTCTCAAGCATTTTAAATGGGAACACCATTCCCAAGTAATAAAATAACGATAGCTGCTATGATAGAAAGGGCTTGTGTTTTGGGAGTTGCTTCAGGTAAATAGTGAATGAATGACAGGGGAACATCCGGAGTGGTCATAAAATCGCTCTTTAAAAGCCCTGCCAGTCTCTTAGGGGAAGACTGTCTTGGGTGGTTAGAGACATCTGCATCACAGACAGGGAGACTCACGTGTAGGTGGGGGTTGAGCCATCCATCCACCTGAGGTTTCCTTTCTGGCCCCCTTTGAAGAGGCCTACCCAGGATGTCACCTGCTCAGTTGATGTCAGGAAGTCCTAGATGGGAGAAGGCACAGTGCGAGGTAAAATTCCATCAGAGCTGAAAGGACAGAGGTTGGAGTGTCCAGGGACCCGAGGAGGGCTAAGGTGTAGAAGGGATTTGGGGTGGGCAAGCAGACAGAGGCAGCCACGCACAGCACTTTCTATCCTGATGCGAACTCCAGACCTACTATGTGCATATCGTATGGCCTCATTTAATCCACCCCTTGGTTTCTTCATCTGTATAATGGAAAGAACAGAATCTCCACTTCATAGCATATTCTCAAGATCAAAAGAATAGACTGTGTGAGGTATGTGCACCTAGAAAGAAGCAGTGGACAAATATTGGTTGTGACTGTTTTTTAAGGTCAATGCATATCAGAGCAAGGTTTGATCTTAGGCTGTAGGAATATCTCTGGCTGGAAACCCAGCTCAAAAGACACTCTTGATGCGTTTCTTCGGGCCAAGCCTTGTTTCTGGACCAGGAGAGCCGGATATTATTTAGATCCAGCCCCACACTTACAACCCTGATGCAGTGTGAAGTTCTGTGGTGAAGGTCTCTGATGATGTCATGAGAGAATATGGAGAAGGGATGTTTGTATTGGGGTTTTGACAGGTGAGTAGGAGTTCTCCACACAGATAGCAAGAGTAAGGGAACTGCAAACCGAGGGACCTACATGAATCAGAGCTTGGAGGCAGGACCTCAGTGCACAGGGTCCATTCCCCACATGTCACAGCAGTGAGCTTGGGTTGAAGCAAGATGAAGCAGGTCTTGAAGACCACACTAGGAGTATTGTGCTAGACCCCAAAGGGGACAGAAATATGAACCCCCAAATTCTTTTATAATCCCTCTCCCAACCTGCTAAGATTCTACCTTCCGTTTCCCACCTGTTCTGCTCGGCTGTTGATGATAACCAGGTGAGCTTGCTTCTGGGCACAAGAGTCATTAGCCTGGGTCCAGGTGAGGTTGTCCAGGGAGAAAAAGTAGCAGGAGCCCTGAAAGACCTTCCAGTCCAGGGGGCAAGGCTCACATGAGGATTCTGTGAGAATGGAGCCATTAGCCAAACTGGCATATCCAGTTTCCCACCCGGTGAAGGGGTGTGTCCCCCATCACCCCCTGGTCACATTCCCAATGGTCTCCACTTGAACACACCCAACAGTTGGAAGCTCACTACCTGGTAAGATGGCACCCCCCCACTATTGAACCTCATCAGATGGAAATAGGAAAATGCTATAGATAGCCTATGAGATGGGGAAAAGGGACTCAAGGAACAGTGTGAATAATATCCTACTTTAGTGTAAAATAGAGGCACACAGGTTTTGACATTCCTCATTTGCTTAAAGAAACTCTAGAGCAGTGGTCTTCAGCCAGAAGTGATTCTTTCCCCAGGGGACAATGGCCAACACCTGGAGACCTTTTTTGGTTGTCATAACTGACAGCAGGTTATCCCATCAGGTGGGTCAAGGCCAGGGATGCTACATTACACAGGACAGTTTCCCCCCCCCTGGAAGAATGATTCCGCCCCAAACATCAATGGTGCACAGTTGAAGAAACTGTGCTCTGAAGAAAAACATATATAACTATACAATATAATTACAGTGGTTCCTGGGGGTTAGGTGGGAACTCGGCAGTGAGGGCTCAGGAGTGATACAGAGAATTCTCACTGCATCCATCTATATCCAGTTAGTGAATGCACACACACACACACACACACACACACAGTGGATCTTTGTTATTTGCAGGCTCCATATTTGCAAATTCACCTACTTGTTAACATTGATTCGTAACCCCCAAATCAATACTTGTGAGGTTTTCCTTGTCACTCACAGACCTGCACAGAGCGGCAAAAAGCTGGAGTCAGACAGAATAAGGCAAGTTCTGCCTTGCTGTTTCTTTTCTCATACCATAAGCAAGTGCGCCTTTGGTGGGCCATTTCGTGTCACGCGCTTCATGTTTTTATGCCTTCTGTAGGCGATTTTGCTGTTTACAAAGGCCCTCAAGAGTCGTGCTAAAGCACTGTCAGTGTTCCTACATGCGCAAGAAGGCTGCAACGTGCCTTACAGAGAAAATGCATGCGCATTAGGTAAGCTTCCTTCAGGCATGAGTTATAGTGCTGTTGGCTATGAGTTCAATGTTAGTGAAACAATATCTATTAAATATATGTAAACAGGTGAGCCTAGGGGCACCTGGGTGGCTCAGTTGGTTGAGCGTCCGACTTCGGCTCAGGTCACAATCTCGCGGTCTGTGAGTTCAAGCCCCGCATCAGGCTCTGTGCTGACAGCTCAGAGCCTGGAGCCTGTTTCGGATTCTGTGTCTCCCTCTCTCTCTACCCCTCCCCCGTTCATGCTCTGTCTCTCTCTGTCTCAAAAATAAATAAACGTTGGGGCGCCTGGGTGGCGCAGTCGGTTAAGCGTCCAACTTCAGCCAGGTCACGATCCCGCGGTCCGGGAGTTCGAGCCCCGCGTCGGGCTCTGGGCTGATGGCTCAGAGCCTGGAGCCTCTTTCCGATTCTGTGTCTCCCTCTCTCTCTGCCCCTCCCCCGTTCATGCTCTGTCTCTCTCTCTGTCCCAAAAATAAATAAACGTTGAAAAAAAATTTTTTTAAAATAAATAAATAAATAAACGTTAAAAATAAATAAATAAATAAATAAATAAATAAATAAACAAACAGGTGAGCCTGGTGGCTCGGTCGGTTAAGCATCCGTCTCTTGATTTTGACTCAGGCCATGATCTCATAGTTCTTGGGATCGAGCCACAGGTCAGACTCAGTGTTAAAAGCACAGAGCCTGCTTGGGATTCTCTCTCTTCCTCTCTCTCTTTCTCAAAATAAATAAACTTTAGGGGCGCCTGGGTGGCTCAGTCGGTTAAGTGTCTGACTTCGGCTCAGGTCATGATCTCATAGTTGGAGCCCCCTGTCAGGCTCTGTGCTGGCAGCTCGGAGCCTGGAGCCTGCTTCAGATTCTGTGTCTCCCTCTCTCTCTCTCTCTCTCTCTCTCTGCCCCTCACCCACTCGCTCTCTGTCTCTCTGTCCCTCTCAAAAATAAATAAACATTAAAAAATATTTTAATAAAAAAATAAAAATAAACTTTACATTTATACAGAAACACACAAAAACAAGGTTATGTATTGACCAGTTGACAAAATGTTATGACCAGGGGGTCAAGTAAAACTAATGCTGTTATTTCCGCAATGATTCAGTATTCGCCAATCCATCATTTGCAGGGACCACATAAAACATAGCTACTTGAATAATAAGAACTAAATGTAGGTATACCGCATCTCATCCACTCACACAAAAGTTATATAAAAAGTATGTAGCACCAAGAACACTCCCTCCAGCAGCATTCGATCCAGTAGTGTTGTTTGCTTGGGGCCCAGAAATCTACACTGTAGCAAGTTCTCCAGGTACTTCTAACGTGTCGTGTGGCTAAGGACTGACCACATTTTGTAACACACTAGTGTGGTTTTTGAGAGTGGAGGCTTCCGATCCTGACAGTCTGTCTTAAAGAAGATAGTGTTAATTTCCCCCCCCCCAACTTTACAGCTGAGGAAACTGAAGCTCAGAGTGGTTTAAATGGGCTGCCCAAGGTCATGCACAACCACGAGCCTAGACCAGATCTGGCTGTCTCAAAAGTCTTGTTTTCCTGGGAGCCCTCCACTCTAAGTATGATCTGATCATGTCACTTGAACTTTCTGAAAAGATCTGAGGAGCCATTGGCATCGGGGTGCCCCTCTGAGAGCCACTTGCCAGAAGCCCCACCACTGTTACAGGTGCTGTATCGGGGCACCCCTCCCTCTTCACCTCCCCTCCCCCACTCCTTACCATTGCCTGCCAGTACAGCCTTCATTTGCCGGAACATTTCACCCCGAATGAAGTCCAGGTCGTGCCTGGCATGCCCCAGTCCCTGCATCACTGAGAGGCCCAAAAAGAAAGGGCTGGTCAAGGTCTTGGCAGAGAGAGGAGATGTGGTGGAGAGGCAGGAGGCCGACCGTGTTGAACCCCACTCACCTTTTTCATTCAGTTGAATGACTTCCTTCTGCACCTGCTGTGTCCTCTTCAAGACTGGGGAGAGGCGCAAGTAGGTGTTCTGGACCCCAGAACCTTCCTGGGGTCTCTCCATGTTCCCCAAACCCCAAGGGGCCAAGACTTTCTCCCGTTCCCAGAGCAAGGCATTCTGGGGCTCTGGAATGCCCCACCCATTTTTCAGATGAGGAAACTGAGGCCCAGAGAGGTAAAGGTCCTTGTCTAAAGCATCCAGCTAGTAAGCGGCAAGACAGGACCTTTGTTCAGGTGTATACTTTTTAGCAGGGAGGCTGGAGTTCGAGTCCAGTTGGGGGATGAGCTTTGGGAAGACACTCACCAACAACTCAGACTGACTTGGGCCCATGCAGGCCCCCCAGCCTGTTAGACTGGTGAGGGAGTGAGCTCCATTCTGTTGCCATTATGATCCCACTAGGGACACAGACCGGCCACCCCTGCACCAGCCCTGCAGACCTGCCTTTGCAGGTTAGGAGCCAAGGTGCTTGCTTCCCTGTGGTCACCCTGTCCCCATTGACCCAGATGCCTTACCTTTGGGCAGAACCACACAGAGGATAATGAGCATGAGAAGCAGGATCAGGGACACAGCCAGGCAGAGATATCTCCAGGTCTTATCCTTGGACGTCTGTCCCCATCGACCTGGGGGAAACCAGGTAAGCCTCCCTCTCCCCAAGGATATACACTCTCTCACCCCCTGAGATGCCTCAAACAGTCTTCAGGAAACTGCCGTATCCCCCGGGGTATTCTGGGTTCACTACCTACCAGACGGGAGGACTTAGAAAGGGCTGGAAAAAGAAGGCCATCTCTCTAGTATAAGAAGTCACGGCGGTGACGGCGGATGGGCTGAAAAGGGCCTCAGGAAGACTCAAACCTGATATTCCCTTCCTCCAACCTGTGAGGGAATCAGGGCAACCCAGCACCCAGCTCTTCCTGACATGGAAAAGGGCCCCTGGTCCCAGCTCCCTGACTCACCAGTGTTCGCCGGCTGCGGGGGGAGTTTGGCTCTCAATGCGGTAATCTCATTGGGGTTTGGGAAGTTCCTGGCTTCAGCCATGGCTACAATTCACTCAGTTCTGAGATGCCCCTGCCCTGTAGGCTGTCGGGTGACTCTACCCAGCCCTTAGAAGGAAACCCCCTCGTCCCCAACCCTCCCACATTTGTCTTCCTTCCTGGCTCAGTGTGGGGCCCCAAGATCTCTAGATGGCCTGTGATCAAGTAATCTGATGGGGGAAGGGACCCGGACACCTGGGGCAGAGGCAGTGGGCACCGAGCTTCCCCTGCAAACTTGATCTCCGCCCAAGGTGGTTAAGACACAAAACAACCCAGAACTGGATCCAAATCCCTATACTCATACCGTCACCCCTCTCTGCTTCTAACAGCTTCGTGTAAACAGTCATCCCAGGTTTGCACAGTAAGTGGTGGACATTCGGCCTTAGGAAATCACTTGTGTGACTCTTTTCTTGGCTACTGAGGCGGGTGTCACTTCCCAGCACCATTCATTCATTCATGCATTCCTTCATGTATTCCTCTAGTTAGCTAGCTGCTTAACTATTTATTATTTTAAAGTTGTAAAATGTTGAATATAATGCAATGACAAAGGGAGAAGGAGTTGGTATTTACTGACTGCCCTGTTTGTCAAATACGATGAAATGCCCTTTCTTTTTTTTTTTTTAGTTTATTTATTTTTGAGAGAGAGAGAGAGAGACAGAGCATGAGCCAGGGAGGGTCAGAGAGAGAGGGAGACACAGAATCTGAAGCAGGCTTCAAGCTCTGAGCTGTCAGCACAGAGCCCAATGTGGTCCTCGAACTCATGAACCACGAGATCATGACCTGAGCCAAAGTCAGATGCCCAACCGACTGAGCCACCCAGATGCCCCAAAATGCCCTTTCTTTATACATTCTATCCCATTTCATTTTCACAAAAAACTGTCCAAGATAGCGACTGTTCAACACAGGATAGATGAAAAGCTTGGCGTGGTGAAAACTCAAGGCTAATAAAAAGCACAGCTGGGATGTAAATCAGTCCTTTCTGACACCAAGCAGTTTTCCCCATCATTCTCTGCTGTGTTACCAACATCAGCATTATGCACTTGAAAGAAAGGAAAGAAAAGTTGCCTAGCCATCTATTATGAGTTGAATGGTAACCCTCTACCCACCCCCCAAAATTTATGTGTTAGAGCCCTAACCTCCGAGACCTCAGAATGGGACTTTATTTGGAAATAGGGTCATTGCAGATGTAATCAGTTAAGAGGAAATCATATGAAGGGTAGTAGGGTGGGCCCCCTCATCCAACTTGGCAGGTGTCCTTATAAAACACAGGAACTAGTCCACAAGGAGAATACCATGTGAGGATAAAGGCAGAGGTCAAGGTGATGCTTCTACAAGGCAAGGAACACTGCAGATGGCCAGCATGCTACAAAAGCCAGGAGAGATGCTAGCAACAGATCCTTCCCTTACACCCCCGCCCCCCCCAGAAAGAACCAACCTGCTGATGCCTTGATCTGGAACTTTTATCCTCCCAAACTGTGAGACAATAAGCTTCTGTTGTTTGAGCCCCTCGGCGTGCTGTACTTTGTTACAAAAGCCCCAGGAAACTAACATACCACCTATTTTGCATATTGCATTGTAATCTTTAGCCACATGCATGCGTATTTCACACAATTATGACCATAGTGGTATATGTCAGAGAGTTTCCTCATGCTTCTAGGCAATCCTGATAACTTTTTAAATAGGAAAAAGTGCTCACATTTATTGGTAATCGGGAAAAACACAAGCCAAATGACAAGGGAATATTATTACATGCATATCAGATTGGGGCAAATCTTTAAGTCCGTCAGGAAGTGTTGCTGGAGATACGGAGCGACTGGAACATTCCTACACTGCTGGCGTGAGTGTAAATTGGTGCAGTAATTCAGGGCGCCTGGGTGGCTCAGTCGGTTGAGTGTCCAATTTCAGCTTAGGTCATGATCTCACAGTTCGTGAGTTCAAGCCCCGCGTGGGGCTCTGTGCTGACAGCTTGGAGCCTGGAGCCTGCTTCAGATTCTTTGTCTCCCTCTCTCTGCCCCTTCCCCGCTCATGCTCTGTCTCTCTCTCTGTCTCTCAAAGATGAATAAACATTTAAAAAATTCTTTTAAAAATGGTGCAGTAATTCTAGAAAACAGTTGAGCACAGACGTCAAAGCTGAGAACACACATATCCTTGGAGTTGCACTTGTAGGTGTATATCCAACACAGCTGTGTGCTTATTTGCACGGGGAGGTGTGTTCAAGAATGCTCATCACAATATTTTGTAATGGCAAAAATTGAGAATAATCAAATAGAATAGAAGAATAAGTTGCAGTATATCCATATGATGGAAAACCAGAAAACATAAATCAATGAAGATGAGCCAACAAGAGCTGTATACAGCAGCTTGGATGAGTCTTTCATATTTTATTCTGATGGAAAAAAAAAAAACCCACACAAGATTACATAAATTATCTCTTCAGAAACTAAAGCAATTATTCAAAAACAATTTGTGCAACCCACTCTCAAATGGAAGAGCAATGAAGAGTATATGTGAGGTAGGTAGATGATAGATGATAGATAAATAGATGGATAGATAGATAGATAGACACATGGACGGATAGATAGATAAACGGATAGATAGATAGCTCTGTAAAGTAAATATATCACAGAGTTGATAAGTGGTGAAGCTAGACGAAGGGCACACAGGTTCGTTGGGCTATTCCTACAACCTTTCTGTAGATCTAAATGTTTTCAATTTGATGGGGCGCCTGGGTGGCTCAGTTGGTTAAGCGTCTGACTTCAGCTCAGGTCATGATCTCATGGTTTGTGGGTACGAGCCCCGTGTTGAGCTCTATGCTGACAGCTCAGAGCCTGGACCCTGCTTTAAGTTCTGAGTCTCCCTCTCTCTCTGTCCCTCCTCTGCTCGCACTCTGTCCCTCCTCTGCTCGCACTCTGTCTCTCAAAAATGAATAAACGTTAAAAAAATAAATACATTTTTTCAATTTGAAATTTGTGGAGAAAAAGTTCAAAAATGTGAAACACTAATATTCTTAGCAGTTTTACTTTTAATAGCCTCAAGGCTGAAATAACTGAAATGTCATCAATTTGTGAATGGAAAAGCAAATCATAATATCCGCACAATGGAACACCCCTGAGCGATGTAAAAGGGGTGAATTCCTGACCCATGCAACAACATGAATGATTCTTTTTTTTTTTTATGTTTTTATTTATTTTTGAGACAGAGAGAGAGCATGAATGGGGGAGGGTCAGAGAGAAGGAGACACAGAATCTGAAACAGGCCCCAGGCTCTGAGCTGTCAGCACAGAGCCCAATGCGGGGCTCGAACTCACGGACCACGAGATCATGACCTGAGCCGAAGTCGGCCGCTTAGCCGACTGAGCCACCCAGGTGCCCCCATGAATGATTCTTAAAAGCATGTTGAGGGGCACCTGGGTGGCTCAGTTGGTTGAGTATCTGACTCTTGATTTCGGCTCAGGTCATGATCCCAGGGTTGTAGGATCCACAACCTTCCATGCTGAGCATGAAGCCTGCTTCAGATTCTCTCTCTCTCCTTCTGCCCTTCTCCCCTGCTCACACACACTCTCTCTCTAAAGTATGTACATACATACATACACACACACACATACAAGCAAGCATGTTGAATGAAGCCAGACCAAAAATACTAGCTTACTGTAGGTCTCATCTATACAGAGCTACCTATAACAACAGAAAATAGAATATAGTTGTCTGGAAATATGGAAATATTCTATATCTTGATTGTGGTGAAGGTTCTGTGCCAAACTCATCAAAATATATAACTTAAGGGGGCACCTGGGTGGCTCAGTGGATTTAGCATCCGACTCTTGATCTCTGCTCAGGTCATGATCCCAGAGTCGTGAGATCAAGCACTGTCAGTGCAAAGCCTACTTGGGATTCTCTCTCTCTCCCTCTGCCCCTAACCCTAACTTATACATACATGTATATATATGTATATATCTTAAGATGAGGTCATTTTAAGTAAACTATACATCAATAGAGTTGGGTTTTTTTATTTTTAATGTTTTTATTTATTTTTTGAGAGAGAGAAAGAGACAGAGTATGAGTAGGGGAGGGGCAGAGAGAGAGGGAGACACAGAATCCAAAGCAGGTTCCAGGCTCTGACCCGTCAGCACAGAGCCTGATGTGGGGCTCGAACTCACGGACAGCGAGATCATGACCTGAGCTGAAGTCGGAGGCCCAACCGACTGAGACACCCAGGTGCCCCTAAGAGTTATTTTTTTTTTAATGGCAAAACTAAACTATATTGTTTAGGGGTGTATATATACATGGGTAGAAAACTGTAAAGAAAGTCAGTACATGATTATCAGAAATTCAGGATACTGGGTAAGTCTGGAGAACTAACCCATGTGATGAGAGAGAAACATGTGGGGGCTTCTGGGTCTGGCGAGAGCACCTTTTACTGCACTTGGGTTGTAAATGTGGGAACATTTATCATATAACCATCCACTGTGCGTGTTTGTTTATACATCTTGTGTATATGCATTATGTTTCATAATGAAGGTTTAAAAATGTTGTAAAAAGGGATACAAAAATACTTTGCAAAGTTAAACTGCTATATGGTTGCTAATGGAATGAGGGACTTTTATAGTCCTCTTGCTTTTTGTGATTAAGCGTAAAAAAAAAAAAAAAAAAAGATGGCTTTTTCAGTTTGGAGATCCATCTATCAGAACGGTATTTTCTGAGGTCAGCACAACAACATTGTCTTACTCATACACAACACAGTTGGCTCCTATGTAACCACAAAGTCAGAACATTTTTATGTCTGGTATTGAGCAATGCTGCCTTCTAAACGATTCCCATAAATTCTGTTTCCACCGTCCTGGAGAGAAATTATTCAAGGAAGGTCAAGGATAAGGACAGAGCCTTCCTATACCTGGATTCACTGTCTGGGAACTTGGAAGTGTTGGAGAAACAAAAATCAAAACCCAAAGAACATGCCAATTCCTAAATACAGAATTAGCTCAGTTTACTATTGAACAAAGAAAAGGCCCAGAATGCCTGCCGGTAGCCTGTAATTGGTTACAAAGATGTAAGTGTTCAGCTCTATTTACAAGGAGCTAAAACCACAGTTGACACGCATCACCTTTTAGTAAACAGTCAGCAGTTACTGGATTTGCATTGGTATTTTGTATTAGTTGTGACTTTTTATTTTCTGATGTGTTGACAGCTGGGGTCTTGCTGATCCTGGAGAGACTAGACAATTTCTAAAGATAGCAAACAACTCATCTGGGAGCATATGTTTCATATGCACATCAACCAATCCAAAAAAGCCCATAAACCCCCAACTACCTCCTTTATCTATATACAAATTGCATAACTTATATAAACGTTATGTTACTATTTATAAATATTCATATATTTATTTTATATGTATAAAGTATTTATAAGTACATTTTAAGTTTATATTCATACATTTGTATTTAATATTAATCAAATATTTCTCCAAAGTCATCATATATGCTGTCCAAGAAACACTCAACAGATTCCAGACCATGCATACCTACCTCCGGTTATGGGGCCCTCTTGCTCAACCAAGTTAAAACCAGAAAGAGACAAGACGGCTTACCTCACACACTAAAACCCATTATGCTTATTTCTTATCGCACTTTGTCTAGGCATTGAGGAAGGTGTTTTGCAATGACCGGAACATTCCAACTGCCAGACCAGAAAAGCCCACACCCCACGCGTCCCCTTTCCTGCCTGAGATCCTCAGATCCCGTGCTGAACACAGACCCAGCCCCATCCCCCTCCACACCCTGATCACGTGCTCTCTGTCTGCTCTCTGCCTGCTTTCCTGCAGCAAACCAACCCCTCAACCTCTCCTTATAAAAATCTAGGACTCCTGGGGCGCCTGGGTGGCTCAGTCGATTAAGCATCTGACTTTAGCTCAGGTCATGATCTCACCGTTCGTGAGTTTGAGCGGCGTCAGGCTGTGTGCTGACAGCTCAGAGCCTGGAGCCTGCTTCAGATTCTGTGTCTCCCTCTCTCTCTGCCCCTCCCCCACTTGTGCTCTGTCTCTCTCTCAAAAGTAAATAAATGTTAAAAAAAAAATCTAGGTCTCCTTCTTGTGGGCACAGAGGTTGCCACCTGCCCCAGCTGTCAGCACCCAAAATAAATCCCCCCTTCTCTTCCAAACAAACCCTCCTCTCTTGAATTATTGGAGGCAGGAGGGAGTGGGGTGGGGGGTGGAAGGAGGTGGGAGTGGGGGGTTGAAGGGGAGTGGGGGTGAGGGTGCGCTGTTGGCCTGGGCAGTGTCCTCACATTCATTTTCTGACTTACAGACTATGATTGATCACTCGGTAACAGCTCCTGCCCTCTTTGACTGCAATGCAAATATGCATTCTGTGAGTGCCCTCAGAGAGACGGGAATTACTCTAGAATAGGTAGAATAAGTGGGGGCTATTTCCTGGTTATTCTTCTAACATCACAGCTTCATTATTTCGCTCAAAAAAATTCTCTAAAAATCAGAAATGTTAATTTTGTGTGTGTTCATGTTCATGTGTATCCATGCTTTAAAAAAGGCGGGGGGAGGGGGGATTCCCACATCCCCTTCTCTCACAAGGGGACACATAAAGACTTCTGAATTATCAGACACTATTGTTGGCCTTTAGATTCTTTGGAGAGTTCAGTTATCTCCCACAGTGCTTCCCACCTTCCTGGAATGGAGGGTTGGGCAAATGTATCTCCTGGCATAATTTCAGTCTCAAGGGCTCTAGCTCCCATGGCTATTAATTTTCTCTCTCTCTCTGACAAAAGGAGATAAAAAAGAAGCTTTCTGATGCAACACAGTCCCCCAGGGCCTCTATCCTCAGACAATTTTGTCAGTCACCCCGTAGACCAAGGCAAGATTAATTAATCAAACGATTAATTTAATGCTGGATTCTGGGGAGGTTTTATCAAGAAAGCATCCCAGTATAAGAAGTGAAATATTTGTGAGGGCCTAGAGGGGGGTCTTTCAGACCCTGGCAAGTAGAAGTGAGAGCCTGGAACCCCACTGCTTGAGGAGGTTTCTGGAGAGTAGGCATGGTTACAGAGGAGATATTGAGGGCAAGAAAGAGCCTCAGAAGTTTGTAGTTTTATATTCATTTTTATGATGGTGCAGAATTTGAGTGTATGCAGGCATTTGCAGGGACAGGGATTGTATTTGCCTCTTCATCTTCCCCGGCTCACAGGTGAGCATCTTACCATGATGCCACCAAGAGCCTGAAAGTGCCAGACCCTGGGATGTGGGGGTGGGGTGTCTATTTTAATGTCCACACATGAACTTTCATAGAAGCTGCCCTCTGTCTGATGGAGGGAGGGCTCAGCCACGCTTCCTCATAAGCGGGAGACGGTGTGAAGGTTTTACTGGCAACAGGGAGTCCACTAACTCCAGGGCCTCTTCTCTCACTTTTCATTTCAGCAAAGGGCATCAGGTCTGAAATGCAAACAATAATGAGGAAAAGGTAAGAAGGAAGGAGTTTAAAAGTCAGCTCAAAAAACTGGTTGGAGAGGTGCCTGGCTGGCTCAGTAGGTAGAGCATGCAACTCTTGATCTCAGGGTTGTGAGTTCAAGCCCCACACTGGGTATAGAGCTTACTTAAAAAAAAAAAAAAAAAAAAAAAAAGACTGGAGTTGGAGAGACTCTTGATCCTAAGATATGAGGGAGCTGGCTGACTTAGAACAAGGAGACAACACACCCAAAGCCAAGATTGGTTCCTGTCCCGTGCTTCCTGCTGCCTGGCTGGGGAAGGTGGGTTGAGTGGAAGGAAGCATCCTGTCCTGAAGGAAGAATGTGCACAAAGCCCAAGGCAAACAAACCATGCTAGAGGGGCTCACAGTCCTGTTGGAGAAGCTGCTTACAGGAGCTTCCAAAAGCCAGCAATGGGAGAGTGTGCTGCTCTGTGGACGTAGCATTAGCAAAGAGACCACTTGGAAATTCTGGAAGGGAAAGTGAGGTCAGGGAAACAGTGTTGAGGGTGAAGGAAGGAAGGGAGCCTTTACCGGGTAAGACATTGGGGAGATAATCATGTAGTCTTCAGAGGTAGAGGATCCAAGGTACCAGGGCAAATGGTACTGAGTTCACATCACGCTCCAGACCAATTGACACTTCTTGGAGGTAAACCAGAGTTGATCTGCATGGTTTCTCAAGGTGAAGAGTAGGGGACTGTTGACCAATCTGCTGAAAGGACCACTGTGCCAAAGCCAGGTGAGTGAGTGGGAGAGAGAGCTCCAGGGCAAGAGTATCCAAGACCATGGACCCACAGCTGGTGAGGTCCTGGCTCCTGCCCCAGGCCACACAGGTAGATAATTCTCCAGCAGAAGAGAAGAACATAGCATGACTGGAGCAGGAAAGCCAAGGGTTTACCTAGAGAAGCAGGACCTGAACAATCCATTATTTTTTGTTAGAAAGTAGGATGTGAAGAAAAAACATAGGAACCCTGGAATCGCACCAGCTGTTGTTTAAAAGTTGATTCTACCACTTGTTTGCTGGGTGACCTTGGATTGGTGTATGAGTGTGTGGGGGTCACAAACTGGGTGGTCTAAAACAAGACATGTGTTCTCTCACAGTTCTGGAGACCAGATGTCCGAACTCAAGGTGTTGACAGGATTGATTCCTTCTGGGGGTTGTTTTTTTTTTAATTTTTTTTAACGTGTATTTATCTTTGAGACAAAGAGAGAGGCAGAGCATGAACAGGGGAGGGGCAGAGGGAGAGGGAGACACAGAATCCGAAACAGGCTCCAGGCTCTGAGCTGTCAGCCCAGAGCCCAACGCGGGGCTCAAACTCACGGACCGCAAGGTCATGACCTGAGCCGAAGTCGGCCGCCCAACCGACCAAGCCACCCAGGTGCCCCCCTTCTGGGGGTTCTGAGGGGGAACCTGTCCCACGGCTCTTTTCTAGATTCTGGTATCTCTGGCAACCTTTGATGCTCCTTGTCTTTTATCTGGGGCAGTCCAATCTCTGCTTCCATCTCCACACATCCACCTTCCCTGTGCCCGCTCTTAGAGGACTCCCTGAATCCAGGATGATTTAGGCTCAAGATGCTTAACAGTTACATCTGCAAAGACCCTCTTTCCAAATAGGGACACATTCCGAGGTTCCAAGGAGACATGAATTTGAGAGAAACATTATTCAACCTAATATACTCAGCTATTGCCCTTCTTTGAATCCCTGCTCCTTCACCTATGCAAGGCAGATGATAATACCTACCAGCAAGATTAAATTTAAAAAATGCCTGTAACATACCTAAAATGATCTGGCCCAAAATGTCACTAGTGTCAATGTTGAGAAACCCTCAACTGAAACCCATCAGCCTTTCTCTGACCTTAGCAGGGTGTCTGATGCATAGTAAATGCTTAAAAGGAATTAGCTTCCTTTTCTTCCCTTTGGTGTATGGGTTGAGGGGGAGATATGGGTGAAATGAGAAGAGCTAAGTACACTGTCCACTTGCAAATCCTTTGACAAGGTCCAGAGGGACTATTTGGCTATGAATTTGCCCCAAGGAATAATGATTAAAAGAATAAACCCTTCTCTATACAGAGTCATGGAAACAGTGCAGTTCTCCAAGGATTTCAGTTGGGACTAGTCTTATTAATATTTCCTTTAAAATGTATCTGGAAATTCAACTTCACAGATTAATCTCTAGGCATGCATGGGACATGAAGCTCATCCCTGTTGGATGACCAAGACAATGGACTCAAGAGATCTCCCAGAAGCTCAGCTCCAGGTCAGAGAAGAGTTGATGGATATCAGTTGAAGGGTTTCTCGACCTTGGCATCATTGAAATTTGGGACCAAACAATTCTTTGTGGTGGGGGCCATCCTGTGCCTTATAGGATATTCAGTAGCATCTCTAACCTCTACCCACTAGATCCATTAGCACTCTGTCATGGCAATCAGAAATATCTCCAGACATTGCCAATGTCCTCTGGACAGGAAAGAGGGCTAAATTACCTCTGGTTGAGAACCACTGACTTAGGGTAAGGACAGGGAAATTGTCATTTCAAGAGAGCATGACTGAGAATAAACTTGATCAGTTTTTGCCATGCAACTGGACAAGAATTATAATGTTGAATAACATCAACAAAAAGAGCAAATATTTATTGAACAGTACTACTATATCCCAGACATTGAGCTAAGTACCAGGCATACATTACCTGACTATAGCTGAATTTTTTTAATGTTTACATTTCCTTTACAATATGAGTAATAGTTGTGAACTTAAATCAAGAAATTACCACATGGTTGTCATTGTGCTGAGCTCTTTAATTCACTATCTCATTTGACACTCAGAGCTACTCTTACGAAGAGGTGTTATTTATCTCCATAGGCGGATGGGGAAACTGACTCCCAGAAAGGTTAAATAACTTGTCCAAAGTCACAAAGCTGGGACACAGCTGAGTTGGCATTTGAATCTTGCTCTAGCCCAGAGTATATTCTCTTAACTATATGCCAATCCAAACACACTACATTTCTTCTCCAGCCTCATCATCTCCTATTATCTTTGGCAAAGTCTCCCTAGTTGATATCTAATCTCTTTGGAATACAACCTCTGCTTTGGCTCCAGGACATCTGGGATGGGCATATTCCAATATGGCACTGGGATTGACTTGGACTCCTTAGCTTGGAGATAGAGAGTTTACTGCAAGTACAGGTGGATAGGGCTTGCCTGGAGGGTAAAGGCAAGACTTTGCTATTCCCTACCTCCTGACCAAAGCATATATAATGAATCAATTATTTTTTTCTTACTGAGACTGTGCTCTTCATCCTTCTTGAGACTCCAGAGCAACCCTTACCAAACAATTCTATTTGGCATGCAATACAAAACTACTACCCACTGAGACTCCTTCCAAATATCCCCTTCTTCCTGCAGATGGGTGATGCCTCCTGGAGGATGGGGGACTCAAATCAGTCAGTGACCTCAGACTTCACTCTCATGGGGCTCTTGAGCCACTCGGGGCCACATCTGGTCCTATTCTCCCTGGTGGCTGTCATATTCACTATGGGCCTTCTGGGAAATGCCATCCTGCTCTTCCTGATCCACACAGACTCCAGGCTCCACACGCCCATGTACTTCCTGCTCAGTCAACTCTCCTTATTGGATGTTGGCTTTCTACTGGTCACCATCCCCAAGATGGCAGCCAACTTCCTGCAGGGAGAGGGTTCCATCTCCTTTGGGGGTTGTGCAGCTCAGATGTTCTTCCTGATGCTGATGGGTGTCTCTGAGGGTGTCCTGCTATCCCTCATGTCTTACGACCGCTATGTTGCCGTGTGCCACCCCCTGCATTATCCTGTACTCATGAGACGTCAGGTCTGCCTGCTCGTGGTGGGCACCTCCTGGTTGTCAGGTGTGCTCGTGGCCTCCATCCAGACCTCCATCACCCTGCACTTCCCCTACTGTGCCTCACACACTGTGGATCACTTCTTCTGTGAGCTACCGGCTCTGCTGAAGCTCTCTTGTGCAGACACCTCTGCTTATGAGTTGTCGCTGTCCATCTCAGGAGTGCTGATCTTGCTTCTGCCCCTGTCACTCATCACCACCTCCTACAGCCATGTGTTGAGGGCCGTTCTCTGCATGCACTCAGCAGAGACCCGACACAAGGCCTTCACCACCTGTTCCTCTCACATCACTGTTGTGGGGCTCTTTTATGGGGCAGCCATGTTCATGTACATGGTTCCAGGCACCTACCACAGCCCACAGCAGGACAATGTGGTCTCCCTCTTCTATAGCCTTGTCACCCCCACGCTCAACCCCCTCATCTATAGCCTGAGAAACAGAGAGGTTCAAATGGCTTTGGTCAAGGTTCTTGGCAGAGCTGGCTTTATGTCAAAGAGATGACCTCATGGAGGATTCTGGGTTGTTTCTGGGACCCTCCCTTACAGCTGAGGCCTATCCTTCATTTACAATTCATGTGGTGCAAGGTATACTATATCCAACTCCCTTTCTCCTCCAAGAGTTGCTTTTTCTCTTGGGGGTTTACAGAAAACAAAAACTGTGAACCCAATCGCTTAAATAAGAGAAGGAGTTGTTTGGTTGTTTTGGTTTTTTTTCAGTGTTAAACAGAAGGAAATTTTACTGAAATAATGTTAACCCAACAGCTTGTGGATATTTTGGTCACCTGTTATTGTTCTGGCTTACACCCTATTCTTATACATTCCTGCAGAGTGAGTGATGGGTCTGGGATCCCATCTCTGAAATCCGAGTAAGCCATGTTGGTTCTCAGTGGTATCTTTGTTTGAGTCATATTTTTAGGTTTCACTGAAATGGAAGACTGTCACTCACGATGACCCTGGTTGGACAGTCCAAGCATGTGTTATATTTACTATCTCAATTATTATGAAGCAATTGTAAGATGGTGAAGACCACTCTTATCTGAATGCCCAGGCCTTCTAAGATTGGATGCTGCCATTTTTAAACTTTTGTTGTCATCACCATTGACTACAAGAGTTAAGATTACTCAATTAAGGATTTGCAGAAGAATGATACATCCCTACTCTTTGTCTTTTCAGAGATATTTACCTAATGTATCTTTGGGTTAAGAATCAGAGCTGTTATACATACCAAGGCTGAGTTGACACGTTATCCTAAGCATTTTGAATGATGGGTGTCAATCTATGTGTGTGGAGGTATTGTGTGTGTCGAGGAAAGGAGTTATTGAGTGAGGGCTTTTAAGTATTTGAACTATGTCATCAAGCCCACATTTAAGCCCAAGTTCCATTTTCAGAGCTCTCTTGGACCAGTCAACATAGGTATCAGGGATGATACCTGTAGAATACTATACTATTTGTAGTACACAATATTGCAATATACTATCACAATTTGACTACAGTATAGTATCAGAGTAGTATAGTATGGTATTAGAGATGACCTATACTGGAATTTATGTGGGTGATAAACTTTTATTTATAAAGCCAACAGGGTTTCTATTGTCACAGCATATACCCTCAACAACCCTCTGAGTCCATACTATTATTGTCTTATGTATAGATAAAGAAACTGAAACATGGGGAGTTTAAGTAACATACCCAAAATAACCCAGCTAGGAAGTTGCTAGGATTCTTTTTTAAATTTACATCCAAGTTAGTTGGCATATAGTGCAATGATTTCAGGAGTAGTTTCCAGGGATTCATCCCCTATGTATAACACCCAGTGCTCATCCCAACAAGTGCTTTGCTTAATGCCCCTGGCCCATTTAGCCCATCCCCCCACCAACAACCCTTCCAGCAACCCTCAGTTTGTTCTCCATATTTAGGGAGCTGGGATTCTAACCCAGGCTGCCCAAGTCTATGTTCAACATATCACAGTGCTTCCAACTGGCAAATGGCTCCTGAAGACTAGAAAGGAAATTGTAAAAATCAAGGCAAGGAAATACAGCTTTCTGGTGAGAATTCTCTTGTCTCCTACTGGCCACAGTCATCTTTGGGCTGATCACTCTGAGGTCATAGGTGAAATGAAGGTCAGGAGACATGAGTGGAAGTCCCCTATAATGGTTTTGCTGCTTTCAGGACTGGGCAGGTGAGTGGGGCGGGGAGGGCATGTTTTGTGCAGTTTTACAAACCAGCGAGAATAAGCTGGCCAGGATCTTGAGTCTTCTCTATTGCTCTTCTCTTTAATTTCTACCCCCGCTCTTCCCAGACCCAGTAAAGCTTCCCTGAAGTTACAAAAAACAGACGGGATGTGTGTATATTTCTCCCCAAATTTGAGATACTTTTAAAGAAATATTCCATTGTAGAGACGCTTGGGTGGCTCAGTCAGTTAAGTGTCTGACTTTGGCTCAGGTCATGATCTCACGGTTCGTGAGTTCGAACCCCACGTCGGGCTTTGTGCTGACAGCTTGGAGCCTGGAGCCTGCTTCGGATTCTGTGTCTCCCTCTCTCTGTGCTCCTCCCCTGCTCGCACTCTGTCTCTCTCTCCCTCAAAAATAACCAAACACTAAAACAATTTTAAGAAATATTTCATTGTACTCGATACAACAAAGGTAATATAGAAAAGAGTAAAGTTCTGTGAGGCTGACTAGTTTTATTTCTTAGACTTTCATGAACATTAGCATGAGAGGCTTTAAGCAAGTTCAGTGGGGAAAATGATGCCAGGCCTGGGTCGGGCTCTTCCTCTGCCTTTACCTACACCACTGACCTTGTCAGAAGAACTGAATCTCTCACTTCCTCTCAATCTCATCACACCCAGCTGTTATCTCTAAGAGATGAGTGGCTTCATCATAAAGTACATACATTTTTTTAATAGATATTGCCAAATTACCATGCAAAGATTGCCACCCACACAGGAGACTGGTCATTTCCCCAACTATGTCAACAACATTTTGAATGATAAAACTTCAAAATTTTGCCAATTTCTTGGAGGAAAATTCTATGTCTTCGTTGGTGTACTTTCAATCTCCTTGATTTCTAGTGAGAGTGAGAATCTTTTCCTAAGTTTATTGGCCGTTCAAGTTTCCTTGGCTATGTATCTCTTATAAAAGTATGGAAAGCAAATTATGAAAATATTAATCATAAGAAAGGTGGAGTGTCTATATCAATATCAGGAAAAAAACAGACTTGAAAGCAAGGAGAATTACCAGAGATAAAGAAGGACATTTCAGGGGCACATGTACCCCAATGTTTATAGCAGCGCTTTCAACAATAGCCAAATTATGGAAATAGCCCAAATGTCCATCGATGGATGAATGGATAAAGAACATGTGGTTTATATATACAATGGAGTACGACTCAGTGATGAAAAAGAACGAAATACTGCCATTTCCAACAATGTGGATGGAACTGGAGGGTATTATGCTAAATGAAATAAGTCAGTCAGAGAAAGACAGATATCGTATGATTTCACTCATATGTGGACATTGAGAAACTTAATAGAAGAGCATGGGGGAAGGGAAAGAAAAAAACACATACAGTTACAAAGAGGGAGGCAAACCATAAGAGACTCTTAAATACAGAGGACAAACTGAGGGTTGCTGGAAGGGAGGTGGATGGGGGGTGGGCTAAATGGGTGATGGGCATTGAGGAGGACACTTGTTGGGATGAGCACTGGGTGTTATATGTAAGTGATGAATCATGGGAATCTACTCCTGAAGCCAAGAGCACACCGTATACACTGTATGTTAGCTAACTTGACAATAAATTATATATTTAAAACAAGGATACATCATAATGAGAAAAGGGTCGATTCATCAAGAAGATATAAATATAGATGTTATGGAGGAATTCCTTCCTCATCCCCATTCACGGTGAAACCCTCTTCCATGATGTGTAACCCAAACCAAGCGCTAGGGGACGCTAGTGTTTCAAAATCAGGTGGATCATTCCCAAGATTTCCCAGAGGCATATTTCACATAACTTAAGGGTCTAATGAGGCCTTTATTTCTTTCCTCAAGCTTCAAACCTGGCATTGCCCACTGGCAGTCTGCAGCATCCCAGGAGCTTCTGAACATAATTGGGACCTAGGAATGAAAACAAAATTTAAAAAAAAAGAGAAAAGCAGAGTTTTGCTCCAAAGCACAAAAGTAAAACCACAAAGTTGAAATCAATAAGTGTTTAAAGAAATGACTGTTGAGTGAAATGTTATATCAATTTCACTAATTGTTGACTTCGGAATTTATAAAAGTGACAATACAGCCCCCCCCCACACACACACACACACAAACCTGTACACAAATATTCACAGCAGCTATCATTTGTAATAGTGAAAAACTGGAAATGACCCAAATATCCTTCGACACGTGAATGCTTGAACAAACACCAGGAAACCCTACAATAGTATTCTACCCTCCGTATTAGTTATCTCGGGCTAACTGAACAAAGTACCACCGACTGGGTGGTTTAAACAACAAAAATGTATTTTCTCACAGCTCTGGAGGCCAGAGGTGTCTTCTTATGTCTTCACATCATCTTTTCTCTGTGTCTATCTTTGTGTCCAACTGTCCTCTTCTTATAAGGACATCAGTCATATGGGATTAAGGCCCACCCTCAGAGGTCATTTTAAAGTTACTAATCTCTGTAAAGACCTTATCTCCAAATGAAGTCATATTCTAAGTTACTAAGGATTAGTACCCCAACATACGAATTTGGAGTGAGAAGCACAATTCAGCCCATGACATGCCCAGTAATAAAAAAAAAAAAAAAGGAATAAAATGTCATGATACAGACAACAACTTGGTCAGATTTCCAGGGCATTACACTGAGTGCAAAAAGCCAATCACAAAAGGTTACACATTGTGTGATTCCATTTCTATGACACCCTCAAAATGACAATTTTATCCACACCTGTGATTAAATTGCATACAACTATATAGATACATTGTACTAATGTGAATTCCTTGGTTTTGATTTTGCACTACATACTTATATACAATGTAACTACCAGGTGAACCTGAGTGGAAGGTTTGCAGAATTCTATGTACTATTTTTGAAACTTCTCATGCATCTATAACTATTTCAAGATAAGTTTAAAAAAAAACAAAAAAAATACTTTGGTAATAAAGACTCATTCTTGGGTTAAAAAAAATCCAGTGGAAGTCATTATATTTTTGCTTTTTAACTTAATGGGAAAGTCCACTGATGCTCAAAGTATCCAGCTAAGGGTTAAATAAGCAATATACTCATGGTAACAAAATGATTTCAAGAGAGAAATACCCTTTTTCCTCAAGAGATCGTTTCCTCCTCTTCTTTTTTCTTAAAGTTTATTTATTTATTTTGAGAGACAGAGAGAGAGGGGAGAAAGAATCCCAAATAGGCTCTATGCTGTCAGCACAAGCCCGACGTGGGGCTCAATCTCACAAACTGTGAGATCATGACCTGAGCTGAGATCAAGAGTCGGACGCTTAACCAACTGAGGCACTCAGGCACTCCTCCTCTTTTTCACAGAGAAAAATACACATATTTTCACAGATAAATATATTTTTAATGTATATTGTTCTTAATTTGTCTTATAGAAGGGTTGCATACTTGGTAAAGTGCATGAATGGCTTGAGTTATCCAAATTTCCCTAAACCACCCTCCATGTAACAGACAAGTGACTTAAAGAACGTTCCTTGAAAATAATCTGCAGAAAAAAATTAATTTTAACAACGCAAGCACAATACCTATGAAAGTGACTGAGGCTAGGACCCTTCACTGGGTAAAATGTGAGAGGAAAATACCGTAATCAGTGACATCGGCAGATTGCATTTTCCAAGGATGACCATACTAATATCTGCCACCCCACATACTGTTCTTACAATGTGATGTTGATACTCTTCCATCAAAAAGTGGGGTGTAAATACCCTCCCCTTAAATCTGGGGGGGGGGGAAGGGCACTGTGACTATGTCAAATTAGCCCTATGCAACTTCCAAAGCTGAATCATTAAAGGTCATACAGTTTCCACCTGGTCCTGTTGGGATGCTCACTCTTGGAACCCAGCTGCATGTTGCAAGGAAGCCAAGGTGTAACATGGAGGCACCACCCAGAGGTGTTGCAAGCCAGTCCCAGCCGAAGTCCAGCCGACATCCAGAATACACTGTGTTCAATGATTCCCACCCTCAGCCTTCCAATGGAAGTGGTGAACTGGCCTTGCCAAGCCTGTCTCAAATTAAAATCCATAAGCAAACAAACACAGTTTTACTTCTTCCTTTCCAATTGGATGCCCTTTGTTTTTTTTTTTTTCTTGCCTAATTGCTTTGGCTAGGACTTCTAGTACTATATTGAATAGGAAAGGTGAGAGTGGGCATCCTTGTCTTGTTCTTGATCTTAGAGAAAAAGATTTCAACCTTTCACTGTTGAGTATGATGTTAGCTATAAGCTTGTCATATGTGGCCTTTATTATGTTGAGGTTCATTCCTTCTATATCCAATTTGTTGAAAGTTTTTATCACAAAAGGATGTTGAGTATCGTCAGATGCTTCTTCTGCATCTAATGATATGATCATATGATTTTTACCTTTCATTCTGTTAGTGTTCCATATCACATTTACTTACTGTATATGTTGAACCTTCCTTACATTTCTGAGATAAATCTCATTTGATCATGATGTATGATTCTTTTTTTTAATTTTTTTAACATTTATTTATTTTTTGAGAGACAGAGAGAGATAGAGGATGAGTAGGGGAGGTGCAGAGAGAGGGAGACACAGAATTGGAAGCAGGCTCCAGGCTCTGAGCTGTCAGCACAGAGCCCGACACGGGGCTCAAACTCACAAACCATGAGATCATGACCTGGGCCGAAGTTGGTCGCCTAACCAACTGAGCCACCCAGGCGCCCCATGACGTATGATTCTTTTAACGTGCTATTGAATTTGCTTTGCTAATATTTTGTTGAGGACTTTTGCATTCATGTTCCTCAGAGATATTGTCTTGTATTTCAAAAAGATATCTGGATGTTGAAGTTCATTGCAGCATTTTTCACAATAGCTAAGATACAGAAACAACCTAAGTGTCCATCATCAGATAAATGGATAAAGGAATGTGATATACAGATGGAGATTTATCGATATAGATAAGAGGGAAATAATGCCGTTCGTGACAACGTAGACGAACCTGGAGGACATTATGCTAAGTGAAATAAGCCAGGCAGAGAAAGACAAATACCGCATAATTTCACTTATCTGCAGCATCTGGGAGGGGGAAAAAAAAATCAAACTTATAGAAACAGAGCAGAATGGTGGTTGCCAGGATTGGAAGGGAGAGAAATGGGGAGGTGTTGGTCAAAAGGTACAAACTTTCAGTTATAAGATGAACAAGTTCTGAGGATCTAATGCACAGCGTGGCTACTATAGTTAATCCTTCTGTATCATACACTTGAAATTTGCTAAGAGAGTGGGTCTTAAGTGTTCTCATCACACAAAGCACTTTGGTAACTGCAAGAGATTATTGATGTGTTAACTCGATTGTGGTCATCGTTTCACCATGTATACACATATCAAATCATCACATTGTATGCCCTAAATATATACTGAATTATAATTCAATAAAGCTGGGGGGGAGAGATTCAATCTAAAAACAAAAGAAAACAAAACAAAGATATTCATAAGCAAAATAAATGTTCTTACTGATGTTGCTGTTCAAATCCACTAACTTTGGGGGTTATGTGTTGTAAAGCAATTGATAAATGCAATAGCAGGAAGAGAAGTCAGCCTCCCGGCAAAAAATGTGAAAGTATCGAGAAGACTGTCTTATATACACATGTGTAAGCATTAATATTAACCATTATATGTGCCTGGACGTGTAAGCTAAGAATAATATGAAGCTGCTGTAATTATAAATCTACTTAAATAGGGTTCATTTTCTTCTTGCTTTTTGTAAGTTAGCATTTACAGGATGTGGTTCATAAAATACTGTATATTCTATCTGTAGCAGATGTATCTATTTATAAATAAGCATGAATATATGCTTACATGCTTTTTTCCTATAAAAAGCTGTGTGAAAAAAAGAAGTGTGGAGGTCCTGCTTAAGGATGGGAGCCATGGTAGGATTTTGAGCAGGAGAAGAGCACCTTGGGTTTGTCACAGGACGCAAGGGTGCCAGGGAAGTTCTGCCACTTCCAGAGCCCTGGAAGAAAGTTCTCTCCATGAAAAATGTCTCAGAGATCAGGGCCTCTACAGAAGTGGAGGAAAAGGAAAAGGAAAGGAATGATGAGAGTTACTCACTTTCCCCAAGAGGCCACATCTAGTGGTGGTTCTATACAGACAATTATTTGGCTTCTGGATCCCTAACAAGGCACTCAGGGGCTCACCCCAAGGCAATGGGCTATGAGCACTGAAACTCCTTCCTGGGGGACCACAGACCTACCTCCCCATCACTCAAAGCCCCAGACCCCATTCTCCACGCAACCCAACTCACCACTTACCAGATACCTTCAGATCCAGAAGACAGAAGTGTATGGACCACCGTGGGCTTAGTGCCTGACATCATAGCTCACGTGCCAGGTGAGTGGGAAGGGAGGTAGAACACGTGGGAGCAGAAAGAAAGAGCAAGAGTTCTGGAGATAGCCAGACCCGCTATGTGACCTTGGACAGGTGACTTTGCCTCTCTGAGTCTTGACTAGTTAGTCTTCATATTGTACGAATGGGACTAGAAAGTCTTCATGTGTGTAAGCCGTGCTAACCCCTGGGCTGGGATGTTTTATACGAATGGGCTTTGGAAGCAAGTAGACCTGAGTCATCTGACCTCCTTGCACCTCAAAGTCTGCTAGGGAATGGGAGTAGTCGTAACTACCTTGGAGAATCAGATACACAGAATCACTCACATAGTGAACCCTCAGTACAGGTGACCTCTTGGTAGGAAGAGCCATTGCAGGGTTGCTGGCAGGGAGGCACGAAACTTAACACGTCTGACTCCATATTGCTCCTATTTTCCTTGCTGCTATGATCCGTAGCTTAGAAACTTCTGATGAGCCCTGCGGGGAGACATGTTAACCATCAAAGGAATTTTGCTTAGAGCTGAGATTTGCAAAAACTGCTTTTTTTAACCTGAAACCTACCTCACTTGAGATGAGAAAGGATGTACAGAAATGACTGTGCTAAGTTCAAGATTTTCAGGAACGATGTGAACAGATTTCTGTATGCAAGGATCAGCTGACCAAGAACCAAGAAGTTTCACGACCTTCCTGGGATGTCGGTCACTTTTTGACTCCAACTTCCTCCTGTTTCCCCCTTTTGCTAACACAAAGGAAGCTCAAATTTCATGCCCAGGGAGATGGCTCTTTGGGACAGAGCCAGCCATCGTTGGCTCCCTACCCCAAACAAAGTCACTTTCCTATCCCAACATCATGCCTCTTGATTTATGGGCTTGTGCAAGGAGTTTGGACGTGGTTACAAGGTTACTTTGGGGATTGTCCAGGGGACAAGAGAGAAAGGGGAGATAATAGAGCGACCAGTGAGGGCATAGAATGGTTGTCCAGGAGAGAGATGAGAGGCAGGGTGCTGGAGAGGAGAGTAGGGGACAGGAAGGAGGGATATTTTAGGAGGTAACAGAAGCAGGGGGTGGTGACCTATTGGCCATGGAGGTGAGGCAGCACAGATAGGGGTGACAACGCCCAGGCTCTGGTTTGGGGGTTCAAGGAATGTCAGGGAGGCTGGGAAGTCCTGGAGGATGTCCACCAGTGGATGCCCAGGAGGGCGACATCAGCCCGAGCATTGTGGTCAGAACCCAGATACGGGCCAGTGGGCCCAGTCAACTTGTTCCTGTTCCCACTTTCTTCTTTGAGAATGGAAGACAGGAACCAAGAACCTCGTCAAATGTGTGTGAGAGAGACAGACAGTCAGACAGAGACAGAGAGCGACACAGACACAGAAACAGAGACAGAGAGACAGAGACACAGAGGCACAGAGAGAGAGAGAGAGAGAGAGAAAGACAGACAGAAACAGAGGCACAGAGAGAGACAGGGAAAGGAACAGACACAGACACACACAGAGACTTAGACCAAAACAGAAATGCAGAGACACAGAGACAGTGAGAGACAGAGACAGAGAGAAACAGAGACATACACACGCACAGAGAGAAACAAAAAAAGAAGCATTTGGATTTCAGGCATTCAAAAAAATGTTCAATATCTTTCTTGTGGCCGGTTTCACAGGCCACATGTATGCCATTCATCACTCGTAAGGCACACGTCAAAAAAAATGGTAATAAAAATCAAAAGGAAAAACATTTAAAGTATAGTTTACAATAAACAAACATTAACCCTCCTCACAGGGGGGTGTCACAGATGCAATTGAGACCTCGTGAGTCCCTTCCCCTGTCCCATCGTTTCCCTCCTCCAAGGTAACCACAGTTCTAAATATGGCCTTTGTCATGCTCCTACGGGTTTTACAATCTTCATATAAATACGGTCACTCTACACATCCTTCTGAAGCTTGCTGTGTTTTGCTTAGAACCATGTTTTTAAGATTTATATCAGTCAGCACACGTGGCTCTGGATCATTTGCTTCCGGGGTGACAGTATTCTACTGTGGGAATACCCCCTCATGGATTTCTCCATCTTTCCGCTGAGGGTCATCTAGCTATTTTCTAATCTTCCACCATTATGAGAAGTGTTGCCAATGGTTTGCTTTCCAAATTTTTTCTTGTGGCTAAAATGCACATGATGTAAAATTTACCGTCGTAAGCATTTTTAAGTGTCCAGTTCAGTGGCACTAAGTACGTTCACACCACTGCACAGCCCTCCCCACCATCCGTCTCCGGAACACTTTTCATCTTATAAAACTGCAACTCTGTCCCCGTGAAACACTGACTCCCCATCCCCTCCCCCAGCCCCTGGCTCGCCCCATCTACTTCCTGCCTCTGTGACTGTGACTCCTCTAGGGAGCTCACAGAAGTGGAATCGACCTGTATTTGTCCTTTTGTGACTGGCTTACTTCACTCAGCATGATGTCCTCAAGTTTCATCCATGTTGCAGCCTGGGTCAGAACATCCTTCCTTTTTAGGGCTGTGTAGTACTCCATTGCATGGATATACCACATTTTGCTAACATATATTCCTTTGTTTTTAACATTTGTATTTATTTTTGAGAGACAGAACATGAGTGGGGGTGGGGCAGAGAGAGAGGGAGACACAGAATCCAAAACAGGCTCCAGGCTCTGAGCTGTCAGCACAGAGCCCGATGCAGGGCTCAAACTGACAAACCTCGAGATCATGGCCTGAACCCAAGTTGGATGCTTAACGGACTGAGCCACCCAGGTGCCCCTTGCTGACGTACATTCCTGATCACAACCTCTCGTGCTCACATGGAAACATATACCCCACGCTTCCCACAGGACACATCTCTATGTCCTATATCTCTGTAGGGTATAAAGCTAAGAATTACTAATCATAGAATAGTGCATTCTCAGCCTTTCCAGATACTGTCACGTTATTCTCCAAAGTGATCTTGTCCATTTGCTCTCCCCCCAGCAGTGGATAAGGGTTTCTTTGTCCCAAAGCCTGAAAAAACCTTGTTGTTGCCAGACTTTTTCATCCACCTTGGGTAATGAGTGTGACACAGCATCTCATAGTGGCTTCCCGCCCCCATTACTGATGAGGTTGATCATCCTTGTGTTTTTTCATGTGGCGTCTGGGTTCCCCTGTCTGTGATATTGTTTCTTTATGTCTCTGCTGTGGGTAAGGGTGGGATCTTGCACTGGTCATCTGAGTGTCTGGTCATAGGTTTAGGAGTACCCCCAAATGAGATGCTCAATAAGGGTTTGATGAATGAATGAGGAAGTGGAGGCTGTTACAGACCCACCGGGAAGGGGAGAGAGACAGGGGGCAAGCAGAGGGGCTCATGGGGACCAGAGAGGGTTTCTTCCTCCTCAACCGAAGGAGTTCTGCCACCGTGGCTGCCAGAGCCTCAGCCACCTGCTGATGCTACCAGGAGAGCTTCCGGCATTATGACAGCCACCTGTCTCCCTCTGATCTGACTTTCCTCTAACCTTCTGGGCCTTGATGAGACACTCCTAGTGGCAGAAATTCATTGGAAGCAAGCTGGAAAGTGAGAAGCACTGACTCAGAGAAACAGAGAGGAAAATGTGAGCACTGAACCAGAATACGTCCCTCCTCACACCCTGGGAAGCACCGCATCCTCTCTGGCCCCCGTACGTAGCAGCCCCTCACACCCTCTGCCCACAGAAGCACTTGCCCAAGCAGCCTTTGCTGGCTCTTCCTCAGGACACTCCTTCCCTTGGTCTCCCCAGAAACATCCGCACATGAGATCTCCAGGTGCCCATAGAAGGAGAAAGAAATAGCATTGCGTGCTTCCTGAAACCATGAACCAGGGAGGATGCAACACGTCTGTGGTTCCTGCCAAACTATAACCTTGAATCTAATCATGACCAAATGTCCGATAAACCCACACTGAGAGACATTCCACATTAAAATCCACCAGAGGGTGCCTGGGTGGCTCAGTCGGTTTCGCTCAGGCTGTGATCTCACAGTTGGTGGGATACAGCCTGGTTGACAGGCTCAAGCCCCATGTTGGGCTCTGCCCTGACAGTGTAGAACCTGCTTGGGATTCTCTCTCTCCTCTCTTGGCCTCTCTCTCTCAGTGTAAATAAATAAACTTAAAAAAAATCCACCTGTTTTCTTCAAATGTGTCAATGTCGAAACTTTGAGAACCTCTGAACCAGGGTGGCAGGCATATCAGAATTCATTGTTATCGGGGAGCCTGGGTGGCTCAGTCGGTTAAGCATTCGACTTCAGCTCAGGTCATGATCTCGCGGTTTGTGAGTTCAAGCCCCGCGTCGGGCTCTGTGCTGACAGCTCGGAGCCTGGACCTGCTTTGGGTTGTGTGTCTCCCTCTCTCTCCACCCCTGCCCTGCTCATACTCTGCCTCTCTGTCTCTCTGTCAAAAATAAAGAAACATTTAAAAAATTAAAAATAAATAAAGAATTCATTATAAAACTCTCTCAATCTTTTTACCCTGTAGGAAAATTTATAATAAAAAATCAAGTATAGTTTTGCATGTTTGATGTTATGAAAGAGCAAGAAAAGCTGAGAGGCTGGTCTTTATGAAAGGAGTCAAAAGAACTATAATAACTAGAAATGGATGCTTGACCCTGGACTGGTTCTACATGCACCTGATCCTGCTTGTACCTTCTGGATCTTGGATCACAGAAGAAAACCACTATAGATTGCAGCCATGTGGGGACAATTGGAGACATTGGAATCCGGACTAGCTATTAGATAATAAAATGTGTCTGTGATGAATTTCTTGAATTTCATAAATTTTCTGGGGTCACATAAGAGAATACCCTTCTTCTTAGGAAATTCACATAAAGTAGGGGTAGAGGGGCATTATGTCTGCAAGTGGTTCAGAAAAACCCTCAAGTGGTTCAGAAAAAAAAATGTATATATACAGAGATGGAACTATAACACAAATGTGGGGAAAAAAAGGTTAACAATTGGTCAAAGTAGCAGAAGGACTTGGAAGAATTCTTTGTAATATTCTCACAATTATTTCATCAATTTGAATTTATTTTAATTTTATGTTATTTGTATTTTATATATTTAAAATTAGTATTATAAATCATTATAATTTTAAAAGCATGCATGTACACACCCATCAGAAGTTATCAAATTGCACACTCTAAATGTGTGCCCTTTGGGGGCGCCTAGGTGGCTCGGTTGGTTAAGCTTCCCACTTTGGTTCAGGTCATGATCTCACAGTTCATGGGTTCCAGCCCCGCATCTGGCTCTGCGCTGACAGCTCAAAGCCTAGAGCCTGCTTCGGATTCTGTGTCTCCCTCCCTCTCTCTGCCCCTCCCCTGTCATGCTCTGTCTCTCTCTTTCAAAAATAAACATTAAAAGTAATAATAATAAATACATAAATATGTGCCGTTTTCTGTGTAGCGATGATACCTCAATCTAGTTTGGAAATAAAAAAAATAAGTAAAAGAATAGAGAGGGAACTTCCTTTGCAAAGACAGAGAGGCGTAATAGGAATCTTGTGCTGTGGAGACACTTCCTTCTAGTTGCAATTTGGGTTTCACGGGGCGGGGACAACTATGACAGCGGGTAGGGCGAGCTGGGTTGCAGGTTGACTTTTCACAGCCCCAGGCCGGCCAAGACCCTGCATCCTTGCAGGGTGCGTTTCCCAGTATGGGCGCTGGGGGGCGCCAGTATGCCGACACGCCAGGATATTTTTCTGGGAGTCTGAAAATGTTCAAACCTGGAAGAAAAAACTAAAAACTACACACTCTGACGTTTGAAAACATAAAAGCAAGGCTGCACAATCAAAATCAATAAACGCTTGGAGGAAATGTCTTCTTCCACTAGCATGATGTCAACACCTTTCATTGTGAACGGTAGCATTCCCCCAAAAAGTGGTTACATTTGGAAAGTTACCTGTGGGTTAGATGTTCTCTGTTTGCAAGAATCCCTGTAGAAGCACAGCAAGCAGGTGGTGCAATAATTTTCATGGCCCCTAAATAATTTCAAAAGCAAAAGTATAACAATCTTTTCTACTTTTTATTTAAGTTCATTTATTTATTTTTGAGAGAGAGAGAGCACAAGACGGGGAGAGAGAATCCCAAGCAGGCTCCGTGCTGCCAACACAGAGCCAGAGGTGAGGCTCGAACCCACAAACTGTGAGATCATGACCTGAGCCCAAATCAAGAGTCAGACACTTAACTGAGTCACCCAGGCACCCCTACGATTTTTTTTTAACAGAGGAAGAAATGCATTTACTGCAAGTGGCTTGCTAAGATGTGTGTTATGAGGCAGAACGGGATCTTTGAGAGTGCAGGTGCCCTGGGGATGTCCTGCCTCCTGCCTTCACACCTGCTGTTCCTTTGGCCTGAATCACATTTCCCTCTCTACTTCGGCCAACTCCACTCACTTTCATTCTTCCCATCTCAGTTCAAGGCCACCTCCTCAGGGAAGCCTTCTCTGACCCCAACTCAGGCCCCCATTACCTTTGCTCTTAGCATCACATGGTTTATAGCCCCTGTCACGTTGTAACCATATATTTATTATTTGTGCAATTATTGGGTTTCTGCCTGCCTTCTCCATTCAAATGGGAACTGGACGAGGGACAAAGATGCTGTCTTTCCTCCCTTGGCCCAGGGTTTGGCACACACAGGTGCTCAATAACAATCGAATGAATGAATGAGTGAGTGAAGGAAGGCCGTCAGGAAGGTCCAAACAGGTGCATGAAAATGATAAAGCTGTTCTTGTAGGCTCTTCCCACCCAACTCAAAATTCTTATGATTTCCTTGCAAAACTCTGAATATTAGCTGTCAAAATCTTCTTCAAACTCATACTTAGGGACACCTGGGTGATTCAGTCGGTTAAGGGTCTGACTCTTGATTTCAGCTCAGGTCTTGATCTCATGGTTCTGGAATCCAACCCCATGTTGGACTCTGCTCTGACAGCATGGAGCCTGCTTGGGATTCTCTCTCTCTCTCTCTCTCTCTCTCTCTCAATAAATAAACTTAAAAAAAAATAAACCCATGCTTTTATTTCAACAACAGACCACTCTTCTGCTGGCTCTCTTTGCTCAGTCTTGTGCTGAATACTGTTGGTGTGGCAGAGAAAGCTCAGTTCCAGACTTTGCCCTTGAGAAGTTCCAGTCTGGAGACACAGACCACCCCCCCCCCCCAACCAGCACAAATGTTTAGGGATGGGTCAGAGTGAGGGTCCTGGGGGTTGATCAACAGTGAAGGAAAAATGTCCTAGAAATGAGGCTTGAACTTGGCATGGAGAACATAGTATAAAGAATCATTAGTCTGTAGAGATGGTGGCTTTCCCACATGTGCAAAGGCCCTGGGGCTTGAGAAAGCATGATTTTAGGATAGAGTGGAGATAGGACTTGGCTGTAGAGGAGACTGGCAAGGTCCACTGGAGCTAGGTTGTAAGGAATCCTATTCCCAAGCAGGTGAGGGACAACATCCCACCACAAGAGAATAGATCAGTGCCCGCTGTTGTCAACCTGGGGCAGGCAAGATGCTCCAGTGAGAAACAGACAGGACTGGCAGGAACAATGGAGTGGGGTGTGTGCACTGCACTAACCTCATGGGGGCGCCATTCACACAGACAGCAATGAGAATGGTTCACACACCCACACCCACACACACACACACACACACACACACCCTCCACACTGGGGAGTTCTGCTGTATAATGGCCCTGCATGTAAGGAGAAAACAGAATAACTTTCAAGTACATTCATTTTCTCTTCCAAAAACTTTTCAAATAACAGTAATCAGAGAGGTGCCTGGGTGGCTCAGTTGGTTGGGTGTCCAGCTTTGGCTCAGGTCATGATCTTGTGGTCCATGAGTTCAAGCCCCGCGTCGGGCTCTGTGCTGACAGCTCAGAGCCTGGAGCCTGCTTCGGATTCTGTGCCTCCCTCTCTCTCTGCCCCTCCCCCGTTCATGCTCTGTCTCTCTCTCCTTCAAAAATAAATAAACATTTAAAAATTAAAATAACAGTACTTAGAGAAAGGACAGAAGACTTGCACACACGAACACTTCACCAAAGAGGATATACAGATGACAAAGACATGAAGAGACGTTCAACAGCACTAGCCATCAGGGAAATGCAAATTAAAGCCAAGAATGACATCAGAACACAGCTATCAGAATGGCTAAAATAAAAACTCTGACAATACCAAGTACCAACAACCAGGACTTTCACACATTTCTGCTGGGAATGCAAAATAGAATGCCCATTCTGGAAAAGGATCTGACCGTTTCTTATAAAGTTAAATTTACACTTACCACATCATCCAACAATCTCACTCCTGGGTAAAAACCCTTGAGAAAGGAAGACTTCTGTACACGAATATTCATAGCAATTTTATCTGCAAAAACCAAAAGCTGGAAACAGCCTAACTGTCCAGTGGTCCATCCATGCAATGGAATACTACTCAGCAGTGAAAAGGAGCAGACTATTGATACAAGTGACAACCTGGATGGCTCTCAACCTGGATGCTGAGTAGGTCACATACTGCCTGATATTATTTACAACTTTCTTGAAATGTTAGGATTATGGGGGTTATAGTGACCAGATAATGGTTGCCAAGGGTTAGGGAAGGGGGGAGTATATTGACTGCAAAGGGGAGGCATGGGGGAGTTTCTTTGGGGTGATGAAACGGTTCTGTGCCCTGACTGTGGTGGTGATGGCATGACTCCACGCAACTGACAAAATTTCATAAAGCGTTTCAAAGCAATTGAGGGCGTATAAAAAGTGATGCATTCCAAAAAAAGGTATTTAGTTCATAGTATTGTGCCACTGTCAATGTCCTGGTTTTTATAATTGTACCATAATTATATACTATTAAATATACAGAATATAAATCTATAATTATATATACATATATGTTATACAATATATAATTATAACTTTAATACACTTTTCATATATAATTATATAATTATAAGAATGTTTCTGTTGGGGAAAGCTGAGTGAAAGATACACGGAATCACTTCATCTATGTTTGCGACTTTTATGTGAGTCTAAAATTATTTCCAAATAAAAAGGGCTTAAAAAGTAACAGGGAAGTGTACTTTGCTAACATTTTCTGTTTCACTAGATTGACTCTAGCTCTCAGCCTATTTTAAGGGGCATTAGTGCGATTTCTGTGCGCCAGGATGAATCGATTTACGGGTTGTATTAACCATTTTTATATCAACCCATCATCAAAAATGAACCCCTGTCATGAAAGACAGCACATTGGGACAGTGTCAACCAGAAAATGCTGGTGGCATCATTTCTACCCCTAAAATAAACTCTGTGCCAGCCCCATTGTGACAGGGAAAGGCAGTGGCAAAGAAATTAGTTGTGATTGGAAAGAGTCTAATATTTTTCAGTTGTCAAAAAGCCCTTGTGATAAGGGTTTCTATCCACAACCTTAGCCATGAACTTGGTCCCAAGGTACCTTGAAGCATTAACCATTGTCAGGGTTAATCAGGGTGATCGGAAGTGACCAAGAGTTTATGTCATCCTCAGAGCTTCTCTTTTTTTCTTTTTTTTTTAAGTTTTTTTAATGTTTGTTTGTTTGTTTTTGAGAGAGAGAGAGAGAGAGAGAGAGAGAGAGAGCATGAGCGGGGGAGGGGCAGAGAGAGAGGGAGACACAGAATCCAAAGCAGGCTCCAGGCTCTGAGCTGTTAGCACAGAGCCCGATGCACGACTCGAACTCACAAGCTGTGAGATCATGACCTGAGCCGAAGTTGGATGCTTAACCAACCGAGCCACCCAGGTGACCCTCTTTTTAACTTCAATTTGGGAGGAGTGTTTTATAATGCTCACAATAGTACTTTGTTTTTAAATAAATATACATGTAGCAGGGGTATGTGCCCAAATAGATTTTACCAGTAGCTATGCAAGCTCCGAAGTATTTGGAACATGAAAAGATGCACAACTGTATCATTCATGAAAGGAAATGCAAGTCAAAACCACAACGAGAAAACACTTCACACCCCTTAGCAGCTATAGTAAAAAAGATGGACAATAACAAGTGTTGGTGAGGATGTGGAGAAGATGGAACTCATATACGTTGCTGGGGGGAACATAAAGTGGGAGAGCCACTGTGGAAAACAGTTTGGCAGAGTTCCCCAAAAAAAGTTGAACACAGAATTGCCACATGACTCAACAATTCTGCACGTAGGGATGTACCCAAAAGAACTGAATGCAGAGACCCGAAGAGATATCAGTACATAGATGTTCACAGTGGCCCTATGCACAATAGCCAAAAGGCGGAAATACCCCAAATGTCCATGGTGAATGGATAAACAAAATGTGGCTCATTCATATGACGGAATATTACTCGGCCGTGAAAAGGAATGAGGCACTGACATACACTACAATGTGGATGAGCCTAGAAGCTGTCGTGCTGAATGAAAGAAGCCAGACACGAAAGCCCACATGCATCATTCCATTCATATAAAATGAGCAAATCCACAGGGACGGAAAGCGATTGGTGCTTGCCAGGGTCTGGGGGAGAGGGACGGTCAGTGAGTACAGATGGGGGACAGCGTGTCCTTCTGGGGAGATAAAAGTGTTCTGGAACTAGATAGAGGTGGTGGTCGCACATTGTGAATATGCTACATGCCATTGAAGTGGTCGCTTCTGAATGGCTAATTCTGTCATGTGAATTTCACCTTAATTAAGAAATAAATGTCAGTAGGCTGTTGCTTCCAGCAAAGAGAAGCCACGGACATAGCCCAGAGGTGAGGCAGCTCCAGGCAGAGCTGAGGGGGCGGTGGGGGGAGTCTGCTGGGCTCAGGCCCCACAGGGAAGGTCCCCCGAAGAGGCCCAGAGCCCCCTGCCATCTGCAGCTCAGGAGTAGAGGGAAAGGCCCAGAGCAAGCTGCAGTCGCCCTCCTCCCCAAAGAGACAGGCCAGTAGGACAGAGTGTGGAGCGGACAGTTAGCACGTGCCCCAGCAAGACAAGGGGCACTGGGCTCGAGGAATGGGATGGAGGGATAAATCTGACTCTGTCAGGTCCTTGAGCTCCCTCTTGTGAGGCCAAAGACTTGCCTCTACATCATGTGTGGCCCACAACGCTCTCCCAGCAAAAGCTGGCTCACCTTTGGAGACACATCTCTGTGGCTAGAGGTGACACCTTCCGTAGGTGAGTGGGGAGAAAGGGAGGCAGACAGAGTCAACCACAAGCAGGGGACTGTGCAGTCTCCAGCCAGGCTTGCTGTGTGCCTCAGGGGAGTGACTTTGCCTCTCTGGGCTTCAGTTATTTGTCTGTATAATGAAAACAAAATAAAATAGGAAGTGTCCTGTGCTAAGAGGTCCTCACCGGAGAGCTTGAGGAGGTTTGGAGCAAAAGAAACTGCAAGGTGGGTGGTTGATTGTCCTTTCCAAGCTTCCTGATCCTAGAAATGGAGGTAAGAGTGCCCATCTTAGAGGGTAAAGTAAGACGAAGCATGTCGAACTCCTTGCCGTGGCATATGCACAGGAGGCATGTAAGAAAGGTTAACTGTTAGCAGCAGGGCAATGGGGAGCCAGTGCAGGGTTCTAAGCAAGGGAGGGGCATGTCATTTCACCGTGGTGGTGGCCATTATGGAGGCTCATCCAGAAGAGGAAATCTGGAACCAAAGAGCCCAGAGAAGGAGCAGCGTTGAAGTTGAAGAATGACAAGACAGGAACCTAGTAGGGTACTGGGAGGAGAGGAAGAAGAGAGGAAGCTCAGGTAGAACCTTCAGGATGCAGTGAGTGGGGCGGAAGGAGACCAGGCTACCACCCGCATCTCTGACCCAGGTGCCTGGGGGGGGGGGTCAGTGAGGCCAGCGCTAAGCCCGGGCACAGAGGTAGAAAAGGATTGGGGGTAGATGCTGAGCTGGGCTTGACACAGGGTCTGTGGGAGCCAGGGCAAGTTCAGCAAAGGTGGGGCACCCAAGAGATGTGTCTGGAGCCTTGGGATGGGAGCTCAAGGGACACAGTGACCTTGACCTGAGAGTGAGGTGGAATCCATCATTTACTTACCCACCCATCTCTCCTGGTGAGTTCCTTGAAGGTATGTGGGGACCGGTATGTGTGTGCGTGTGTGTGTGTGTGTGTGTGTGTGTGTGTGTGTGTGTGTGATATTGCATAGATCATACTTCAGGCTGAAACATAGTTTGTATTCATCCTTCAGATTAAGAAGTAAAACATCCATGTACATCCCCCCCCACCATTCCCATATGCCCATGTCGCTGCCCTCCCTACCCCTCTCTCTGACACACCCAACATCTACAGCTAGTGTTGATCACTCCCATACACATTTTGCACCTTTACTACAAGGGACATATCCATGAACAATCCATAGAATCATTTTGTGTGTTTTTAAACTTTACCTAAGCAACATTCTTCTTTATTTTATTTTATTTTATTTTATTTTATTTCACTTTATTTATTTATTTTGAGAGAGGCAGAGACAGTGCAAGTGGGGGAGGGGCAGAGAGCAAGGGAGAGAGAGAATCCCAAGCAGGCTCTGAGCTGTCAGCACAGAGCCCAATGTGGGGCTTGAACCCACAAACTGTGAGATCATGACCTGAGCCGAAACCAAGAGTTGGATGCTCAAATGACCGAACCACCCAGGTGCCCCTTTTCTTTATTTTTTTAAATTTTATTTAAATCCAAGAAAGGTAACATATAGTGTACCATTGGTTTCAGAAGTAGGATTTCATGATTCATCACTTACATATAACACCCAGTGCTCATCCCAACAAGTGTCCTCCTCAATGCCCATCACCCATTTAGCCCACCCCCCACCCACTTCCCCTCCAGCAACCCTCAGTTTGTCCTCTGTATTTAAGAGTCTCGTATGGTTTGCCTCCCTCTCTGTTTTCATCTTATTTTTCCTTCACTTCATCTATGTTCATCTGTTTTGTTTCTTTAACTCCACATATGAGTGAAATCATACAAGCTTCTTCTTTTTTAAAATGTTTATTTATTAGCCATACAGAGAAAGACAGATACCATATGGTTTCACTCTTATGTGGATCTTGAGAAACTTAACAGAAACCCATGGGGGAGGGGAAGGAAAAAAAAAGAAAGAGGTTAGAGTGGGAGAGAGCCAAAGCATAAGAGACTGTTAAAAACTGAGAACAGGGGCGCCTGGGTGGCGCAGTCGGTTAAGCGTCCGACTTCAGCCAGGTCACGATCTCGCGGTCCGTGAGTTCGAGCCCCGCGTCGGGCTCTGGGCTGATGGCTCAGAGCCTGGAGCCTGTTTCCGATTCTGTGTCTCCCTCTCTCTCTGCCCCTCCCCCGTTCATGCTCTGTCTCTCTCTGTCCCAAAAATAAATAAACGTTGAAAAAAAAAAATTAAAAAAAAAAAAAACTGAGAACAAACTGAGGGTTGATGGGAGGTGGGAGGGAGGGGAGGGTGGGTGATGGGTATTGAGGAGGGCACCTTTTGGGATGAGCACTGAGTGTTGTATGGAAACCAATTTGACAATAAAGTTCATATATTCAAATAAATAAATAAATAAATAAATAAATAAATAAATAATAAAATGTTTATTTATTTATTTTGAAAGAGAGCACAAGAGCGTGAGTTGGGGAGAGGCAGGGAGAGAGGGAGAGAGAGAGAGAAGCCCAAGCAGGCTCCAAGGTATCAGTGCAGGGCTTGGGGCTCGATCCCATGAACCGAGAGATCATGACCTGAGCCCAGATCAACAGTCAGATGCTTAACCTATTGAGCCACCCAGGCACCCCATATACCACATTTTCTTGACCATCCACTGACAGATTCTTGGGTTGTTTTCCATATCTTGGCTATTGTGAATAATGCAGCAATGAACTTGGGATTGCAGATAGCTCTCAGCTATTCTGTTTTCATTTCCTTTTTAATTTTTTGAGGAACCTCCATATAGTTTTCCATAGTGGTTGCACCAGGATTCGGAATTGTACTCTACATATTATGGGGAGGGGGAATGGAATGCTACACAAAGGACAAGATTTAGTTTACTTCTGTAAAAGCTCCTCCTGCCTGCTTAACGAAGATGTTATTTTAGGGGCCAGAAGTGGAAAACAGAGCCATGTGGATATCTGAGGAAAAAGAATGTTTAAGCAGAGGGAACAGAAAGTGCAAAGGCCCTGAGGCAGAAGCATGTCTGGCTTGTTCCGGGAACATCAATGATACCAGAAATGAGTGCAGTGGAGAGTAGGAGGTGAGATCATAAATGAGAAGGGAAAGATGGAAGGAGGTACGGTTCAAGGTGATTGTCATTAGGTCACTTGTAGCTTCAAAAAGTCAAGATTTTCTCTTAACATCAGTACCAATGTTCAAGGTGCTGAGTCCTTTCTCACCTTCTACTGAACAAACACTTCAAATTGAAAGCCAAGTCCTAGTTCTTGTAATCCTGTCTGAGATTTTTATATATTCAATACCTCTTCACGTGATTAAGCTCTAGCAATGGTTTAATTGTCCTATTTATTTGAAGAGCTTGATTGCATTAACATTTGTTCCACAGAGCTTCGCGGATACACTTTGATCAACTCTTAGGATTCCATAAATGGATTTGCTTTTACTCGTGTCATCAAACAACAAATTCATTTTCATAAAATCTAGTCATGGACCTCCAAATAGTCTCCCACTCCCCGCACCTGGGGATTGATGTTTATTTTGTTGGTTTTCAGATAGCATCGTACATTTCTTCATTCTTGTAATATCTTTCACTTCCGTCTCGGTGGTTTTTTTTTTTTCAATTATTTTTATGTGTTCAGTTCTTTTTATGCATCAAATTACCATCAGCTTTAATAACCCAACCAAACCTTTTTTTGTAAAATCAGAGTATTGATGTCCCTCTTAGAAATGTATTTATTAAAGCCAAATCTTAACTAAAAACAAACCAAAAAACACACACCTTTATTTTCTAAAGGCTGACTCCTTTCCCACAATTTTACTGAGAAAAGGATTTACAAGACCTGACCTGATTTCCAGTCTGTTCTTTGCAGCTTTGGCTCCTCTCAGATTGTCCATTTGTGTCCAAATACGCCTCCAATTTTCACTATTTCCGTCTCCAGTTCTTCAGATACATTGGTTTATTCTCTGCATTTCCTGGATGCGTGGTGGCATATGTAAAGTTCTAAGAGAAATATTTAAAGTATTCCATTTTAGTTATATCTTTTTTGACTCATTCAGCAACAACTAAACAAAAAGACTTGAATGATACCAAATTAAAACATCCAGAATGTTTTGCACACTTTGCCCAAAACTCTGGACTTACATTATATCTGTACAAACTCGCAGAAAGTCTTCACATGCATATTTTTCGTGGAGATGACATTTCTAAAACACCACCAAACTGTCACAAGCATCATGTGACCACCTTTTCAGATCCAATAAATTTGACTCTATTTTTTACTTATGTCAGATTTCGTTCAAATGTTGTTCTGAAATAAATCACACAGCCTCGTGCGATCAACCACAAACCTAAAACTACTTTCAAGGTCTTGAATTTCACTTTTAAAATAAATTACAGAAACAATTCTAGTGACACTGATCATGGTTGAGGTTTTAGTTACTTGAGGTAATTTTTCACAAAGTTGTTTTTTCTTTTCAGTAAATGGGTTTCGCCACGCACAGATCCATAGGTCTGAATGGTACTGTCATGCCCATATGGGTATTATAGTTTTTGAGGTTTTATTAATTATTTTGTTTCTGAAAAGTCTCAGTTACTTTTAACCATACATCAGAGTATTTTAAAAAGTCATATTACTTTTGGGGCACCAGGGTGGCTCAGTCAGTTAAGCGTCTGACTTTGGCTCAGGTCATGATCCCATGGTTCATGAGTTCAAGCCCCGCATCGGGCTCTGTGCTGACAGCTCAAAGCCCAGAGCCTGCTTCCGATTCTGTGTCTCCCTCTCTCTCTCTCTGCCTCTCTCCTATTTGCACTCTGTCTCTCCCTCTCAAAAATGAATAAACATTAAAAAAAATTTTTTAGGGGATGCCTGGGTGGCTCAGTCGGTTGGGCGTCTGATTTCAGCTCAGGTCATGATCTCACAGTTCGTGAGTTCAAGCCCCACATTGGGCTCTGTGCTGACAGCTCAGAGCTTGGAGCCTGCTTCGGATTCTGTGTCTCCCTTTCTCTGCTCCTCCCTCACTCACGCTCTGTCTCTGTCTTTCCAAAATGAATAAACTTGAGTGAACAGCTTGTGAGCAGTATTTGGATCTAATACCTCTTTCACCTGTTACTTCCTATAAACTATCTATATTTTTATTGCTAAATAATTATTTGCCAAAAATATAAATTAGTTGTCATATTTTACAGTGAGTCTTACATCGAAGCAAAACTGTTTCAGGATGCTCTGACTTCTGCTATCATCAGATGTCGCAGGGTTACAATTCACAGTGAATAGCATTCCTCCTCTCCTCTCCCACAAATTCAGAGTACTGTTCATATTTACTAGGAACATGAAAAAGCTTATTGAAACCTTGTTGCCTTTTCATCCTGAATCCTTTTTTAAAAATTTTCTTGGGGCGCCTGGGTGGCGCAGTCGGTTAAGCGTCCGACTTCAGCCAGGTCACGATCTCGCGCTCCGTGAGTTCGAGCCCCGCGTCAGGCTCTGTGCTGATGGCTCGGAGCCTGGAGCCTGTTTCCGATTCTGTGTCTCCCTCTCTCTCTGCCCCTCCCCCGTTCATGCTCTGTCTCTCTCTGTCCCAAAAATAAATAAAAAACGTTGAAAAAAAATTAAAAAAAATTTTCTTAAATGCGTATTTATTCTTGAGAGAGAGAGGCAGAGTACGAGTGGGGGACAAGCAGAGAGAGAGGGAGACGCAGAATCCCAAGAAGGCTCCAGGCTCTGAGTTGTCAGCACAGAGCCTGACAAGGGGCTTGAACCCATGAACTGCGAGTCCATGACCTGAGCCAATGCCGGATGCTTAACCTACTGAGCCACCCAGGCGGCCCCTGGATCTTTTCTTTTTAATGTTTTATTATAAACTTGATTTGATCATTTTCCAAGCATTGCACACTTAATCACTTACGCAAAAGTTACAATGCACAAATGGTAAACGCCGAAGTAAATCTTACCTAAGACCAAAGCCCACCTCGGATTTGAGGATACTGACACACTGGTACCTCTCCTACAGTGCAGAGCATTTCATGAGCACATGACCACGCCGCTCACAGTGACAATAGCCAAATTGGCAAAAGGTTTGGCAAATATTTCTCAGATGTTGCCAATGTATCAGAGCTCATTGCAACCTTCAACAGCAATGAATTGAAGTATTGAGTTTATGTTATGATATGTATTGTTGATTAATTTTACTATTCTTTGGAAGGACTATAAGCGTATGCTCTAGCCTGTGCCAAACATTTCCGGATTTTATCAATGGACACTTGTGCCGGAACATGCTGGCTGTCTTGGAAGGGTGGTGGGGGGTCATGGCTCCTCTTGACGTGTAAGAACAGGCAATGTTTTTGAAAAGTATGGTGGTCCAGGGAAGCAGAGAAAGGGGGCAGTAGCTGGAGAGCTATTTGGGACAAAGAAGGGATTCTCTCAAAGATGGAAGGAATTCTGGAATCCTTGAGTCTTCCTTTGGACTCTCCCCACAGCAGGTTCTGAGTCAAGGACTTGAGTGCAAATAGTTTCGTTAGGAGGTAGTCCCAGGAGAGCCAATGAACGTTTGGGAAAGGGAGGCATGGATGAGCAGATTCCCACTTCGGGGCAGCTGAAGGGTGATGTTTCTAGGGATCCCAGAGAAAGCACACCTCAGCACTGCTTCACTCAGGAGTGATGAAGCCAGGGGAGTCGCCCAAAAAGCCCTGTCCTTTGCCGGCTATAAGTCACTCCAGGGAATGTTAATGCCCACATCCCCACATGTGAAGGCTGAGCTCGTGACTGTACCCAGATGAAGCCCTGGGGCATAGAGGTGAAGGGGATGAGGGTGAGAAATGGGCCCGGTGCTCGGCAGCAGTCCACCCATCTGCAGGTGGATGATGGAGAATGAACGGCGTATTCACTGATGGAAATCATTCAGCAAAGCAGGTGGGTGGGCGGGGGTCCTGTTGCGGGAGAGCATGGAAAGAATGGATGAACGCCTGGAACTAGCGAGAGGGCATGAGATCCAGGGCGCGGTGCAAGGGCTGGCCGAGTCAGGACCCTGGACAAGTCCTGGGTTTCCTTTCTGATTGCTCCAAGATGGCGGTGGAAGGGGCAACTCCCACCGGGGTCTCTGAGTTCCTGCTCCTGGGCCTCTCAGGGAACCGCAAGCAACAGCAGCTGCTCCTCATACTCTTCCTGAGCATGTCCCTGGTCACGGGACTGGGGAACCTGTTCATCGTCCTGTCCATCGCCACCGACTCCCAACTCCACACGCCCACGTACTTCTTCCTGGCTAAGCTGGCCTTTGTGGACATTTGCTTCACCTCCACCACCATTCCCAAGATGCTGGCCAACCTCGTGTCAGGACACAAAGGGATTCCTTAACGCAGGCTGCCTGACCCAGATCTTCTTCTTTATCTGGTTTGCTGGCATCAATAGCTTCCTTCTGATGGCCATGGCCTATGACCGCTATGCGGCCATCTGTCACCCTCTGCACTACGCTGTGTCTGTGATGCCACACCTCTGTGGCCTCCTGGTGGCTGCATCCTGGACTGCAGCCTTCAGGAACGCCCTGACCCACACAGTATTACTGACTCGCCTCTTGTTCTGCACCCACAACTGGGTTCCCCATCTCTTTTGTGACCTCAGCCCTCTGCTGAAGCTGGCCTGCTCTGACACCTTTCTCAATAATGCAATGTTGTACACCGGGGGCACCCTACCCATCATCACCCCCTTTGTGGGTATCTTGGTCTCCTACACATGCATTTTTGCCTCCGTGCTGAGGATCCCATCCATGAGAGGCAAGCAGAAGGCTTTCTCCACCTGTGGCCCTCACCTCTCTGTGGTGTCCCTGTCCTACGGGACACTCATCGGGGTTTATTTCAGCCCTACGTCCTCCCACACGGCCCAGAAGGACACGGCCGCTGCAGTGATGTACGTGATGGTTACTCCCATGCTGAACCCCTTCATGTACAGCCTATGCAACAGTGACAGGAAGGGCGCCTTGGGGGCCCTCATCGGTAGGAAGCCAGTGTTTATTCAGTGACCATAACATTGTGATGTTTCAGTGTCCAAATCCGGGGCCCATCTGTACTAAATTGCCCTGTATAGTTCCAATCTGAGATATTTCTTTCACTTCACTCTTGGTTCTCTGTTTATTACGTCATCCTTCCAACAGCTATTTATTGGACATCTATTACATTGCAGACACTCTTTGAAGGGCTGAGGGTCCAGCAGGGAACAAACAAAACCCCTGACCATGTGGTACTCACACTGCAGCCTGAAGAACACATCACAGCTAAAAGAGAGTTCTCTCTGGGGCATCTGGGTGGCTCAGCCCATTGAGTGTCCGACTCTTGATTTCGGTTCAGGTCATGATCCCAGGGTTGTGGAATCGAGCCTCGCATCCAGCTCCGCGTTGACTGTGGAGTCTGCTTAAATTCTCTCTCTCTCTCTCTCTCTCTCTCTCTCTCTCTCTGTCTCTCAGGGTGCCTGGGTAGCTCAGTTGGTTAAGCATCTGACTTCGGCTTTGGTCATGATTGCACAGTTCATGAGTTTGAGCCCCACATCAGGCTCTCTACTGTCAGCACAGAGCCTGCTTCAGATCTTCTGTCTCTCTCTCCCTCTGCCCCTCTCCCCTGAGCTCACTCTCTCTCTCTCTCTCAAATAAAAATTTTCAAAAAAGGAAGTGCCTAAAAAAAGGAAGTGCTCTGCTGATGAGAGAGACCAGAACACAAGCCCCACTTTGGTTAAGATTCAGGTTAAGCAACTATAATAAAAAGACCCAATTACAAAGGCTCAAGAGTTATAAGATTTTGCAGACTGCACTCTTTGTTTCTTTAACAACTTAGTTCCTTCAAAAAGCTTAGGGTAGACATCTGGTCTTGTTGTTTCCAGTGAGTTCCATTGCTAGGCACCAGATCCGATGGGCTTTTCTAGCCAGAGCTCTTGTGTTTATTTAATTTGCAATATTTGCTTCCTTGAACTACCTACACTTTTGTCACTCCCCGTTAATGGTCACCCGAAACAATAGCCTTAGGTGGGAGGCAAGATCCTTATTTACACTGTTTTGAAGGGACAGGAAGCTGTTGGCTCTTCTAACCTTGTGATGTTTCTGACTTTGAAACGTGGCCAATCCTCCTCCAAGATCATCTCTGTCTTGTGATGCCTTGCTGCAAGCGGCAAGCAGCAGCCAACTCACAGTGACATTCTAGCTCTTTCCAATCACTTCTGCAAACACAGGCTCAGGAGACATATGATCTACCTGTCAGGTTGTCACCCATGGCAGTATTTCTGGACGAGGTTCTTTGGCATAACAAGGGTTACCAGCTTTCCCAGGCTGCAAAATTTGTGTCCTTAACCACCGGACCACGCAGCTCATTCAACTGGTTCTTCATTTGTGGGATGGCAACATCTCACTTCTGGTACCAGTTTCTATAGTGGTCAGGATGAACAGCTTATGGGCTGTATTAGTTTCCTGGGGATTCTGTAAAAACAAACAAACAAATAAAAAGACCAAAACCAACCAACCAAACAACCACAAACGAGGCGGCTTACACAGAAATTCGTTCTCCCACCGTTCTGGAGGCCTGAAGTCCAAAATCAAGGTGTTGGCAGATTGGCTCCTGCTGAGGCTGTGAGGGAAAATCTGTCCCGAGCCTCTCTTCTAGCTGGGGAGAAGCTGGTGCTTTGCTGGCCATCTTTGGTGTCCCTTAACTTGTAGATCATGCCTTCGTCATTACATGGCATCCTCCTGGTGTGCATGGCTGTCTCCAAACACCCCCTTTGTATAAAGACACCAGTTCTCTTGGAGTAGGAACCCACCCTACTCCAGAATGACATCATCTTAACTATTATATCTGCAACAATCCTATTTTTAAGATATGAATTTGGGGAGGAGACATGAGGCAACCCATAACATTTTTTAATGTTTATTTATTTTGAGAGAGAGAGAGAGAGAGAGAGAGAGAGAGAGAGAGAGAATCTCAGGCAGGCTCCACGCTGTCAGTGCAGAGCCCAACTCGGGGCTTGATCTCACGAACCATGAGATCGTGACCTGAGCTGAGATCAACTGAGATCAAGGAGATACCCTTCTGAGGAGCTCTGCAGCTGTCATAGATTTTGATTCCTCTGATGCAAATTAATGCCAAAAGGCACAGGCGGGGGCCCTTGATTTCAAAGGAACTCTCCAGAACTCTTAGTAGGCTATTTGCTTTGAGTCAGTAACCACGCCCAAAGTTCTTTCCCAGACAGAATGTTTGCATTCCTTGATGTGCTCACGTCTCTCTAGCACATTAACGGTGGCTACTTGAGGTCATTTGAAAACAAAGGTCTTGGCAGACCTGTGTGCTGGTCTCAGCCCACTGTTGGTGATGCTCTGGCTGGGAACGCCTAAGGCACTCACCTGAGCCTCTGCTATTTGTGAGGGTGGCCACAGACATTTCCCCCTCGACAGGAGTCAGTGTTGTGGTGGAACAGCCCTCATGGTTCTTGCTACCATTACAGGGTACACCTCAGCAACAACTATTGAGGAATTTTGAAACAAATAAGACTCTTCTGCATATTTCTGGAGGGTACACAGCACACCTGGGGGCCACGCAGCAAGGTTATAGGGAAACAGAGAACATAGACTTCAGGCTCTGCGTTTACTAGGGTCCATGGATGAGGTGCTTTGGGTTTGGGGGGCTCACTCTCTATTGGCTAATTTAGAAATTTTTTTTTAACATTTATTTATCTTTGAGAGACAGAGACAGAGTGTGAGTGGGGGAGGGGCAGAGCAAGAGGGAGACACAGAATCCAAAGCAGGCTCCAGGCTCCAAGCTGTCAGCACAGAGCCCGAGGTGGGGCTCGAACCCACGAACCGTGAGATCATGACCTGAGACAAGCCGAAGTCGGATGCTTAACCGACTGAGCCACCCAGGTGCCCCTGTATTGGCTAATTTAAAGCATAAGAACAAGAATTAGGGAGTTGGAAGGGGAAAGTGGGGTCACTCAAACGGTCCATTATTTAGATTATCCAGAGGTTTCTAAAAGGGGAACTTCATGCTGAGGGTTCCCTAATTCTTTATCTGGTGGGTCCATTAGTAACTGCGTCATGTTTATTCAAGATGGGTGACTTATTTGGTCATGAAAAAGAAGGAAATTCTACCCCGGGGCAGCCTGGGTGGCTCAGTTGGTTAAGCGTCTGACTCTTGATTTTGGCTCAGGTCATAATCCCAGGGTTGTGGGATCGAGCCCCGTGTCAGGCTCTGCGCTGAGTGTGGAGCCTGCTTGAGATTCTCTCTCCCCCTCTACCTCTCCCCACCTCTTAAAAAAAAAAAAAAAAAGGAAAACCTGCCGTTTGCGCCAAGATGGATGACTCCAGGGCATTGTGCTAATTGCAATAAGTCACAGAAAGACAAATACTGTTTGGTCTCACTTATATGAGGAACCTAAAACAAAACAAACAAAAAAAAAGAAAAAAAATTCCTAGATGCAGAGAACTGATGGATGGTTGCCAGAGGCTGAAGGGTGAGTGATAGGGAAAATGGGTACAGGTGGTCAAAAGGTACACACTTCCAGTTATAAAATAAATAAGTCATCGAGTGCAATGTCCAGCCTGGTGACTGTGGTTAATGATACTCTACCATATATGAAAGTCGCTAAGGAGTGGATCTTAAAATTTCTCTTCACAAGAAGAAAGGAGAGTATAACCATGTGTGGTGACGGACGTTAACCAGAGGAACCGTGGTCTTTCACAATATATACAAATATCGAATCATTAGGTTGTACACCTGAAACTAAAAACAAACAAGTAAGCAAACAAACAAAACAATCTGAGTCAGGACAAGAGTCAGCGAACTATAGCCTATGGGCCAAATCTGGCTCACCACCTGTTTGGGTAAATAAAATTGGATTGAAACACATTTTTGAAAAAAATGGACACCTTGGGGTACTTGGGTAGCTCAGTCGGTTGAGCATCCAACTCTTGATTTCAGCTCATGATCGCAGGGTCGTGGGATCGAGCCCCGAGTCTGGCTCTGCACTGGGCATGGAGCCTGCTTAAAATTCTCTCTCTCTCTCTCTCTCTCTCTCTCTCTCTCTCTCTTTCTCTCTCCCCCCATCCCTCTCCCTCTCTCCCCTGCTCATGCTCTCACTCTCTCTCTCTATCTCAAAAATAAGATAAAACAAAATAAAATGGACATTTTTTGAAATGGATGCCTCTTACCCTGCAGACGGCAATGCCCTGCTTAACCACGGGTTCCAAAATCAGGATCATGGGGTTTCTCCAACCCTTTGAGGACTCTCATCTGTGGACTTTTCTATCTCTATGCACCAACTCTTGTCCCCTGAGTCCACATCTTTCTTGTAATGCTTTGCAAAACTCAGCAAGGAGCAACCAATTCACAATGATATTCTTGCTCCTTCTTTTTTAAATTGTTTTAATGTTTATTTATTTTTGAGAGAGACAGAGACAGAATGCGAGTGGGTTAGGGGCAGAGGGGGAGGGAGACACAGAATCCGAAGCAGGCTCCAGGCTTCGAGCTGTCAGCACAGAGCCCGATGCGGGGCTTGAACTCACGGACTGTGAGATCATGACCCGAGCCGAAGTCGGATGCTTAACCGACTGAGCCACCCAGGTGACCCTGTTCTTGCTCCTTCTAATCCCTCCATATAGAGATGCAGGCTTTGTAACCGCTTGAACGATCTTCCAAGTTCTCAACGATTATAGTTTCACCTTGGCCGTGACCTGAAGAGGATGCCCAGCTCTAGCCTGGGGTACCATGTCCTCACAACCCAGCCACTAAGCTAATGCCACCTACTTCCATGGCAGCACCCCACTTCCAGGACCGGCTACTCTATTTGTTAGGACAAAAGTCTAAAGCTCCAGCAAAAAGAGAGAATCCCAAAATGCAGTATTTCAACCAAGACAGAAGCTGATTTTTCTCTGAGTCCCGGGTCGGCAGGAAGCTCTCTCTTCATGCAGCCGTTTTAGGTACCAATTTCCATCCATCCCTAAGACACTGGGGTTGTTTGCAAGCTGGGTCATAGGCATGTCCAAATTCCAGCTTGCAAACAAGGGGCCAAAGAGCACGAGGGAGGGAGGTCTTCTGTCCTCAGGCTTTAGCCCAGAGGGCACACACATAACTTACATTCACATCTCAGCAGTGAGGATTTAGCCACCAATGTGGCTTAACCACAAGGCAGACTGGAAAAGATACTGCAACTACAAGGTCACATTTCCATGTTATAGAGGAGGGGAGAATGGAAGCCAGCCTTTTCCTTCCCACGTAGCCTTGGGCCAGCCTGAGTTTTCTCTTATGTAAGATAAAGGTATTAACCCGTAAAGCACAGGAATGTGAGCAGGGTGACACAAGATAAGGTGTTGCATCCATGACGGGCAAGATCCTTGTTTTGGGGTCTACTTTTAGGGAAACCCAAAGTAAGACATGCACAGGAAGGTAGAGGTGATATAGGAATGACTGAAGTTTGTAAATGCTGAGACATTGCATCTAAAACACTCAGTGCCTGGCACATAGTAAGTGTTCAACAAATGCTATTAATTGTTACTTCTGAAAAATGTGGTAAGGGGCACCTGGGTGGCTCAGTGGGTTGAGCGTCTGACTCTTGATTTCAGCTCAGGTCATGATCCCAGTGTCGTGGGATTGAACTCCAAGTTGGGCTCCACCCTGAGCGTGGAGCCTGCTTGAGATTCTCCCTCTGCCCCTTCTCCCCTGCTCATGTTTTCTCTCTCTTTCTCAAAAAAAAAAATTAATTAATTAAATTTTAAAAATTAAATTAAAAAATAAAAACAAATAAAAAATAAATAGGGGCGCCTGGGTGGCGCAGTCGGTTGGGCGTCCGACTTCAGGCAGGTCACGATCTCGCGGTCCGTGAGTTCGAGCCCCACGTCAGGCTCTGGGCTGATGGCTCAGAGCCTGGAGCCTGTTTCCGATTCTGTGTCTCCCTCTCTCTCTGCCCCTCCCCCGTTCATGCTCTGTCTCTCTGTGTCCCCAAAAAATAAATAAACGTTGAAAAAAAAATTTAAAAAAATAAATAAATAAATAAAAGACCACTCACCTGTGGTCTTTATATATGCAACACCTGTTTCTACCACCCCACCTCTCAGTCGTCCTTTAGACCTCACTTCAATGCCACCTCCTTGGGGAAGGCTTCCCTGACTTCCACCCAAGGCTAATCAAGTCCCCATGTTGCATATTCCATGGTAAAATACACATAACACTTAACATGAAATTTATCATCTTCACCATTTTTCAGTGTTCACTTCAGTGGCATTAAGTACATTCTCGTGGTTGTGCAACCATCACCACCGTCCATCCCCACAACTCTTATCATCTTGAAAAACCGGAACTCTGTCCCCATTGAAACACTAAGTCGCCATCCCCCTCCCCCAGCCCCTGGCACCCACCATCCTACTTCCTGTCCTTATAAATTTGACTCCTCTAGGGACCTCCTATAGGTGGCATCAGACAGTATTTATGCTTTCGTGACTTGCTTCTTTCACTCCGCATGACATTGTCAAGGTTCAACCATGTTACAGTGTGTGTCAGAATTTCCTTTCTGTGGAAGGTTGAGTAATCCATTGTATAGATATGACACATTTATCTTTATCCATTCATCCATCAGTGGATACACGGGGTGCTTCCAGCTGTAGGCTATTGTGACTAATGCTGCTATGAACATGGGTGGGTGCACAATGTTGTTACTTTTTATCATTAATCCATTCATTCAAAGTCCCAGGAATTCTGATATGCCAGTGTTCAAACTGAGGGCATTTCAGGAATCATCTCCATATAAATGTGGGAGTAGAAAGATGTTGATCCTTCCGAGAAGGAGTGATTCTCAAGAACAATTTAGCTTGCCCCCCCCCCAGGGGACAGTTGGCAATGTATGGAAACATTTTGGGGTTGTCATGACTGGGGGTGGGGTGCTCATGGCATCTACTGCACAGGACGGCCTTGAACCATCACAGAACGATCTGGCCTGAAACATCAGGAGCACCAAAGGTGAGAGATAAACCTTAAAAGGATTGCATGCTTTAACTCTTCACCACTCCATTCTGCACCAGCTCAGAAAGGCAACAGCAAAGGTGAGAGGATAAAATCCAGGATCCCATGAGAGACACCCTGGTGACACGTGGCATCAGAGAGAGCAAATAAGTATCAAGAACTATGAAGGGTCTGGGTTGTCACCCTCCCTGCAAGCTGACAATTTAACCTGATACAGTTTTGGATGCTGGCAGAAGACACGAGACTCCAGGATCAGAGACAAAAGACTTTATTACTTGCAGTGCAGGTGGCATGAACTTCCTGTTTGTGCCAGTTCTTCCCAAGTCCCACAGGGACCATTCAGGTGATCCCAGGTAGGTAATGGACACAAAATGTGCTTGAACCACAGCCGGGGAGCTCTACGCTGAGAAATCCCAGACTTTTCTAGTAGATTACACACAAACCTGCTCCACCTTTATCTCAGAGGGAGGCATTATCGTTATCATAGGGACAGCAAACAAACCTGCTCTCTGCTCTGCAGGAAGAAACTACCTTCCATGGCTGTTTGCTATACAAACATCCTTGAAAAGACAACCAAAAAAACCTTGCCCATGCCACTGTTTGCAAGTTGTACAGAAATGCCAAACACTCACAAAGATTGTTTCCCAGTAGTGGTGGCACTGACACCCAATGGGTGGTGGCTACTGTTTGTAAGGGTAATTGGGGCTGAAGGTCAAGCACAAAAGTCTGCTCAAGGTACAGTGCAGTGGTTCAATGAGTAGACTCTAGAGTCAGACCACCTGGGTTCAAATCCTGATTCTGTTACTTTTTAGCTGTGTCACCTTGAGCAAGTCACTTGACTTCTCTGTGCTCCAGTTTATCCTGCTATATGATGGAAATAGTAATAGCCTCTATCTCAAAGGGTTAGGTGAAAATTAATATATGAGCTTATGTATGCAAGGCACTTAGAAGAGCATGAGCTGATTGGGAGCCATGTCAGTGTTAACTATAATTATCATTAATTATCATGACGGTGCCACAGAGCTCGTGGTCATGCCTGCTTTTCGGCATTTGTGGCCAAGCTCTGTAACCCACACAGTTCCCCTAGAGTCTGTCTCCGAGATTTCTAGGAGGACACAGGGCCCTTTGCTTCCTCCACCCCACACTGGCTTAGTAAACACGGCAGTGGGGCTGGAGCAGTGGTGATCTCAGGTCCCAGGGTATCAGACAGACTCAGGTTCAAATCCTGGCTTTGGCACATGCCAGCTGGGTGACCTTGGTGAGCATTTCCCTTGTGGGCGTGCGGGGGTGGGGGGCTCCAAGTTCTTACTGAACAAGGGTCTGGGTGAAGGGTCAGCGAAACTCCCCTCACACAAATACTACACACGCAGCATGTGACCCACCAAGAAGATAATCTGGATCACCCTTAGCCAGTGCCACTTTGATGACCATTGTTGTCATGTTATTCAATCAGCAAGACTTCACAGGATGTCAGAGGAGGAGATCTTTGCTCTTGTCCACCAACAGTAAGTTCACTCTGGCTCCCTTGGTCTCTCTGGTGCCTCAAACTCCAGGAGACACATCGAGGCCCCCCCCCCCCATACTCTCCTCTGTCATCTGACCCTAGTGTCCTCATTTCCCACCTACCACACTCTTTCTGCCCATCTCTCCACAGTCAAGGCATGCTCACCTCCTCTAGGACTCTCTCACCTGTGGTCTTCATATATGCAACACCTGTTTCTACCCCCCCCCCACCCCACCCCACCCTCGGTCCTCTTTCAGACCTACTTCAATTGTCACCTCCTCCGGGAAGGCTTCCCCGACTTCCACCCAAGGCCGATCATGTCCCCACGTTGCATATTAACATTAAGTGTTAAAATTAACATTTCACCGACATGCTCAGTGCCTACCCAGGTGCCCTCGGCTCCCACTGCTCCCCCTGGCACAAAGGGTTTCCTTCTTTCAGCACCTGAATGGGGTGGTGGATTGGGGAAGGGAAGGGTGCCCCACGCAAGGGCAGGCCAGAAGTGCTGGCCAATCAACACCCCCCATATACACAAGCATCCTTCAACCAAGGAGGATGGGGATTGGTGCATAAATACCCCAGCCTACCACGCCCTCAGCCCCTACAACTCCGAGGAGCGTGTTCTCTGCTGCGCCCCCAGAGGCCCCCAGTGGGACTGCGCCTCAGTTGTCCAGAGAGGTAACTGGCTTCATCCAGGCGGCCTTTTACGGCCTCCTTCCCTTCTCTGCCCCACCTCCCCACCTGCTACCCATGTCTCCTCGGGTTGCCTCCCAAATAAATCACTTGCCCTTGAATTCTTGTCTCAGGGTCTCCTCGGGGAGCCCAACCTAAGACGGCAGTTTAGCCTACTATGAAGAATTCCCTAACTGTAGTTATTGGTCACCTCTCTCCCTGGGCTGAGTCATGTCCACCACCATGTCTTCAAGGCCCACACAGTGCCTGCCATGTAGTAGATCCTCAATAAATGCCCCCAAGTGTCACGGCTGTGAGGTGGCCAGGGTGGCGATGGGTCCCTCTGTGCTCACCACCATCCTCAGAAACCAGTGTCGGGAGGTGGGGGTTCACACCTCCGGAGGGATAAATGGTAGTTTCCACCCGCCTCATGCCCCACAGCCTGGACAGCTGGGCCAGGGCCCCCAGGAACCCTGGCCGACGCTTCCAGCCCTGGTCAGCACTCCTCGGGCGTCCCTGGGGCAGGTACACAGACAGGGCACAAGACCCAAGGCTACAGGGCAGGGGGCAGAGCAGAGCTTTAATGCCATTCCTAGCCTCCTTCTCCTCTCCCCAGCATCAGATTCCACTCCGGGAGCTCCCTGAACAAGAGGACATTCCAGTGACAAGGGTCTACCCTACAAGGCCACCGAGCTAGCTAGCCAGCTAGCCCGCAGCTCCTGGGGGAGGGATCCCTTTCCTGAGCTGGTGGTGTCAGGCCTGGAATTAGCCTCACCACCTGTGGAGAGGCTGGTCCCAGGGACTCCCAGGAGGCAGGGGTGGGGCAGGGGGAGGGAGTGGAGGGAGCTGACCTCTGATGACTTAGTCTGAGACCATCAGAGGACAGGAGAAGGGGCCCAGAGAGACATGGTGAGGGTCTCAGGACCTCTCTCCAGCTCTGTTCTAGAGGGAGCTGGGTCAGGTTTCTGCTCTGCCATTCACAAGCAGGGTGACCCTCGGGAGGCGACTCAGAGCCTCAGCATCCTCCTCTGTAAATGGAAATAAATACAGTTTTCCACCTCTTAAAGTTCGGGGAGGCTGAAGTGAGGTGCTCTGAGTGCAATGCTCAGCATGGCTCCTGGCACCAGACTCCACTCTTTTGATCACTGACATTTGTAGAGAGGCAATTATGATGATTTGCTTAGATCATAAGAGGAAGGGGGGTCTGCACAACCAGGATGTGGGAAGGGGTGAGATAAGGGAGAGTGATGGAGAATGGAGTTGAGGAGAGATCTGGGCAGAGTCCCCTTGATTCCTGAACATGGGGAGAAGCCAGTGGCTTCTCCCCAGTGTCCTTGGGGCGTGAGAAAGCTTCCAGAATGTTCAGTTTGCTACCGTTTGGGCCCCCATGCTGATGGGGGGTGGGGGATGGGAGTTCTCCACATGACAAAGAAAAGGAAGCTGGCTTAAGGGGGGGGTGGTAGAGGGAAGCAATGACTCTATATCTGAGCCTGACACCCGTGCTCCCCAGTGGTGCTGGCCACTGCCCAGTCTCCCTTTATCCCATCCTTCTGTGGTCTTGGGCAGGAAACACAGAAGCCTCACTCCTTCTACTTCATCCCACACAGAAGCTTTGATGCTGGGCTGGAGGCCCCGGGGCTCTCTGTCTAGGAGTCCAGGAGGGCTTTCTGGAGGAGGAGCCATCTGATCTGGACTTTAAAGGATGAATACAAGCTTTCTAGTCCTAGAAGAATGTGTGTGTGTGTGTGTGTGTGTGTGTGTGTGTGTGGAGGGGGGTATAAGTGTGTGGGAGGGAGTGTGTGAATGTATAGGGGGTTAGTTGTTCACTTTAATTAACAAGGATTTTCTGATCTTCTGGAGGCCGGGTACTCAGGAAGCCACAGATGATGCTTTGGAGCAGCTCACAGTTCCAACCTGATGATCAAATAATAACAATAATAATAATAGCCCCCATATTCTGTGCTTATGCTGCTGGGGCTCAGCATGGGCAAGGCCCTCTGTGTTCATCATGTGAATGAATGGATGAATGAATGAATGAATGAATACACCTTTCTGAAGGCAGGAAATCTTACCCCAGATTGCTGGAGGACAGAAGGGACGAGCATGGCAGGGGGTTGGGGGGATGCCCACACATGCCAAGGCCTGAAGGTGGGGAAATGGCAGCCCTCCTGGGAAGCAGTGTTGGGGACAGCTGGGGAGCAGAGGGCAGGAGTCTTGAGTGACAAGCTGAGAAGCTAAGGCCACCTCCTTTCCAGTGGTACTGAACGGAGCAGGGAGGGCATCAGGGCCTGGTCTGGGCCTGCCTTGGCTTCCAAGAATTCCCAAGAGATGACCCAGGTCACTCTTGCCCTGGTGGTGCCGGCCCACAGGGGCAGAGGAGCTGACAGAGAAACACAGGAGGAGGCAGAGATAGAAAGAAGGGCAGGGAAACCCTAAAGAGAGAGAGAGAGAGACAAAGAGATCCAGAGGGAGTCTGAGAGAACAAGACCAAAAGAGATGGGGAGACAGACACAGAGATAGAGAGAGACACTCATTGGGAAAGAGACAGAGGGAGAAGATGATGCATCAGAGACTCACCAGAAAGCGGGGGTGACCCAGGGAGCCCCTGGGGCAGAGCGGGAGGTGGGTTGGAGTCCTGACCCCATACCTGGAGGCTGGACCAGAGGGGAGGAGAAGGGAGGATGGGCACCGCCCCACCCCACCTGGCCCCTACCCTGCACCCACGCACAAGCCCTCTTCCATGCTCCCCAAGCACAGATGGGGAAGGTGAGGCCGGCCCGGCAGGCCAGGCCGCCAGGATCCTCCTGAGCCAATGCTGTGCCCGCACACCCACAAGGGACCTGTGTCAGCAGGTTAAAAACGGAAACGGGTCGGGCTCTTTCTTTTTTTTTTTTTTTTCCTTTGAGAAAATCCTAGGCCCAAATAAGGCGAGGGCTGCGGGGAGGCTGGTGAGCTGGCCAAGTCCTCCTGAGCAGGCGAGTGGCGGCCGGCCCGGCGGCCTGGGCTTGGGCCTCCTCCAGGACTCGCCCGGCAGCGGGGCGGTGCGCCCGGAGCCTATAAGGGCCTCGCCCCCGCCGGGCCGCTCAGTCCCGACCCGCAGCGCAGCCCCCACCCCGCAGAGTCCTCTGCGCCCGCACCCGCCGCCCAGCCATGGAGGCCATCAAGAAGAAGATGCAGATGCTTAAGCTGGACAAGGAGAACGCCATCGACCGCGCCGAGCAGGCCGAGTCGGACAAGAAGGCCGCCGAGGAGAAGTGCAAGCAGGTGAGGCCCCGACGGCTGGGCCGCGTCCGGCTGCCCACTGCCGTCTCTGGGCTGCTCCCAGCCTGGAGGCCAGGTGCTGGGCCAGGGTTGGGGGTGGGGGTGGGGGGACTCTCAGAAGCCTTGGTCCCCGGAGTCAGGAGGGGGACAAGGGGCGATGCTCTGGCTGGGAGCGAGGGGGACCACTGTCTTTCCAGGGTCCCTGAGCTGGGAGAGAGAGGTGGCCCCAGCAGGGCCAGTGTGAGCAAAGTGAGAGAAAGAGACAGACGGAGACAGAGACAGAGAGACAGAGAGAGGGCGAGCGTGAGCACGAGCACAAGGAAGGGGTCTTTGCGCCGGACGCGTGTGCAAGCTGGTGCGCGTAGGTGTGTTGGGACGAGGGTGTGAGCGTGGAAGTGTGTGCTAGGAGGGGGTGTGGCCGACACCGTATGTGAGGGTGTGTTTGTGAGTCTGCCAGCGTGTTGGTGGTGGTGTCACCGTGGGCTTGTGTGTGCGGGCGAGAGGCCGTGCTCTTGTGCCAAAGTTGACATGACAGCAATGGAATGTGTGTGTGTCGGGGAGAGCGTGTGTGTGTTCAGGTGACTCTATTTGTATTGGCGTGTGTGTGCATGTTGGGGTGATTGTTTCTATCGGTGTGTATATGTGCGTGTGTCAGGGTGTGGAGCTGTGCGTGAGTGTGGGTGACCCTGGCCCCGTGTCAGCGCATACCCAGGTATGTGTGGACCGTGGGTCCACACTGGTGACTGCCCAGGAAGGGTGGCCGAGTGTGGGTGCATAGTGGGGCCAGCTGTGTCCAGCTGCTGGGGGAAGCGGGTGAGAGTCTGGGGACTGGGCTAGTTGGAGACTCGAGGGTGAAGCTGAGAATCTCCATGCATCTCTGTGTATCTCAGGTGCCCCTGACGTTGCTGCTGTGAACCCAGAAGGGAAAGGTGGGGCGACAGTGACAGGCAGTGGCCTTGGACTCAGAGCTCCAGAGACGAGCTTTCCAGGAGGCTCTGGCAGTAGGGGTGCATCAGGGAGCTAATGTGGCCAGTGGGCAGGGGTCTGGGCTGGGCAGTCCCAAGGCCAGGGCTTGGGGCAGAGCAGAAGTCATTTGTCTGGGTCTGGGCGGCCAGATCAGCCAGAGGGAGGAGGGAAGGGGGTGCTGCTCCCTCCATAGCACCCTGCCCCTCACAGGGCTCATCCACTGCCCCAGGGTCAACCGTCCAGCCCTCAGGGGCATCAGGGTCTCAGATAAGTCCCGGGAGCCACCCAGGACAGTGACACTACACTCCTAGCCCTGCCCAGCCTATATGCCAGGCCAGCTTGGCAGGGAAAAGGGCAGGCTGTGAGCTTAGGCTGGCCCTGTTTCACAGCTCGATCACGGGGCGCCCTGGAGGGAAGGCCTTCTGTGCCTCAGTGGCCCCACATTTCAGACAGGAAAGTGACCGTGGTGCTTCCCTCATGACCATGGGAGGATGAGAGGTGACTGCAGGTGGAGCCCTTGTCCCGGTGCCCCGCACAGAGTAAGCACTCAATAAATGCAGGATTATTTCCTGCTCCACCCTACTTCCCCTTTGGGCCTCCCCATCCCCCGGTCTCCCCGGGCTTCCCTAAGAGTCTGTGACACATTGGGAGAGGCCAGCCCCGCCCCAGCGCTCCCTGCCATACTCCCTTCCTCCCTCCTGGTTCCCCTCCCTGGCAGATACAGCCGCCCCTCTTGTGCTGGCCCTGAGCTGCCTGCTTCCATCCATCATTTAGCCCTTGCCATGAGATGCTTAGCTGGGGATTCAGAGAAAAGCGAGTTTATGGCTCTAATTTTCACTAAGGTGTGGGTGACTGATACAGCATAATCTCCCCAGGCAGACACAAATTCAAAAGGAAAGGCTTCTCAGAGCCTTCAGCCAGCTGTATGGCCCCAAAGCAGGGACAGGTTCTCTCACCTTCAGCTGGATTTTTATTCTGTTCTTGTCTCTCCACGAAGCCACCCACTGGGGTGGGCTCGTGCTTGAATCCAGGCTGGATCTTCTTCTCACTTTGACTCAGGACACACTGCTGCCCCTCTCTGCACCCTCAGTGTTCTTATCTGTGAAATGGGGCACAGGCTACCTTCTGATGGCCAGGCATGGAACCCAAGATTCCAGAGGCCCAAAGCAGAAGCCACATTCCCATGGGGCGGATGGCCTGTCCTGCCTGGGAACAGAGGCAGGAGGCAATGAGGGACTCAACTTACCTGGAGAGCCTTATGCTTCAGGAGGCCAAAGAGCGTGGGCCGTGGGGCCTGCCTGACCCTTGGGGACCCTGCAGCAAAATCCCAATTCTAGGCCCTGTTTGTCCAGTGTGGGAACAGGACCAGGAGGCCCAGCCCCCCCTGCTTCCTGCCCGCTCCCCTCCCAGGGCAGTGACATCCGCCACAAGTGGCCTTTGACCCCACATCCTGCCTCAGCCCTGCCCTAAGGCCCCATTTACACAGACTAAGGTGTGCAGTCCATGACCCTCCCAGCTGTTTTACAGGCAGGGAAACTGAGGCCCAGAGAAGGAAGTGACTTGTCAGAGACCTCCCAGAGCCAGGCCAAGGCCACGCGCCCCCCCCCCGCCCCCCGCCCCCAGCAAGGTGCATACACTAGCACACACTCTGTGCTCAGAAACCAGACAGACGGAAAGAAACCCGGTTTGTCAGTCTTATTTATTTTTCATACCTGGCTCCAACCACTGAAGGGTTTGGGGTTGTGTCATTGATTCATTCCGCGCATTTCCCCTGGGGTTCCGCGGGGAGCCCTGGGCCCGGTGCCATGCTGAGTGATACTGGGGCTCAGAGGGACCTCAGCCCGAGGCAACTCCAGGGGAGCCCAGGCTGGGAGAGACAGAGCCAGACATGGAGGGACGCTCCCTGCCTCAACAGTCAGGGTGGGCCAGAGGGAGGGACAGGGGCTGGGAGGGTCCAAGGTGGGCGGTAAGGCTCTGCCCAGGGCAGCAGGGCAGGCTGCTCAGGGGAGGGGGCATCGGGGCAGGATGTGGAAGGTAGGCAGGAAGAGGGTGCACTGGGCAGGGGGCATGGGTAGCCTCCAAGTCAAGCGAAGCAGCTGTGGAATCAGTCAGCCCCTATCTGTACGGCCCAGGGACAAGTCCCTTCCTCATTCTGGGACTCAGTTTACCCTTCTGTGACATGGAGCTTTAGTGAAACAGTACTTGTAGTGTGCCTGGCACATTCTATGAGAGAATGCATGAGGGAGGGGCAGAAAGAAAGGGAGAGAGAGAACCTCAAGCAGGCTCCGCACCATCAGCACAGAGCCCAACGTGGGGTTCGAACTCTTGAACTGTGAGATCATGACCTGAGCCAAAATCAAGAGTCCGATGTTTAACCGACTGAGCCACCCAGGCACCTCAGTGTGCCTGGCACATTCTAAATGCCTCATAGCGCCCTGCCCACATTACCCCAGTCCCCGCCCCTTGTTGTCCAAATGTTGCCGGAAAATGTTGTCAAACACTCAACCATCTCAGCACCTGGATGAACCCAATGCTGCAGAACTTGCTCTCACTCTTTCATGTTAAGAGAGCGCTCCGCTGGGCACATAGGTGGCACCTACGAAATGCTGCACCCCACAGCTCCTTCCAGAAGGAAGTCAGGTGGACGCTGGGTCACGCTGACCTGTCTTTAAGGAAATTGGCTCATTTTCTCAGTCAAGGCAAAAGTTTCACAGCAGCTACTGGGGCACTCAGAGAGCACCACATCAAGGCTTCCATTTTACAGATGAGGAAACTGAGGTCAGAAAAGGGGACAGGGTATCATAGAGCTGGGATTTGGAGCCAGGCTTTTGGGCTTATTGCCTGAAGGTCCTTCCTTCCACTCCCCTCCCTACTCCCTAGCTCAGCAGCAGGACACTCAGTGGCCCTGAAGACGGGACAGGGGGCCTTTTAAGAATCTGCACAGGTGCCCCCCCCCGCCCCCAGGCAGTTCAGTCAGTTGATATCCGCTCAGGTCATGATCTCACGGTTTGTGAATCGGAGCACAGAGCCTGCTTGACATTCTCCCTCTCTGTCCCTCCCCCACTTGCGCGCACGCTCTCTCTCTCTCAAAATAAATAAATGAACATTAAAAAAAAAATTTGCACGGGCACACACCCACACACGCACACACGCACACACACACAAAGCATCTGGCACATTTTAGACATCACCTCGGGGGTGAGTGTGTAACCCAGATCAGATTCAGAGCTTGACCTAGAAGTCACATCAGCGTTTCTAACATACCTTCTTCGGGAAGTTAGAGAAAAGAAGGAAGTCAGAAAGGGATGCAGGAAAGCAGGCCTGGCCTAAGGGCCTGTTCAGAAGTGGATTCAAATCCTATGCTGTGTGTTCTGGAGAAAGTCATTCTACCGCTCTGGGCTTCCTGCTGGGAAAAGGAAGCAGGAGGATGAAGTGAGGGCCTCCCGCCCACCCTGGGAGCATGGACAGGACCGGGGACATATGTCAGATCAAAGCACAAGCTGGACGGGCCACCCCAGACCAGAGTTAGGGGTAGGGGAGGGAGGTACAGCCTGGAGGTGATGGAGAAAGCTGACTCTTAACTGGTGTGGTGGAGGGCGATGGAGAGGGAGAGGTGAGGGGGTCTGTGGTTTGTATCCCACAGACTCGAACTTTTCACACTGGGAGTGCCCAGAGAGCAGCAAGTCTCCAAGGTAAACAAATAGAACTGAAAATTGGGGGGAAGTAGGGGACATTTTAATTAAAATGAACATAAGCCAGATGTGCAATAATTTTAAAGGTTTAACTTCTGCCTTCGAAGAAAATGGTCTTTGTGGGGGCATCTCTCTTCTGGCCAGGACCCCCAAGTACAAGAGTGGAGCGAGTCTGAGCCCTTCAATCTTTCAGAGTATTTTGTGAGACAGTCTGAGAACCACTCTCTTGGGCAATGGGGAGCCACAGTAGTTCTAGGCAGGGGGAGGGCAAACATAAACTTTCTAAAATTTTTTCTGGCTGCCAGTGTAGGAGGCAGAACTGGGTGGGGGGGGGGGCACAGGCTGGGGCTTGGGGGACAGTCCAGGCCCAGAGTATGAGAGTCCTATTTCTGCCTAACCGGGGATCACCAGCAGGCCGCACCCCTGAAACTGGGATGCAAACCTGAACGTGTATTCCTGGGAAATGGTTTCAGGCCTTGTTTCCCAAAAGCTGTGATTGATTCCGAGAGCATCTGGGACCCCCCCCCCCCGCCCCAAAAGATAAGCACAGCTGGTCCCAGGAGGTGGGAAGAATGTGAAAAATCCTATTATCAGGTAGCATTAGAGTGGTGCCTAGTGTTGTTATCTCTGTTTTGCAGATGAGGCAACTGAGGCTCAGAGGGAGAGAGAGGGCTCTTGTGAATGGGGGGTGGGGGGCGCCCCTGCGCCTCGGGCACGTGGCCCCCAGGCTGACGCGTCCCCCCATCTGTCCCCAGGTGGAAGAGGAGCTGACACACCTCCAGAAGAAGCTGAAGGGGACGGAGGATGAGTTGGACAAATACTCCGAGAACCTGAAGGACGCACAGGAGAAGCTGGAGCTGACGGAGAAGAAAGCCTCCGACGTACGTGCGCAGTAATGGGGACGCCCGCGGCTGGGCCGGGCAGGAGCCCCGGGGCCGGACGGGCTGGCGGGCGGGCAGCGCCAGGAGGAAGAGGAGGAGGAGGAGGAGGAGGAGGAGGAGGAGGAGGAGGAGGAGAAGGCGGTGCCTCCCGGCGCTTTCTCCAAATAAGTCCCGAAAAGGGGCACTTTCCAGCAGCTGTGGCCAGCGGTGCCGACGTCAGGCCCTCCCCCAGCGGTGCTGACGTCGGCGGCCGGGCCGGGTGACCTCATCGCCCCGACGGCGGCCGGGCCGGGGGCGGGGAGAGGCGGGGGCGGCCCCGGCGCAGGCAAAGGCTCGGGGGGCCGGGGCGCGGCTGGTGCAGCTTTCGCCGGAGCCGGAGCCGAGCCGAGCGCCCGCCGCTGCCCGCCGCCCGCTGCGTGCGCCTCCGCGCCTCCGCGCCATGGCCGGCCTCAACTCCCTGGAGGCGGTGAAACGCAAGATCCAGGCCCTGCAGCAGCAGGCGGACGAGGCGGAGGACCGCGCGCAGGGCCTGCAGCGGGAGCTGGACGGCGAGCGCGAGCGGCGCGAGAAAGTGAGAGCCCGCGCCCCGCGCCCCCCGGCCCAGCGCGCGCTCCTTTCTCCCCTTCTCCCCGCGCCGCCCGCTTCCCGCGCTCCCCGGTCCTCCCCCCCTCCCCCGCACCAGCCCGCCTTCGCGCCCTCCGGCCTGGCAGCTCCGGGATCGTGGACCCGCACCCCCCCCCTCCCCGGGCGACCTGCTGAGACCCCCTTCCTCCGCGGTCGTCCGGCCCGGGCCTGGGGCGGGGGAGGGGGCGCAGCCTCCGGATCGGGCGTGGCTGGCCCGGCGAGTAATAGGGGGATGGGGCCGGGGAGGATGCGCGATCCCGGAGTGGGGAGGGGATGTGGGGGGGGGGGGGCGCCGCGCTGCCATCTGACTCCGGGCTGGCGCCGGGGTCCCGGGTAGGGGGTGGGGTGGGGGGACCGGCGACTGGACCTAGGAGCGGGAAGTGAGAGTGGAAACATTGAGCTTCCATTGTTTGGGGTTGGACTGGCCGACACGGACTCGGGGGAGGGGGGTGAGGGGCCGTCGCACTTTCTCCCTTCTTACGCGGCTTCCCGGCTCCAGCTGAACTTTCCCAGCTGTTCCCAGGGGCGCGGCGACGACGTGTCGGCTCCTGGCGGGGGGCGGAAGTTCAGCCCAGAGCCGCCGGCCTTTCCCTCCCCAGCTGGTCCCTGCGGGAACGGCCGCCGAGCGACGGCCGCGGGACCCCGCCTTCCCAAAGGATCCTAGGAATGTTAGCTCGGGGCCCTGGACCCCAGACGGTTTTGTGTGCCTTCGCTCCACGCTGCGGGGCCGGAGACAGATAATGGGGCAGAACGAGGAGGCGCCCTCTTCGCCCTCTCGGCTTCCTCTGACCGCCCCTCGGGGCAGGACAGATGGTGGCAACTCCTGGGGCTGGGGAGAGATCTGGATTCTAACGCCGTCAAGTACTTAACCGCTAGGAACGCGTCTCCCCATCTGTAAAGCAGCGGGGACAGTACCGACCCCCTAGGAGAGCTGGGAGGGTCCCAGGAGTACAACCTCCCTGCAGAGCACCCGGCGCCGAGTAGGTGCTCAGTTCCTGGGCTTATTTTTCCCCTCCCTGTAACCTCAGAAGAGCCCACAGTCTGATGGAGGTGAGGGGTACAAACAGGGCTGGTTAGCCTACCCGAGGGGTTCAGTGTTCTGTTGTGGGAGCATCACAGGGAAGCCGCCGCTCGGTGGGGTAGGCTTCAAAATGGAAGTTGAGCATTATTCTAGAATAAGGCTTTGCTGGGAAGAGGGACTTAGGTGTGCAAAAAAGTTGGAGAGGGCCCAGGGCCCCTGAAAGCTGGAGTGTTGAGAGGAAGGGTGAGGACCCCAGAAGTGGAAAAGGTGTCATGTGTATTGTCAAGGCTGGAGGCGAGCCCCAGGCGGCTTCAGTGTTGGCCTGAGTGGAGGTGTTTAATCCTGTAAGTTGCTCTGGCGTGAAGAGGCCTCAGAAACCTGGTGCAAGCCTCAAACAGTAGCTGGTTTGGCCTCTTTCACACAAGGAACCGGCATAACCCTCCCTCTGATCTCATCCCAAGTCATCTCGCTGGAGGACGATTACTTCTGCTTAAAAATGGCCCTCAGCCTCGAGCCAAGACATAGGAGGAGGACAGTCCAGTTGGGAGGAAAGATGTTTTTGGAAAGTTGTGGACTTCTTAAAAAGTTTGCTTTTCAGAGCATGCGCCTCTTGGTCAGGATGGGGAAGTCTGAAGAAAAGTTCCTGGGCAAAGGAACTGAGCCCAGAGAAGGGAAGAGAAACCCAAAAACACACAACAAAAAACCTTTCTCAGTCTCTTGTGGAGAAAACCAAGAGCCGGCGTGTGGCAGACTTCTGGGTCTCCTCCCGACAGCTGGTTTCGTTTAGATTTTTGTGTGATTAACCGACATCTTCCTGTTCCTTTGCCACATGTATCTAGCGAGCCTCTTTTACCTTATAAGGGAAATCCTTTGTAGAGTGTAGAAGCTTTGATTGCAGGAAGGGGTGGAGCCCAAAATGACTAGCAGTGACTAGCAGTTTTTCAAAAATACATATATATGTATGGATGTATATCCTCCTATGTACCAGCGTTCTTTCAATTCCAGGCGGTTGAAAGTGTGCCAAAAGCATGGTTATCAGGACTCAGAACTCCCCACGTAAAGAAAGCCTCGCTTTTATTTTTTTGAAGACAATTCATGAGTCAGGCACCTTTGTTTGATGTTAAAAAGCAATTCCTTGATTGCTGGCGGGGATGGGGTTTCTTTTGGGGGGGGGTGATGAGAATGTTCTGGAATTAGGTAGTGGTGCTGATGATGAGGTTTTGCTAATGTGCTAAAAAACTGTTGGGGGGAAAAAATCAATTCCTGCCCTGTTGCTGAAGGAGTTAAAGAATCATGTCATCAGAAAGAATAAAAGGCACCCACTCATTGGAAGGGGTGGGTGAGTTTCTTAAAATAGTTCATCGGTGGTTTAACAGAGGAAGTTGCGATCAGAGACACCTGTGGGAGTTTTCTCTCCATCTGCTGCTAAGACTCTGGAGCTGAGAAAAGTTTCCTGATTCTCTGTGTTTTTCAGCATCTCTGGCCTCATTCTTTTACTCCATTTTTTTTTGCTGTATAAATTCAGGGGGCAGTGGGGGGGAGCCTGGGTGGCTCAGTCGGTTGAGCGTCCAACTTCAGCTCAGTTCCCTATCTCTCAGTTCGTGGGTTCGAGCCCCGCGTCAGGCTCTGTGCTGACAGCTCCCAGCCTGGAGCCCGCTTCGGATTCTGTCTCCCTCTCACTCTCTGCCCCTCCCCTGCTTGCGCTCTGTCTCTCCTTCAAAAATAAACAAACATTAAAAAAATTACTAATCAAATAAAACCAAATCTAGCACAAACTGATAGAAAAATATTTTTAAAAAATTCAGAGGGAAGGCAGTGGTTTCCTGCTGATTTTTATGGCTTTCCCCATTCAGAGATTATTTGTCTTGATATGAAGAAGCCAGTGTAGCTTAACACGTCTTCCCTCAGTTGAGTCAAATCTCACCAGCTCTTTAGTATTTCTTCCTGAGGGTGGCTGGCCTCGAAGCCCCAGAGGACTCGGGTTTAACAAGGGAAGATCTTGCGGGGGGCTGGGGTTCGTGAGGCCATTTCTCACCAGTTCTGTGACATTGAACAGAATCATTTCACCTAACTGAACCTCTCAGTTTCCCCACCGTAAAATGCTGGAGGATTTTTTTTTTTTTAAGTTATTTACTTTTGAGAGAGACAGTGAGAGAGAGTAAGGAAAGGGCAGAGAGAGAGGGAGAGAGAGAATCCCAAAGCTCTCACTGACAGCGCGGAGCCCAACGTGGGGCTCGAACCCACGAACCGTGTGATCGTGACCTGAGCAGAGATCGAGAGTCGGACACTTAACCGGCTGAGCCACCCAGGTGGCCCTATAACACTAGAGGATTAAGTGAGGTGAAATCATGGCGGTAAGAGCTGTCCTTTTGTGGGACTTCCCACATGCCGGGTAGAGTCACTGCCACACCCTTCAGTTATGGGTCTTCATGGTGCCGGGACCAGGGTGGGGGTGGTTCAGAGCAGTGAAGCAACCTGCCCGATGCCACATGGCTACGCATCGGCAGAACGGGGATTCTGACCTAGCACTTTCTGAGCCTGGAGTTTGTGCTTTTATGTATGCCACCATTTTCCCTTCCTTGTAGGTGAAAATAACTTGAAAAGCCAGTTTCCCTGTTCAGACATCCCTCTCGTGCCTGTAACCAACTTTTCTTTCCTTCCTTCCTTAACATCTGTCTGTCCCGTCATCTCTGGGCCAGACCTCGTTCAAGGTTGTGTTTGGACCCTGCTGCCCTCCTCCTTCACATTGTGTGGCCAACATTTAACTGAAGCTTCCATATTCTTGCATTTATCTTGCCGTGGAGGTGACTGGGAGCAGAGCTTTTTATTTTACTTATTTGTGTATTATTTTTAAAGTTTATTTATTTATTTGGAGAGAAAGAGCACGCATGGAAGGGGCAGAGAGGGGAGAGAGAGAGCCCCAAGCCGGCTTCAGTCCACCAGCAGGGAGCCAGACGTGGGGCTCTAACTCACGAACCGTGAGATCATGACCTGAGCCGAAGTCGGCTGCTTACTGGACTGAGCCATCCAGGTGCCCCCCCCCCCCCGGAGCTTTTTATGGGACAGGGTGGAGCCAGGGCACTGGTGGCCTTACTGTCTAGGTATCCCAGAGAGGCCAGCACCGTCTTCTCACCTCCTGTGGTATATACTCTTCTCTCTTCCGTGTTGACTTGGCTGCCCGACCCGTCCTGGGATGCACACCTTTGTCACCGAGCGGTGGAAATTCCCGAACATTTTCAGGGAAGATCATACAGAAATCTCCAGATGGGAGCGTGAATCTCTTAACCGCCTGCACTCCCGGGTGGGCTTTGTCAGGGGAGGCGTGGTAACCGAGGGACGAGTGCCGTGTGCACTGGGGACTCCTGGTGCCGTCTGGCCTTTTCCTTCTTAACCCAGCTGCACCTCTCATCTCCCCAGGCCGAAGGGGATGTGGCCGCTCTCAATCGACGCATCCAGCTTGTTGAGGAGGAGCTGGACAGGGCTCAGGAGCGACTGGCCACAGCCCTGCAGAAGCTGGAGGAGGCAGAAAAGGCCGCGGATGAGAGCGAGAGGTGAGGATGCTTCCAGCCTGGCGGCTTCGGCATTGGCTTCTCGGAAGCGGGGACTGTGCCGCAGGGCTGACACCCCAGAGCCGGGGTGAGACCGAATGCGGGTGGTGTGGACGCGCGTGCACACACAGACCATGCACGGCAGTGCCTTGTCAACTGCCACGCTGCGTAGGGGCGTTTGTCGTCCTGGTGGTTGTGAAGGAAACTCCCGCTAGAGAAAATTTAAAAAATGGGTAGATGTAAGACTTGCACGTAGGACTGTCACCGGAGACCGGTGCGCAGAGTGCCGCTTCGTGTGTCCTCTGAAAGCCACTATGCATCTCATCTCACTGGTCACCTCCAGATATCAAGTTCCGGGGGGGATGGGGGGGGGACGGGCCACCCTCGAAATGGGCCGTGTGCGTGGATGCTGGTTAACCGTGCCGCCAGGCAGGCTTCAGGCTGCTGGGCAGTGACAACTGTACGTCAGGGACGCATGCAAACCACCTCTGTGGGATGCATTCGGGGCTCTGGCGGGATGCTCTTTCCTCCGGAGCAGGCTAACTCTGCACGCCTCGGCGCGGGCTCTGGAGGACTGAGGGCAGATTGTGTAATTCACAGAAGCAGCCGTCTCTGCGCGGTGGAAAATGGGTCCCTTGTGCGGTGATGGTGTGGGCCGGGCCAGTGGTCATTCTGTATCTGCCACACGATCGCAGCAGGGTTCTCGTTTGGCCGGTCCACGGTGGTTTCCTGGTATAAACCCCTCCAGGGGATTCGTTTCGGATGGTGCTGTTGTGGCCCATACACCGGAGATTAGAAACTACTTGGGGAGTCTTGGAAATTGACTCTGCCGGTTGCCCAGACGGGAACTTTGGGCACCCTCGCGAAGGCTACGCTGCGGCCGCCAGGAAGGGTGAAGGGCCCGGCCACAAGTTGCTCGGGGCTGTGCCTGGGGCCTGGGTTAGCCGCTGCCCGCGTTCACGGTCAGACCAGCCTGGCCAGATGTCTCCCTTCCAGGAGTTGACCAAACCCACCTACTTGTGTCATGTCACCAGAGGCCTTTGGTGACCCCCTTGTTGGAGATGGCTAGTTTTGATAGAATTCTGTACGTGGGAATTGGAGGGTCTAGATTCCAGTCCTTCCACAGCCACGTACTAATCGTTGGGCAAGCCACTTTGATCTCTCCAGAGCTGCAAAGGTTTTCCAAGTCTGCCCGTCCACGGAGGTTAAGGCTCTGTACAGATGGGAAGGGCGTTTTGAGGAATGGAAGCGACAGCCCGAATGGAAGTATTTATTAAACAGCAAGACGTATACGGTCCTCCACTCTGGGCAGGCATGACGCGCATCAATACGTTGTCCTGGGTTGGCCTCTTTCGGGGTATCTGAGCTGCCCTAGTGCGCTCCGAGCAGTGCCGGCCAGAGTGAGCTCGTTTCCTGGTAAGCCAGCTGCGTTGCAGATTTCCAGCTGTCCCCGGGACACTGTCCTTTCCAAATTGGACGCATCCACTTCCGATCGGGCCGTCCTCACCCCTCACCTTGTTGGTACCTGCCTCTTACCTGGTCTTCCCGTTCCTCTTTCTGGCTTCCATTCACTCCTGCTTTTGAAACGCTCCTGGGGTTCCCCTGTGTTCTCTTTTGGAAAGCCTCCCAGGACGCATACACACCTCCTCCCCCAGTGCAGCAGAACTCATCATTCCCACAGCCGCGCTGGCCCAGACCCCTCATCCCATTGTGGTAACCGTTGGCGTGTCCGCGCTTCTTGTTACTAGTCGGTGAGGGGCCGTAGAGGATGGGAGCTGGGACCCTGGAGCCAGTCCCGAGTCCCGGCTCTGCCACTTACTAGCTACGCAGCCTTGAGCAGGTTACTTGGCCTCCCTGTGGCTCCGTTTCTTCCTCTGCAAAGTGGGGGATGAGGTTCCTGCCTCGTGGGGCAGTTGTGAAGGTGAAGGCCAAGGTGAAGTGAAGAACACCTCTGCAATCTTCTGTGCGGAGCACAGGTTCTTGGTGGGTGTCAGAGAGGTGCTTGGATGAGCAGGTGTCTGGAGGTATACGAGGGTGGTAATCTGGTGGGGGGGGGGGCGGCGGTAATGACAAGGTTGCTCCTTGCAGAGGAATGAAGGTGATAGAAAACCGGGCCATGAAAGATGAGGAAAAGATGGAAATCCAGGAGATGCAGCTCAAAGAGGCCAAGCACATTGCCGAGGAGGCCGACCGCAAGTACGAGGAGGTGAGCGGGACAGCCCCGGGGCCGCCTGAAGGAGGCGCCTGGTTGGGGCAGCTGTCCTTCTGCGTCCACGTCTGTTCTTCCGGAGATGGCCACTCGGCTAGGAGACAATCTTCCGCAATGCCAGAAAGTCCCGGGGAACTCTGTGGCACTTGTCTGACTTGGTAGGGAGACCCACTGGTCAGATCACGTTTTGTCCCGCAGCCGGGTGCTTTGGCACAGTTTGACTGACGTTGGGAATCCTGTGGGTCTGGGGACCTTGAAAGTTCTGTTGCTCTCCTGCTGGCCTCCATGGTCAGCTTCCCTTCCTGTCTGCCTCCCTCCGGGGCCAGAGTCTTCACAGATGGTCTGGGGAGGGGCCTCACCGTCTGCAAGCGGGGAGGGGGGCATCCTCCTAGACGCGGTTGTTGGGGTCCCAGTTGGTCCTTTCTGTCCGCAGGTGGCTCGTAAATTGGTCATCCTGGAGGGCGAGCTGGAGAGGGCAGAGGAGCGCGCAGAGGTGTCCGAACTGTGAGTGGCAGAGCGGGACTGAGAGGGACAGAGCGGGAGGGAGTTGGTTGCACTGGGAATTGACTCCGACTTGGTAAGGCCAGTGCTCAAGCCAAGTGGAGGGGCATCTGGGACTCAGAGCTCAGCCCCTGCTTCTCGTCCCCATGGCTGACAGGGTGTCTGTTCTTACTGCCCTGGGAAGCACTTGCCTACGTGTTGACTCTTCCCACAAAGGTATTGGGAAATAGGAGTGAGACAGGCAGGAGCAGAGAGGCCGGGAAGTCCTATTTTCCCAGAGAGGATGATCTCAGGAAGCTGTGCCTTCTTAAGAGAACATTTGCCTCTGAAAGGCAGGCTTCCCTGTCGTGTTTCACTGCCTTGTTCCTGATGTCATTGTTTGGCTGGGACACATTCCTAGGGGAGGAAAGGTGAGAAGCTTGACCACAGTCACGCAAGCTCGGGGGGAACAAGAATGTCTCCCCTTGGTCTTGGGTGAGGAATCCCGCCGCGCTGAGAGAGGGGAATCCGGCAGATCGTTCTCGAGCCTGCCTCCCGGAGGGTCGGGTGCAAACCGATTGCTCTCTCCTCCCGTGCTCCATGGCATTGTTGCACCTTCTGGAGTCAGCCTCATAATTCACAGATTTCACAAGTCCCAGTTGCCTCGCCCCTGGCGAGAGCCCAGGAGTGCTTTACAAACCTTCCAAATACTCCTCGGCCTGCTGTGCCCTTGCCAGGCACGACAGGGTTTTGATAAGTGCACGGCACTCCGGCTCAGAAAAAGCCATTAACATTTTTCCCCCGCATTCCTTCTGGGGGCCCTAGGCAGCGGGGATTCCTCCTTTTTGAAAACCTTGACGGGAATTGCCTGCTATGAGGGTGGATAGGGCGCCAGATTCCTTTGTCTCTCTGCACAGAAAATGTGGTGACCTGGAAGAAGAACTCAAGAACGTCACGAACAATCTGAAATCACTCGAGGCTGCCTCTGAGAAGGTTGGTGGCTGGCTTGAGTTGGTGATTTGTTGGACTTTCTTTTCTTCCCCCCAAGGAACACGGGAGCATGCCCAGGGTCTCAGGGATCTGACCTGTGTTTGCTAACGGTAGCTTTGCTGCCCAGCCACAAGGTTTTTCCCTCCATAAAAAGAGATGTCCAGTGGCTAGACTGGACATCTCCATAAAAAGAGATGTCCGAAGTCCTTCTTCGGTGGGGTCTTGGTGCCATCTTCGTCCCCACCTTCTACAAGGGTGGAGATGGAATATGAGATTGGTACCTGGTCAGGCACTTCCTAGGGAGAGCTGAGCATAATTGTATAAATGCAGAGCCTCACTCTCAAACGATTCCCCTGGATCCCCCAGAAATATACTCTCACAGGTCAAGCAGCAGATACGAGAGGTGGAATTGGGCTTTTTAGGCTGAAATAGTATCCAAAGCAGTCATTACCGGAGAGAACCGCATCAGGAACAATGAACACACCCCTCCGTGGCCTGCCCTGTGAATTCCCCATCTTTATTTCTTCCTCACCCTACCCCCCGCCCCCCGCACCCCAGGGCCCTCCAGTTGCACTGAACATCTAGGTTAGGGGTTTCTTGGCTGTATAGCCCCGCCTACTTCTTTTCCTATCGTGTGGTTCATCGTGTTGGTCATAATTAACTCAATTAACGATATGCCTTCCTCGCCAGATTGTAAGTTTTAAGGACCGGGAGTATATCTGTCTTGTTTAGCGCCGTGTCATCAGTACTAACATGGATACTAAGATATCTGATGAGCAAATGTAGCTTATGTGTGCGTGCCAAATGCTGTCCTGGGCCATGGGGATAGATGTAACAGCGATGATATGGCTTCTGCTCCTCAAGGGCTCAGAGTCTAGTTGAGTTGAAGAGACTGGCCCTGTAATACAGTGCTTGAAGACTCCAACAGAGGGACCTTGGAAAGTTGGGAAATGTGTTACAAGCAGGTGACGTGTCAAAGGGCTATAAAGCATGATGATTGCCAGGAGCTCAGATTCCAGAGTCAGGTTCCAGTCATGGCTTGGTCACTTCCTAGCCATGTGACCCTAGACAAACTACTTAACCTCTCTATGACTCCTTACTCATCTGTAAAATGGGATTGGGGATATCTGGCAACGGAGCAAGCAGCTATAAAGGTTAGCTACTGCTGATCTGAGTTGAACCTGGCGAAACAAAAATAATTTCTGACATGTAGTGACGGGGAAAGGAGCATTCCGTGCTGGGGCAGGGGGCGATCTCAGGCCTGAGGCTGGGAGACTGGAGAGTGCGCAGGTTCCATCCCAGAGGGCTCCCCTACAGATGCGCTCCTCAGTTTTGTGCCCGTCTCTTCTGCCCGGAAAGGTGCTGCTGTGTCCACTCGGCCTCCTAGGCGTGTTCGTGGTGCTTCAAGCACACACTTTTCTCTGAGGAGCAGAGAACCTACATTCTTTTCTTTTTTTTTTCTGTTTCCTTTCTTTCTTTCTTTTTTGGTCCCCCCCTTTTTTAAAGTACCGCTTTGGTTTCTCCCGCAGTATTCTGAAAAGGAGGATAAATACGAAGAAGAAATTAAACTTTTGTCCGACAAACTGAAAGAGGTGAGCGTGACCGTACCCGGTTAGTTCGAGTTTCTCTTGCGGCTGGTCTCGAAGCCATCATAGTGACTCCTTTCTTTTCCTCCAGGCTGAGACCCGTGCTGAATTTGCAGAGAGAACGGTTGCAAAACTGGAAAAGACGATCGATGACCTGGAAGGTATGACACTGCCATGTCATTGCATTTTTTCTGCCTCCCTCTGCAGGACAATCTCCTGGCAAGTGGGAGGAGTCTGTGGAGGGGCTGAGCTGGGCTTTGTTCCTCTTAGGAAAGTGAAGTGCAGGGTGAGGGCACAGCAGGAGGTCAGAAGCACGGGACAGGACCGTGCAAGTCAAATTCAGACTTGGGTCGCCACTTCTCAAGAAGTAAAAGATCTCATGCTTAATTAGCTCCACATGTGAATACGGAGGCCCAAATATGGCTGATTTTAAAAGTCTTCAGAATTTCCTTCAATTTGCTCATTCCTGAGAGACGCCTTGCATTTTTAAAATGCCTTACATTTTTACAGAAGCTCTCTCCCAGAGCGCTCAAGAGTTTATCACAGTATGAGAAAATGGAAGCATAGAGAATGTAGAGACTGAATAAAGACTCCAGTCTGCAAGTCTGGTGCCCACATATCCCAGAATTTCTTGAAGAGTTCCAACTTAAAAAAAAAAACAAAATTCTGTCCCGCATTCTTCATAAAATAACCAGGAGATTCCAGAATCTTGGGATTCAAACATCTCCTAAAACCATCTGTCCCACCCAGAAAGGGTACAGAACTTATTCCCCAGACTGTGTGTCCAGTGTTTGGTTTGGGAGGTGAGGTTTCCATATAAGGGAAAACCCCCCCCCCCCCCCCCCCCCCGTTCCAAAGTATATATAACCTTTGGACTGGGTGACATCACTGAAAGTCAGAAATAACCTGGGGCGGGAGGTTGGGGGTAGACGCTGTGTTCATTTCTAGTCTCCATTCTTTCAAAGGTTCATTATAGCTAATCCCCTGCAGGGCCCCAAACCACTTGGAAACCTCTCCGTTGATCTTTTGTTTTCTCATGTGTTTGACGTAGGACACAGCTTTCTTTTAGTTCATGCTTTCTTTTCTCACTTTTGTTTCCTTCCTGTCATTGTTCATCTGTGGCACTCCACTCCGACCCTCACGTTCTGTCCCCTGTACCTCTTCTTCCGAACTGTCTCCCTGGGGACCTCCGCCCTCTAGATGAGCTATATGCTCAGAAGCTCAAGTACAAAGCTATCAGCGAGGAACTGGACCATGCTCTCAACGACATGACCTCTCTCTAAGAGGGAGCTGGGGTGCCGCCCTCTGTCCTAGCAATACTGAAGTTTGCCTTCTCACTGTGGTGCCTACAGTCCCGTGGGCTTCTCGAAGCTCCAGTGGTCTGCCTCCTGGTTTGGTCTTTCAAGCCTTCCTCTGCTGTGTCTGTGACTGTGTGACTGTGTGACTGAAATAAAGACAGGCCTCCTCATGCCCAGGCCCTCTCATTTTCATGTTCTTCCCTTGCCGCTTTTGAGCCGTAGCTGTGATGCCCTGGACCGTGGCTACAACAGAAAGTGGGTGGTTCCAATGAAGAGCTCATTTCAAAAAGAAAGTTATGCCCACATGATTCTTTTCCGACGATACGAAAACAAACGCCAATTTGGCATGAGCTCTCAAATACGTTGCTAGCGAACTATATCTGCGTGCCGATAGCAGTATTTCCTTAAATAGAAATTGTTTTTGAATGGAGACTCATCCGACCTCTTAAGCAGCTTAATAGAGTCAGCAGAATGTGCAAAAGCTGGCAGGCTCGTGTCTACAAAGAGGCTACTCTTGAGCGGGTTTTGATCTACGGATTCAAAAAGCGGCAATGGCATTTTGTGGTCTCTTTATTCCACCTTTTCACACGTGTTCTCTGTGTTACTCTCTGAGAATGGTGTCTAGGGTCCCCTATATCTTCATTGTTCACGGAACATCTATCCAGCCCTCCCAGTCCTGGGAGGAAGTTCACCAGGGAACCTCACCTCTATACCCTGCCCTTAGAAGACAACTATACAAGGAATTAAAGAGCATCCCATTAGCAGGGAAAGGGAGTGGAGGCTGCTGGAAAGCCAGACAAAGAGAAAGGATGCATTCCTGAGTTCCAAACAAAGTTGCCTGAGATGCTAACATCTCCTCATACGTGATTTAACTAGAACCGGGAACCTTGCCTTGGTTTGGTGAGCACTCATAAAGTTAGCCTGTGGGTATATTAAAAAAAAAAATTAGCCTGTGGGTATTAAGAGGTCACACTGAAAGTGACCAAAAGCTCATACATTTTTCCATAAGAATGCACATTTCAAATATTTTTATCCACTTCCCTGTACCCACCCCCAAATTATCCCAGAAACACTGACATGTTAGTGTCAAGTCTTGTAGACTGCCCCTTGGACCTGGGAGTGGCAGGAAAATCTCCAGTTAGATCGATTTTTTTGTCACTGTAGCTTATTCCTCAGCCGGTAATTTCTTACTCAGGTGGGTTCTTTGTATTCACCCCTCCAAAGTCCATCTCCCTTAAACGACCCACACCCTTCTACTCCCAGCCTCTCCCTGGTGTCCTATCATCCCCTCTGAATTTTTGCATAAGCCACTCCCCTCACACACTGCCATACTTACGCCCCTGGGAAAATTAGCCTATGAAGGGGTGTGGGTGTTTTTTGTTTTCTCTCTGTGTATATTTGTTCCTGGGACTTTTCCAGACCTAGGTATCCTCCACCCTTTGAAATAACTGCAGCCCTGCTTATCCAGTCGTTCAGCTTAACTGAGCAACTAGGTGGAGCCTCATGTACAGAGATTAGGGCTACAGAAATCTACGACTACCTGTTATTTTATCTGACACCTACCACAAAGTAGATGCCAGGGAATCTAAGTGGTGAGTTGAGGTCAGCATCTGTAGTGGGGAGACCTGGGTGTGAATCCCAGCCCTGCCATTTCAGCCGTGGGACCCTGAATGAGCCGCTTCACTTTTCTGCAAAACGAAAGCGATGTCTTGGTTGGTAAAGATTAGGAGAGACCATGGAGACATTGGCTCACGCCGAACTGGCGCCGTCCGTCCAGATTCGTCGGGCCCGGGTCACTCTTCCTTTCTGACAGAATCCGCCCAGATCGTAGCAACTTGAGGTTCTAAGGGCCTCATCGGATGAAAGGCCCAGCGGTTGTAGTTGAAAGATTGCCACCTTCGCAGCCTTTTTTTTTTTTTTTTTTTTTCTGAAAATGTCCAAGCTGATCCTATCACATTTTTAGGAGGCATTTTGCTTTCCTCCAGTATTTTAATGATTCTTGGCCTAGTCCTCTTATCAGCCATCACTCACTGCAAACAGGTTCTGTCCTGAGCTCTGTCACGCATAGCTCTAAATGGCATCTCACTGTTTTAGTTTTTAAATTTTTTATTTTATCAGCTCGGTCATTTAATAATTCACCCGTAATCTTAGATTTTAGTCATGCTGCATTTCTCTGGGGTTTGACTACATCGCTGTGGACACACGGACACAAAAACACAATTATGCCTGGAATTTAAATGGCCGTTCCCAGAAGCTCCAAAGGAGAAAACGGGTTTCAGGATTATAGTTTCCTACCAAAGGCCACCAAACTGGCACTAGGGGAGAAATGTCCTGTTTCCCAGATCTGATGTTTGTGTAGCACTTCAGAAGTTCTGTAGGGTGTCTCATTTATTATCTCCTTATGATAATTCCCACACCACACATTGTTGTCGTTATCCTTGACAGACGGGGAAACGGAGATGTAGCAAGATTAAATGCCTTATTTCAGAGGGACGGCTGGGGCTTACATCCAGGTGTTCTAACTCCAGACTGCCAGATTTACCAAGTTAAAACACAGGACACCCAGTTAAATGTGAATTTCAGATAGGCAATGAATAATTTTTTGGCCTAAGTATATTTCATGCAACATTTGGGATAGACCTGTACTATAAAATTATTTGTCGTGTGCCTGTAGTTGAAGACTCTGTGTTTTATCTCAAAACCGTATCTGACTCCCGTATTTGATACTCAAACCCTGTTATTAGATGGTGTTCTGCTATAATTAAATGTGGAGTACTTTCTCCGCTATGACTTTCACTCCGATGGTGTGGGATTTTAGAAGCTTTTTTTTTTTTTCTCTTAACAAAATTTTAGATGCTTATTAATTTATTTTTCCCCCCACTCTTAATCCTCACCAGAAAAACTTGCCCAGGCCAAAGAAGAGAATGTGGGCTTACATCAGACACTGGATCAGACACTAAACGAACTTAACTGTATATAACCAAAACAGAAGAGTCTTGTTCCAACAGAAACTCCAGAGCTCTGTGTCTTTCTCTTCTCTTGTAAGAAGTTTCTTTTGCTATTGAAATCTTCGCTTTGCTGGAAATGTCAAGCAAATTATGAGTACGTGACCAAATATTTTGTATCAGAGAAGCTTTGAGCACCCCGTTAAATCTCATTCCTTCCTTTTTTCAAATGGCACCAGCTTTTTCAGCTCTATTTTTATCTTTAAGTTGCATTTATTCATAAGGTAGGCAGGGTATTTCATACTGAGCATACGCCTATAGAGACTGAGGGCGTTTGGTTCCTGGGAGAATAGACAACCTTATACTTTCAAAAACCAACTCTAGTCACAGGTAAACTTAAAAGGCCGCAGAATACATAACCTTCTGGGCCACTGTTGGTCACACGACAGGTAGCCAGGGACCATCCCATTAAAATGGGTAGGGATTTTCCATCCAGAGCATAAAAAAAGGGAGGAGGGGGAAAAGGGCTTGCCTTGTGGGAAGTCATAAACCATAGATCAACCTTATCATCCTGGCTCTTTCCCACACACCACCATGCAGAACAAACATCCTCTGGGCAGGTAGCATGAGAATGCTTGGGAAATTATCGTAATAATTACCCAGATATTTTCTGGATAGATCCTATGTTCCTCTACAGGTTTCTTTCATTCTGAAGTTCTCTGAGGAGCAGATCTCTTATTCCAATAATGACCCATGCTTGTCTGCTCTGATCTGAGACCATCTGCTTAGCAGGAATGAATGTGGCAGAATTCAGTCTCATTCAGAGAAGTCCTATCAAAAAGACTGCGAGCCATCAATAATTGAGCAATGCTGACAACTACTGGGCAGAAGGGTCCTCTCTGACAGCAAAGTACAGATAGAGCAATGGGCCTCGCTTCCTCTCCTGTATACTTCCGGGAATAGCAAACTGAAGATTTACTTATGTAGGACTTTAATTCCTTCTTCAGGACCAAGTTAATGAAAGACCAAGAAACTCCTGATTAAACTGGATATGGAGCATTTTGTAGGCACAGCTGCATTTTGGCTTTGTTGTCTTTCTGCTTTCTGGGGTAACATCTCAGAGCTGAAACATTCCACATTCCCCAGCAGTGTGGGGGCCAACTCAAGTTTACAATTCTGACAAAATCACCCTGCTTCTAGCTTATCCAAATTCTCTGCCCCTCACTCCTATTTATTAAGCATCACACTACCCAGAAGGTACACTAGCAAATTGTGCAATTAAATAAAACGCACACCTTTCATTTAGATTCTTGCAACTGTATCATATGTAATAGTATCACTTTTTCTACATTTTGGTCAAATAAATTTTTACATAAACTATCATTTGTGTGAACTTTAGAATGTGTTTGGGGGTGGGGGGACACGTAAGGCATTCTGGTTCAGCGAACGTTAGTAGGATGGAAAGATTACTGTGCCAAGATGATTAACAAACATTGTTTGCTTTATACCGTGACTTCATGATAGGATTATTACCTCTATATTCAGGTGAGAGCACTTGGCCTCATTAATTCATAAGCTCCTGTCCTTTGTTATATACCCAGTCCCGCCTAAGCCAGGCTGTGAAGAATAACTAGGATTTTAATAGATGAGACAGGAGCAGGGAAAATGGTCCCTGTTGCTTGAGTCAGGAAGGCACAAGGCCTGCCTGCGTTAAGGCTTCTGTGTGTTGCGTATATAAAGGAAGGAAGGAGGAAAGTTGGAAGGCAAACTGGTCCATAGTGATGAGAGCCCCAACTTAATTTGGTCAGGAGTGGAGAGCCGCTGAAGACTAATCAACAAAGAAACACATTAGGAAAATCCACTTAGTCATTTTCAGGAAGGACTAGAATGGGGGGGTAGACTAGAGGCGGTGTGGCCAGTTAGGAAGTGGTTTCGGTTAATCCCAGATAGTGCTTGCCTGGGAATGAAAAGGAAGTGATCTGGAGGAAGATAACTTGAGACAGCTGACTGGCTGGCAGGTAACTAGAAGAGAGTGTCAAAGGTGACTGCAGTTTCATTACCAGAATTGCTTTGATACTGGTCTCAGGATCTGATGGGATAAGGAGTCAAAGAGAATTGAAAGCCACACATTCGTATGTGTAGACAATTTTTTGCTCACCAAGTGCAATTAAAAACATTTCCTTCATATTCAACATTTGGCGGACGCTGTGAGCTTGTTTCGATGGCAGAAGCGGAATGTCAATGAATAAAGTATCCTCCCCTTCTCTAGGTGCCCTACCATCACTAGATTGAAGTTCCTTCTCTCCCTCCTGCCCACTCCCTGGGGCTGCAGTCTAAAATCCAGATACCATTCTAGTCCATCTGGAGTCTCGCATTCAACAGAAGTATTCAGTGTTTGTTAAATTGATCTCAGGTCTCAGGGAGCTTCCCAATCCCATGAAGTGTATGCGGAACCTAGGGCATACCTAGGTATAACGTAGGTTGAGGCCAGATGGCAATGACTTGATCCCAACCGACCACCAACGGGTAGTGGATAAGTGTTTTAGAACAAACATACCACAGAGTGAAATCTGGATTGGAGAATAATCCAGGAGACCAGTGCAGAGAAGAGCAAGATTCAACAACTACTAGAACCCACATGTGAGGGTGAAAGAGAAGTGTCTGAGCGGGCTTCCGTTTCACTCGGAAGGTAATTCAGGCCACGCCAGTCTGAGTAGAAGTTGACACGTTCGGTTGTGGACCTGTCAAAGTACCTTTGCCAAGTCCACAAAGCAGCTGGACACAGAAGGATGGCCGGGCTATGTGGATTCCTCCAAGAATCACCTGTGCGGAGATCTCAGCCAGCCACAGTATTGAAGGAGATCACCCAGAGGGCGGAACAGACCTAGAACCGCGAGGAACTCCTAAGGGGCATGCGGAAACCCCAAAGACTGCCATGGGATCTGAGCAGCAGCATGCAGGGAAGGGAGGCATCGCGGCCGAAGAAACCAGCCAGTAGAACGGTCCAAGTCCCAGGAAGGTGGTCGGTAGCGCCCAACGTTACAGACGCCAAAGCGGCTCTGCTTGAAGCTCTCCCCCGCCCCCCGCCGCCCCCCAGCAGCCAGATCAGCGGGGCTGGCCCTAGAGGGAAGCAGGAAGGGCGGCCAGGGCCGGCTTGGGCAGGAGCCTTATGTGAGTCTAGACGCCTTCCCAACGCCCACCTCTTACAAGCAGGACACCACCCGGATCTCAGGCCTCCAAGGCTGGCGTGTCCCAGCTCAAAGCCACCTTCCCACTCTGGAGCCCGGGAGGGTCCCTTAAGCTCTGGCCTCGGTTTGCTCAGCATAAAAAGGCAGAATCAGACTACTGACCCCAGTGGGTTAGGGTGGGGATTAAGGACTTTCGGTGTCGTTTTCGTACGTGCCGACAACAGGCAGGCAAAGGACAACGCTTGTGACTGTTCCTAGCATCCTCACGACCCTAGCTCCCCTGGCGGCTGAGGCTTGGCGGGGGGTCGGGGGGGGGGGGGAACTGCAGGCAGACAGTGGTCTGGACAGTCCCTAATTAGGTCCAAAGGCGCGTCGCGAGGAGTTCTCGCGGGTACGGCTGGTGGCAGTGAAGCCGCTCAGGCGGCGGAGTCGTCCCCCCGGCCGGCGCCGAGACCCCGGAAGATGTCCCGAAGAGGCCTCGCTTCGACGATGACGAGCGTCCCCACTCTCCTTTCCTCTTCGGTTCCCCCTGGATGGACGCAGCGCCCTCCAGACGACACCGCCACCCGCGCACTCCCTTCCCGCGCTCTTCCCGGAGCCTACGGAGGCTGCGCGGGCCGTGAGGGCGGGAGCCGGAGAACCCGCCGCGCGTGCGCCCTCTGCCGGCACCCAACGGTCTCCCGGGCCGCATGCGCACGCGCCCCACTGCGGGCGCGCGGAGCCGTTGGCGACGTTCCCCGCCCTCCCACTCCCACCCGGGGGCGTGGCTGCCCCCAAGTCGGGGGCGGGGAAGAAGGCGGGGACACGCGGTGCCCCGCCCCCCCTGGTCTTCATTTGAAGCCCCTGGACTCTTCACGGCTGGCCAATTGCAGCCCGCCCTGTCCCTAGCGCCGACCAATGACCGGCGCGCTCGGGCCGCTTCCGGCACCGCGCCTTGCTCTCCCCTTCCCCAAGTCTCCCCGCGACGGGAGGGGCGCGGGGGAGGGTGTCGGCCTGGGTGACGCGCCGCGGGCCGGGAGCCAATAGGGGGCGGGCTCGGCGCTGATGGACGGAACCAGCGGCCAGTGGCGAGGCGCTGGCCGCACTTCCCGTCGGGGAGAGAGTGTAATATGGCGAAGACCTACGATTACCTGTTCAAGCTGCTGCTGATCGGGGACTCGGGGGTGGGGAAGACCTGTGTCCTGTTCCGCTTCTCCGAGGACGCGTTCAACTCAACTTTCATCTCCACCATAGGTAGCGGGGCCGGGGAGCGGCCGGGGACGCCGGAGGCCCGGGCCGGGCGCGCCCCTGAAGGGCTGGGGCTGAGGGAGCGGCTGGGCCGGACGGATCCAGGGATTAGAGAGGGTCGAGGGGACCGGAGGGGAAAAGAGCAACCGCTTCCACCTCTTTTCGGGGGTTCCCGGGCTATGGGGAAGGGGGATAGGAACCAAGGGCCCATTTTACAGATGGGGAGACTGAGGCCCCAACTCTCAGCTTGCTCGTCAGGAAGTACAGGTCTTGGGCTGGGGTTTTGGCGCCGGTCATCTCGTGCTGTCCACACAGCAGCCCTCGAAGCTGTTCTTTTGGGGTCGCCGTCTTACAGAAGTGAAACAGGCTTGGGGAGTTGGCCGTAGGAAGAGGCCTTTGACATCTGACCTTATTAAGCATGTACTGTGCGCTAGCCCCATTATGTGCATTATTACCCCCTCCAGTCCTTTGTGTTAGGTGCTGTTATGAGCCTCACTGAGGAATTTGAGGCTCGGGGAGGCATGCGACTCACCCAAGGTCACACAGTCTGCAGGTGGCAAGGATGGAATTTGAATCCGTGTGGGTCTAACGCCCAAAATCAAGACTGGACCACCGGATGGGAGCACTCACCCCAGGGCAAGCACGGCTGATCCATCCCAGAGCCAGCCCTCTCCTGCTCTTTCCTCTGTAATGTTCAGGGGTTAAGCCCCTCTCCCTGACCCTGTTTCCCCCATGGGTGAATTTCTTCTAGAAGGAATGGCAAGAAAGAGTCTGGAGCCTTTCTCTGCCCGACCTTCCATCCCACTAGAAGGTGATAGCAATGATGACTGACAGCTGCCTGCCCTGGGACCTGTCATCCCCAAGGAGATGCCAGATAAAAACCTGAGTGAGAAACCAAAATCAGCCGCTGCCACAGACAGTGTTGACTTCCCTATCTTGAGGCCCGGGACACCAGTTGTCACTTTGCAGAACAGCCTTTCCCACAAAGCCAGCCCACGTTGTGGTTGAACAGAATTGGCTTGTTGCTTCTCAGTTCTGATATCCACAAAAGTGGAGCTGACTTGTCCCCATGTCACAAAAACAGCCATTGCCCATGTGAAAACGTTTGACCTGGAAGTAACACCAATCAAATGGAGTGGCCTGTGAGCTATGCAGCCTTGTTCCAGAATAGTCAGCAAGCCCAGGAGTTGATTCTGAATGGGGAAAGCCTAGGAACCAGGCTTTGCTTTACCCCCTGTGTAACTCGAGCCCAATCACCTTATTTATCTCCCTGAACCCCACCATGAGCTGCTCATTCCATTCCTGCCCCTCTCCAGGAGCTGCGCTTGACAGTTGAGAGAATTGGACTGGAAATGGTCATTCCAGCTTTCCAGCCGCTGGGCGACCCTGAACAAGCACTTAGACTCTGAGCCCTGTTTCTTCAGTTTAGGAGTGATGCTCTCTGCCTTGACCAGTGCCCTGGATGGTTGAGGATCGTAAATGTACAACGAATAAGAGGTTGTTATCGTGGCCGGAGGCCTGGAGCCTGCTTCGGATTCTGTGTCTCCGTGACAGCATCTCATCCCTGGACCCAGATGTTTCTGATTCCTCCCCCTCCACCACTCCAGGGTCCAACTTTGGGATAGCGTTTGCATCTCCATGAATCAGGAAGTGATGTTACGTCCTGGCAGGCTGTGGCTTGCTCTCACCCAGACCTCAGTGTCCCAGCGTCGGAAACTTCCTGTTCAGCACAAGCACTAGTGAGATCAGTTTGGAGATTGGATCTTTCTGTTGGTTTCTCATTCTTGTCCAGGAAACCCAGTCTAGCTCTTTAGGGCTCCGAGGAGGCCGGCCTCCACTTCCAGACAAAGACATGGCTTGGGCAAGGTCGTCTAGGGGAAGTACAGGTGGCACTTAAACCCAGAATCCTTCCCTCCCACCTCAGTATTCTGATTATATTTGTAGTTTTCCAGTAGGCCTCTGTCTTCTGAGCAAATTTAATTCATCCTGACCTTGAAGTGATGGCCTCATAATTCTTAGCCTTGTAAAATTTAACACTTCCTAATTAAATCTGGTGTGTTAATGAAACCCAGGAAGAGGTTAGGACAGAGTGATGCTGTGGGGCTTTGCCGATTAAACAGGGCATCTTGATTTCACGTGTCCCTGTGGACCTGGGACAGGAGGTAGGGGATGTTTTAGGAAGGAACAACACTGGGCCGCTTAGTCCTGAAATGCAACTGAATGTGTAAAGGTGATTCTCTACTGGCACTGAGTACACCTCTGGGTTGTCTTTATGGATCAGGGATTAAGTGGCTGTTCATTTCCTGCCCAGCTTTCGTTTTGCCAGAGCCCGTTCTCAAAAGCTGCATCGATCATTGGCGGTGTGAACTTGGCCCGGCGGCCAAGTTCAGAATTGGTTCTTCACAGCCTGGCTCAGCTCCCACGGCTTCCTCGGGGCCCCATTCACTCATACCTTCAGGGAGACACATGGCAGATGTGAACGTGCTCCGTAAACCACACGGCACCCTGTGGCTTTTATTTCTTTCGCCCTGCCATCTTTCCCCAACGCCTGCTGTGTGCCAGCACGGCTGCAGGGGCTGAAGAAATGACTGGGATGAATCAGAGGGAAACCAATGTAACAAGGCCTGTAGTCAAGGTGTGTGTGCGGGACTCGGTGATCAGTTTCTAGCAGATACATAGCTGGCCTCTGCCATGCTGAATTACCGGAGACACAGCCATGAGTAAGACGTCTGAGTCCCTGCTCTCCTGGGGCTTCTGTCCCAGTGGGCACATTGCAGGTGCAGACTGATATTCCCTGTGGTCCCCTGGACAGCTCCTGAGGTGGGCAGCGATGGAATTAACATCCTGTCATCAGTTCTGAGGGCTCAAGCCAGGCTCCCGCCTCCAGGCTTTGAGGGCAAAGATGTAGAACAAACTCGCAGAGGTAAAGGCAGGGTTGGGCTGTTTTCCATGGGCAACTTTCACCCCAAGATCCGTGGAGCAAATGCACAAATATGCACTGTCAAGGGTGTGCACCCGAAGAAGGAAAAGAAGCGAGGGGAGAGAGAGTGAGGATGGTCAGGAAGGCTCACCTGGGGAGGTGACTTGACCAGAGGCCTGAGTGAAGGGCCGGGGGAGCCAGGAAGTCATGGAAGGAAGCGACGTTCCAAGAGAGGGAAGAGCGAGCACGAGAGCCCTGGGTCCAGACTGTGCGCGGGATATTTAGGAAACAGTCATGGGAGCTGTTTGCTGCGCGGTGGCCAGGCGAGGCAGGACCTTGGCGCACACGCTCAACTGTTCTCACTTCATCCTGGGGCCGAGGGGGTGGCGGAAGCATCTGGAAGGTGTTTTTGGTTGTCGCGGCGTGTGTCAGGCCTTCATTCCTTTTCACGGCCGGGTGGTGGTACGGATGGGCCACGTTTTGTTTATCTGCCCATCCGTTGGTGGACACGCTGGCAGGTTTGGAACAGAGGTTAGCTTCGTGACATGGTTGAATGTGGTCAGGAAAGCTGGGGAGGGGACTGAGGGGGTAGGAGGCTGAGAAGTCACCCTGGTCTTGGGGAAAGGGGACTACAGCCGATGAGTGGGAGAGGAGGGCAGGGTCAGGAAGGCTTCTTGGAAGGCGACCTTCCAGCAGGTCTGGTGGAGGCTCAGAGGTTGAGCGTCCGACTCTTGCTTTTGGCTCAGGTCACGAACTCATGGTTCGTGGGATCGAGCCCCACGTTGGGCTCTGTGCTGACAGCGTGGAGCCTGCTTGGGATTCTTTCCCTCTCTCTCTGCCCCTCCCCCATGCACGCGCGCATGCTCGCTCTCGCGCTCTCTCTCTCTCTCTCTCTCTCTCTCTCTCTCTCTCGCAAGCAAATAAACTTGAAAAAATGAAAGGAGGAAGTTTGTTAGGGTGACAGGTGGGCGGCATAGGGACCACCCGCAGAGAAGGAACGGCATGTGCAAAGGCTGGAGGTCTGTGAGAGCAGTATTGGGGGGCATCCTGGGGCTCCATGCCCTGTGTGTTTGGGAGGGCCTGGTGCTAGGTGGCGGGAGGCGTGGGGCTCTGGCCCTCGAAAGATTCCATGGAGGCCGACTCCGAGAGGCTGCCTGGTGGGCAGAGGGGACAGAACAAGGCTTTGTCGCCTGAAGGACCTGGGTTTGCCCGCCAGCCTGTGCCACCTGGGGCTTCAC